>NW_019154099.1:22211653-22652079 GCF_002288905.1 Enhydra lutris kenyoni
CTCTTAATCTCACAAAACAAACTGAGGGTTGATGAGGGGAGGGGGTTTGGGAGGGGGGGTGGGATTATGGACATTGGGGAGGGTATGTGTTATGGTGAGTGCTGTGAAGTGTGTAAACCTGGCGATTCACAGACCTGTACCCCTGGGGATAAAAATATATGTTTATAAAAAATAAAATTAAAAAAAAATTGAAGGAAATATTTTTGAGAGCTACTTAAATAATGATCCAATATTTACTGAATGCAGCAGCTAAAGGTAGTATGAATAAACAAGGATTATCAATGATTTTTTTTAAATATTTAAATGCATTCTGAATCAGCAATCATTAAAAGATTATGTTGATGTAATGGAATAAAATGTTTTGAAGAGAAAAAAATTAGTAAGCCCAGTGCTGAAATTATATTTATATTGTTTGGAAAGCACAAAAATAAGGTACCTTTACTAGTCGCCTAACATTTCTTTCTTTCTTTCTTTTTTTTTTTAACTTCTCCTTTAATTAGCTTCAAATTGAAAAAAAAAAAGAATTTAATTATAAAGTAGGTTAAATGTAGAAAATTTATTGTTAAGGGGTGCAGATTGAAAATTGCTTATTATGCCAATCTAGAGAGTCATACATCTTGAAATCTTTAAATGACACGTTCCAACCCAAATAACTTTTAATTGTTTGACAGATGATCATATTTAGAATCTCCTTGTGTAAATTCCTATTAATAATCTTGAACAAATTAACTAAAACTACACTAGTTAAACCATACACACCTTAAAATATCATTGCTGAAATGAACCACTCTTACTTTTGGGTGTGTGTTTGGTTGAAAGTCTTATATAGCTCATTCTTTTTTGGGTCTGGAGATCTTATGAAACATGAGCTTATGAGTAAAAGTAGGGGATCTAAAGTGGAACAAGGCTGGAACAGCAAACAATGAACATATACTTACTCTTGAAATGCAGAGGTAGAAAAATATACATTTCACTTGGTTTTATAGACTTAGCATCACTATTCAATCACATTGAAGAGAATATCTAACTCCACATTTTACTCTAATGGGACGATGCATTCATTATTTCTATGTTTGTACTGGTATGAGATTTTTGTTGTACAGTTGTAAGGTGAGGGTAATGTAAAAACCTTTAAAAAGTGTGCTCAGTGCTCTTTCCCTAAGTAAGAGAACCTTTCCATGTCTGAAGAATAGAGAAACTGGTAGAATGAGGTTTTTCAATCCCATTTTAAAGGAGATGATTATAGAAGCATAATATTGAGCTAGAAGGCGGGAAATCAGACAGATTAATCTCATTACTAAAAAGTCAACAGGAAGGAATAAATTACATAAACAAAACATCTGGATTATTGAAGAGAAACTAATTAACATAGTAAGAAAAAATGTGCCTGCCCTCTGAATTAGGAAGGCACATTATAAAGGGTATAATCAGAACACTGAAAATGATTGCAGGCACACTCTTGTAGTATACACATGTTCTCCCTAAGGAGACATATAATTACAACAAATTGTATTCTAAATATGTATCTGCAATTTGGCAGGCATGAGTTTTCTTGTGAATTCAAACATTTTTAAGTCACAGAAATGTGTCTTTTAAAAGCTTAACTTATTTGGGAAACTATAGCTTAACATTTCAATCATTGACCAAATCACTAGGTAGATACTAAAATAAACTGTTTAACATTGTTCTTGATAAGATGTGGAAAGCACTATTTTATACTAGAATGATAAATGTTTGAATTTAGAAATATAAAAATCAATCACATACTTAAAGAACCTATTCACACTATGATGTGAAGATGACCAAATACTCTCATTTTTCTCATTGGTTGTTAAAGCCAAAGAAGTAGAGACCACAGGGAATACATCAATGCTTAAATAAAATTAGGTTTATTGAGACTACTATAGCAAGAAAAATATACCCTGAAGGAAATGAGGTTGTCTCAAGAAAGTTGTAGTAGGGAGACCTCTTCTAAGATTCAGGGTTGTGGTAGAGAATTTTAAGGAAGGATTAGGTAAAAGAGAGATGGTTTTCAGTTTGATAGTGTCAAGGAATGAGGGCAATACAGTGATTGGATTTCTTAAGAAGTTTTACCTATAGAACAAGAGGCTAAAAGTATGGCTGTTGAATTTGGTTAGTCAGAAAAGAGAGCTATTTAGTTATTTTTGTGGCTGCTAAGTGGCCTTCTGTCTATCATACTGTGGATATGATTCTGATGTAGACTTTTTAGTTTCACAGTTTGGTTTTCAACAATGTTATTGTTTGCTAAGAAAAATCCAAATCACCTAAATTTAAATTGCGCTCACTACCTTGTATTTCTGTAAATGTGTCCTGACTATTTTGATATTAACATTTACATAAGCATTTAAACCAGTTTTTCAATTCCTACTAAATTTAATTAAAATGTATTGGTTGTATAGATTAATGTGAACTGACATCTCTACATTATTAATACCTGAAATTAGTAAACATGATATATATCAATAAAGATTAGAAGTTTTCTGTATTGGTATAATTCAACAATGGTTAATAATCTGTTTTACACATATTTTGTCAAATTTGTTTCTAGACATTTGACATTTTCATGTCACTTCTCAGTGATACAATAAAACAGGACATCTAAGTAAGCAACACCAAGAGAAAGAAGTAATATGGTACCAAGACTGGAACCACTAAAATATCATGTTTTTGTTAGTTTGTTTGAAGTTATTTAAGCTCCAGTCAGTGAGCATATAGTGTAATATTAGCTTCTGAAGTAGAATTTAGTGATTCATCACTTACATATCATTTTCTTCTCTTTTTTCTTTTTTTTTTTTTAAGATTATTTTTCTTTATTGGGAGAGGGAGCTGAGGGAAAAAGAGACTCCCCGCTGAGCAGGGAGCCCAAAGCAAGGCTCAATCCCAGTACCCTGAGATCATGACCTGAACTGAAGGCGAATGCTTAAATGACCAAGCCACCCAGGCACCCCTTACATATCATTTTATTCATTATCTTATATTTTGTTCTCAGATTAAGTAATGTCCTCACTTTTATTCATACTTATTTGATATTCTCTATACTTCTACCAAATAAATACACATAACTAAACACTAAAGTTTAGTTCTGTATTTTGCAATTTCTATCAATAGAATTATACAATGTGAAGTATTATGCTCAATATTACATGGAGTCCCATCTATGCTTTTGTGTTTTTATGGATTTTTTTTTAAATTTTCATTGCTTTTAATTTGCAGTATACAATGTGTCCATTTTACTTTGAGGCATAAGTGGATTGTTTTCAGTTTGAGGATAATATAAATAATGCTGTTGTTTTACTTGTGTATTTCTCTGGGCATACATTTGCATGCATATCTATTGAGCATATGTTCAGGAGTGGGATCTCTCTGCCATAGCAAATTTCTTTATTTTCCATGTGACTATCCAATTGATCTACTTGGTTTTTTGAAGATAATGTCATTAACCACTCTTCTTTAATGCATATTTGTTTATTTTTTCATAAATCAGATATGCAGTTATCCACTTTTGGACTGCACTTTATCTTAATGATCTTTCTGCCTATTCTCATACCAAAACTATATTCTTAATTGCTAACACTTTTTAAGGACTTTTGATATTTAGTTAGATTAGTAATTCCATCTCGTTCTGTGTAATTGTCTTGGCTATTCTTTATACCTCACATTGACACATAATTTGTAGCATCTACTGCCCATTTTAACACACAAACCCATAAAAAGCCTTCCATGAGGCCTGATTAGGTAGTACAGTTGGTGTCAGCTCAGGTTGTGATCTCAGCGTTGTGGGACCTGCAGGTGATTGGTCTTTGCCTTGAGCATAGAGTCTGCTTGGGACTCTCTCTACCTCTGCCTCTCCTTCCAGTCTTCCTCCTACCTCAAATAATTAAATAAATCCTTTTCCTAAAGACTTTATTTATTTATTTGAGAGAGGGAGCACACACAAGTGAGGGGACCGAAGGGCTGAGGGAAAAGGAAGAGCAGATTCTCCACTGAATAGAGAGCCAGCCTGGGGACTCAATCCCAGGATGCTGAAGTCAAGACAAGAGCCAAAGGAAGACACTTAACTGACAGAGCCATCCAGGTGCCCCCATAAATAAGTCTTTAAAGAGAAAAAGAAAAAGAAAAAAGACTCTTTTGAATATCATTGCACATCCCTGATTTTGTAACTCTGTCTAGAATAAGTTAAATATTTGGTAACTTGAGTGCTCTGAGCTGTAGGCATGGCGTTTTCCTCCATTATTTAGATCTTCTTAGAGATCTTTTAATTGTATTTTGCAAATTTCTATGAAAATTCATACACATGTTTAGTTATATTTATTCTTATTATTTGACATGTTTTAATCCTATTTAAAGTGGTGCATTTTAAATTTTAGTTTTCTAAATCTTCATTGCTATCGTTTAAAAGAAAATTTAAGACCTTCTTAAAACAAAGTTCTAGCTCTTTTCCACATGTCTATCATATGTCTGCTATCAGTCATCTTGGACGTTGTTTTATGGGTATGGCAATGGAACACAGTGAAATGAAAAATGCACTGATTAGCAAGTGTTTTACATCAGGCCTCTGGTGATTCTTCTATTGACAAGTTCCCATTGGGCAAAGCAAATCACATAGAAGAGTCCTCCCACTTTCTGAGCTAAGCAGTTTTTAAGTATCAATGCATCAGTGAAATTGATCTACCTGAATTCACCTTCTGGCCACAATTTCTTATGTCTTTCCCGTATGTAGCATACATTAACACCTATCCAGGGACCATAAATATCTCAGTAAATCATAGCACTGAACTTGGAGTCTAAGATCTTGTGATGTACCCTTGGCCCAGAGGTAGCACCATGTGTGCTGCTCCTCTTGATCTGGATACTTAGGAATTTAAGAGACAAATTCTCTGTGCCTCACACACCCAAAATGCAATGGACAGTAAGGGAGAGGATCATTTATCAGCACTCCAGCTGAATAGGGGAAAAATGGGAGACAGCTATTGTCATTGGCCCAGAGGTGTACTGTAGTCCAGCAGGAACATTTGGCAGGTACCCAGACTATGGGGGCAAGGAAGGTTAATGTAGTTCACCCTCTTGGAAATGGATTCTCCAGTCTATTTTTCTTCATAATCTTTGCTTCTGTTCTCTGGGAAGTCCTTTTTTACCCTTCTTGGCCACTTTTGAATAAAGCATTGGGTCCTATGCTCTTTAAGCAGCATTCTCAGCATGTTTCCAGCCTGGAGAAATTCAGGGGCCTAAGGTACATTTCTATCTTGAAACTTTTAGTTGTTTTTCATCCAAGGTAGATGAACATTTGCTAATATACTGCCCGTGAAATGCATTTCCTATAAATCTGAATTCAGTCCATTCCAAATGTCAACAGCCACATTCACAAACTTTTAAAGTCATGCCTCTCCCTATATATCTATCTAACCATTGCTACTCTTGTGCTGCTGCTGGAGACAATGCCCTCAAATCTCTAGAAACCCTTTTGCCTGGAAGAACATAGCACTTTAACTTCTCCAATTGTATTGACAAAGGAATTTACAGCCACGCCTTCGATAAGGACTTTTCCCCTAGATTGTATTTTGCATTTTGCTTTGAGGAGCTTTTTGTTTGTTTGTTTGTTTGTTTTTGTTGAAAGGGGCTAAGAAAGTTTTATTTTCCAACCCAGAAAGTTTTGAGCTCTTTTTATTTCTTCCAAATGTTGCTTACAATTTCTCCCATTCCCTCTATAGTTTTTCTCTTTTCTTCTAGTAATTTATATTCCCCTAGTAAAATCCATATAACTAGGTCAATATTCTTCTTAGAAATATCACTGCTCAAATTTGAAAGTCATTAGGTACATTTTTTTCTATCCTTCAAGGTATCACAAATAACAATTTTATCCTTTATTTCACAACTCTATCATAGGGGTTAGAAGTTTTCCAGCATTCTGTAATAGTTGTCTTACCACTTTTGCAGCTCCTGAAAGTAGTCTCTTTGCTACTTTGCCAGATTCTGCTAGTGACCTGGTTTCAAAACCCAAAATTCAATGGTTTTCATTTTTATTTTTTTCAGCAACACCACACTCCTATAATAAATTTCTGTCTGAGATTGCCTATAGCAACCCCCCTCAAAACTCCTTCTTTCTATAATATATGTGTTTGTTTCTATGTCAGCAATTCTTAAAGTGTGCTCAAGGTCTTTTGGAATACCCAAGTCCCTCTAGGGTCTGTAATGTCAAAATTATTTTTACCATAATTCTGAAATATCACTTTCCCTTTTCACTCACAAATGCTCAGCAGAGTTTTTCAGAGGTCACATGAAATGTAAGGATATACTTTTCCTAAATGTTAATGGAATGTTTCACTATGTATTCTTGTTTCTCCCATAATTTTCTAAGTGACTAAGTTCAGGATATAAATATAGCATTTTCAAAGACTAATTCAGTTTGCCATCAGTATTTTCTACCCTCAGTATTTCTGTGCTTTTATTGAATGTGTTTAGTTATATTTGCTGTAAACTCTTAAACCTTATTACGGTCCAAAAATTTGGAATTTTTGAATCCTCCAATCTTCCCATGAACTACAGCATGAAGTAAGTATGTTCCCCACCCCCACTCCTTTGGTCTTGATTTGTTACAGTATTTTAAAACATTTAAAAATATTTAAAATTTACCTAAAACTAATGTCATCTTAGAATTTAATAATCTAACATTCCAATTCTCTTGATAATATCAGTCTCTTTTGCAGCTTTAGTCCACTCACTGTTTCTGTACTATCCTTTGTTCAAGACAACAGGTCCATGGAAAAACACATCATGTTTCTGAATTCTGGTTCTTCTCAGGGAAAACAATTAAAACTATCCAAAAACAATTGTTTCGTTTTTTGTTTGTTTGTTTTGTTTTAAAGATTTTAGTTATTTATTTGACAGAGAGAGATCACAGTAGGCAGAGAGGCAGGCAGAGAGAGAGGGGGAAGCAGGCACCCCGCTGAGCAGAGAGCCCAATGTGGGGCTCCATCCCAGGATCCAGAGATCCTGACCTGAGCCAAAGGCAGAGGCTTAACCCACTGAGCCACCCAAGTGCCCCAACAATTTAGTTTTAATAGCCCTTTACCTTGATCCACCATTTAAATATGAGATTGAGAAACACTTCGTATTGATAATGGATATATTGTCAGAAATTTTTTTTTTTTTTGTCTATTTTTTGGGAAAAGGTAAAAGCACCTGAAAGCAATTTTTGGTTAATTGTTAAGGCTTTTATAGCTAAAGCTTTAAACTTTATTTTCCATTTTCTTTAAGTAGTACCTACTTTTGTATCTTTATGGAATATGTACAAAAGATAGAATGGCAAGAGATAGAAATATAAAAGCCAAAATAAATTACTCTCCATTTGGAAAATGGTTTTGGTTGATTCCATCATTAAATTTTATCCTAGTATATTTGAAAATGGATGAGACATTATTTGCTTTTAAAATATGCCCATCAAAGATTCTGAGAAGAACAAATCTTTGACTAATGGACACCAAATTAAATATACTTATTATTTCACAATATGCTACTATAATAATGCTGTTAGGTTTTACTTTATGATTTCACCATAAAAATTCCAAAATACTATGCAACTCTAAATACAGTATACGAATAATACTGCAGTTTAGTTGTATGTGTTTTATGAGATTTATGACATGGAAATTACCTGAAAACGTTTCATATCTTTAAAAAACTTAATATGTATCTGGGTGTCAGAATTTGTTCATAAAGAATTCGCTTATAGCCAGAGATCACTCATGTCAGTTTTCTCTCCAGTTCACTCTTTAATCCATCATCTCTTTCTCTTCTCCACTTGTATCTTCTGAGTTAGCTAAATGTGATTTCCCACCTCACCCAATGTAGTGCCAAGATAACCAGTTTTCCCAAATCTATTTTAATTCTCTTCCAGTCCTTCTATGCATATGAGAGTGATATTTTAAAACTGTAATTTTATTCATTTTATTGCCTCCATTTCTCAAAATTTCTTTAGGTGATATATATCAATCAAAATTAGATTGCCCAAATATAACCATAAGTATAGCAATGTCTAAAAAATAAAATATAATATTTTTTCATAAAATAATTTTTGAAGTAAAAATATCAGGGCTGACTCATTAACTCTATGGTGTCATCAAGAAACTAGGCTCCTGTTTTGTTTTTTTTTTACTCCACCATCTTCATTTACTGAGTGCCTTGCACAAAACCACCTCATAATACAAAACAACTGATACAGCACCAGCAACTGCATCCATATTCTAGAAAGTTGGTAGAAGAAAATGTGTTCCTCACACCTGAGTCAGATTCTTCTAAACAGGCACTCTACATTTTGAACAAATACTTTGTCTTTCTATGATTGGTTAGGATTTAAACACATTATTACTTAACGTTGCAAGAGAGGATGGGTGAACTCTTTAATCCGTTTTTTTACAATGTAAGAAGTGATCATTGGTAGGCAATTAATGATGACCAACACAGTTTCCCTTTTTTCCTATAATAAAATTAAAATCTCTCGTATGGCTTGTGAAAACCTGGATGTTCTAGATCTTGCATCATCTCACACATCATTCTAGTAGCTCTCTGTGTTGAAACTACATTGGCCTTCTAACAGATCTCGAAGTTGGCACATTAGCTCCTAACACTTCATTTACCATCTATTTCTTTAAAATACTTACCCTCACTCTAAAAAAAATTTTCCTACTCAACCTACAGATCTCAGCTAAATACATTGCTCAAGAGAGTTCCTTGATCCTTCCTCTTACATAATTAACTCTCCTTGTTGGTTATTTCCATTATACTGTATGCATTTTCTTTTTAACACTTATTTTATTTTAATTGCCCATACGTAATTTTTATGATTATCTGATCAAAGAGGTATTGATTGTCAAGAGAACAAAAATTATATTTTTTGGTCATAATTGTTTTTCTGGGTTAATTAGATTGCCTTGTACTTCAGAAATCTGATAATTGATTGATTGGATAAAAGGCTGAGAAAACAAATGAACAGAGCTTGAGATAATACTAATAGAGTGAGTGACTATTTTTTGGCAGATTATATTTTTAAGGTTAATAGACTTGTTTTTCCAAATTATGGAGAAAGATTATTGTTATTTTACTCTCCTCAAATTCTAATGGATTCACTAAAACAAACAAACAAAAGAATAAACTTTTTATATTCTATGAAGGAAGCTGACACTTTATTTTTTTTTATTTAAATACAATTAACCAACATACATTGCATCATTATTTTCAGATTTAGAGTTCAATAATTCATCCAGTTGCATATAATACTCACTGCTCATTACATCACATGCCCTCCTTAATGGACGTCACTGAATCACCCCATCATCCCACACATTTCCTTCCAGTAACCTTTAGTTTGTTTCCTAAGGTTAAGGGGTCTCTCATGGTTTTTCTCCATCTCTGATAACTTCCTATTCAATTTTCCCTCCCATCCCCTATGATCCTCTGTGCTGTTTCTTATATTCCACATATGAGTGATACCATATGATAACTGTGTTTTTCTGATTGACTTATTTTGCTCAGTATAATACCCTCCAGTTCCACCCACATCAATGTAAATGGTAAGTATTCATCCTTCCTGATGGATGAGTTATATTCTATTGCATATATATGCCACATCTTCATCCAGTCACCTGTCAGTGGACATTTGGACTCTTTCCACAGTTTGGCTGTTGCGGAAATCACTGCTATAAATATTGAGGGGCAGGTGCCCCTTTGGATCAACACATTTTTACCTTTGGGGTAAATTCCTGGTAGTGCAGTTTTTGGGTCATTGGGTAGCTCTATTTTTAACTTCTTGAGGAACCTCCATAATGTTTTCCAGAGTGCCTGTACCAGCTCGCATTCCCACCAACAGTGTGAGAGGGTTCCCCTTTCTCCATATCCTCGCCAATATTTGTCTTTTCCTGACTGGTTAATTTTAGCCATTCTGACCAGTATGAGGTGGTATCTCATTGAAATTTTGATTTGTATTTCCCTGATGTCAAGTGATATGGAACACTTTTTCATGGGTCTATTGGCCATTTAAATGTCTTTTTTGGAGAAATGTCTGTTTGTGTCTTCTGCCCATTTCATGACTGGATTATTTGTCTTTTGGGTGTAGAGTTTGAAGCTCTTTACAGATCTTGGACAATTGCCCTTTAGCGGATATGTCATTTGCAAATATCTTCTTCCATTCTGTAGGTTGCCTTTTAGTTTTGTTGACCATTTCCTTTTCTGTGCAGAAGGTTTTTATCTTGATGAAATCCCAGTAGTTCATGTCTGGTTTTGTTTCCCTTGCCTTTGGAGATGTGTCTACCAAGAAGTTGCTGTGGCCAAGATTGAGGAGTTTGTTGCCTATGTTCTCATCCAGGATTTTGACAGATTCCTGTCTCACATTTAGGTCTTTAATCCATGTTCAGTTTATCTTTGTGTATCACATAAGAAAATGGTCTAGTTTCATTCTTCCACATGTGGTTGTCCAATTTTCCCAACACCATTTGTTGAAGAGACTGTCTTTTTTCCATTGGACATTCTTTTATAAGAATTTCTTTCATAAGAATTCTGTAGTTTTTAGAGTAAAGATCTTTACCTCTTCGGTTAGGTTTATTCCTAGGTATCTTATGGTTTTTGGTGCAATTGTAAATGGGATTGATTCTTTAATTTCTCTGTCTCATTGTTAGTGTATAGAAATGCAACTGATTTCTGCACGTTGATTTTATATCCTGCCACATTGCTGAATGATTATATGAGTTCTAGCAATTTGGGGGAGGAGACTTTTGACTTTTCCATACAGAATGTCATGTCATCTGCGAAGAGTGAAAGTTTGACTTCTTTGCCAATTTGAATGCCTTTTATTTCTTTTTGTTTTCTGACTACTGAGGCTAGGACTTCTAGTACTATGTTGAACAACAGTGGTGAGAGTGGGCATCCTGACCTTAGGGGAAAAGACCTCAGTTTTCCCCCATTGGGAATGATATTCCCTGTGGGCTTTTTATAGATGGCTTTTATGATACTGAGGTATATTCCCTCTAGCCATACACTGTGGAGAGTTATGTTCAAGAAAGGATACTGTATTTCATCAAATGCTTTTCTGGATCAATTGAGAGGATCATATGCTTATTGCCCTTTCTTTTATTTTCTTCTTTTTTAAGATTATTTATTTATTTATTTATTTGACAGAGAGAGATCACAAGTAGGCAGAGAGGCAGGCAGTGTGTGGGCGGGGGGGCAGGCTCCCTGCTGAGCAGAGAGCCCAATATGGGACTCGATCCCAGGACCCGGGGATCATGACCTGAGCCAAAGGCAGAGGCTTAACCCACTGAGCCACCCAGGTGCCCCTGTCCTTTCTTTTATTAATGTGATGTATCAGGTTGATTGGTTTGCAAACGTTGACCCACCATTGTAGCCCAGGAACATATCCCACTTGTTCATGGTGAGTAATCCTTTTAATGTACAATTGGGTCCTATTGTCTAGTTTCTTGGTGAGAATTGACATATATGTTCATCAGGGATATTCATCTCTAAGTCTCCTTTTTGTGGGATCTCTGTCTGATTTTGGGATCCAGGTAGTGCTTGCCTCATAGAACAAGTTTGGAAGTTCTCCTTCTATTTATATTTTTGAAGAATAGATATTTATATTCAGCAGAATAGTTACTAATTCTTTAAATGTTTGGTATAATTCCCCTGGGGAGCCATCTAGCCCTGGACTCTTGTTTTTTGGGAGATTTTTGATTACTGCTTCAATTTCCTTCCTGGTTATGGGTCTGTCTAGGTTTTCTGTTTCCTCCTGTTGCAGTTTTGATAGTATATAAATTTCCAGGAATGCACCCATTTCTTCCAGATTACCTAATTTGTTGGCCTATAGTTGCTCCTAATATGTTTATAAAATTGTTTGTATTTCTTTGTTGTCAGTCATGATCCCTCCTCTTTCATTTATGTTTTAATTAATTTGGGTTCTTTCTCTTTTCTTTTTGATAATTCCTGCCAGGGGTTTACTTATCATATTAATTCTTTCAAAGAACCAGTTTCTAGTTTCATTGATCTGTTCTACTATTCTTTTGGTTTCTATTTCACTGATTTCTGCTCTAATCTATGTTATTTCTCTTCTCCTTTTTGGTTTAGGCTTTATTTGCCACTCTTTCTCCAGCTTTTCTAAGTGTAAGTTTAGTTTGTATATGTGAGACTTTCCTAATTTTCTGAGAGAGCCTTGTATTGCAACGTACTTCCCTCTTAAGAAGACATTTGCTGTATTCCAAATATTTTGAACAGTTGTGCTTTCATTTTCATTCATTTCCATTAATTTTTTAAATTTTTCTTTAATTTCCTGGTTGACCTGTTCATTATTTAGTAGGATGCTCTTTAACCCCCAAGTGTTTGAGTTCCTTTCAAATTTCCTCTTCTGATTGCATTCAAGTTTCAAAGCATTGTTGTCTGAAAATATGTGGAGAATAATCCCATCTTTTGGTACCAGTTGAGACCTGATTTGTGACCTGGGATGTATTCGATTATGGAGAATTTTCCCTTTTCCAAATCCACATCTGGAGAATAGATCATTCTCCAGAATAGATCGAGTCTCCGATACTTGAGAGGAATGTGTACTCTGTTGCTGTAGGATGAAATACACTGTATGTACATGTGCAGTCCATTTGGCCCAGTGTGCTATTCAAAGCCCTTGTTTCCTTGTTGATCTTCTGCTTGAATGATCTGTCAATTGCTGTGAGTGGGATTTGAAGTCCTCTACTGTTATTGTATTATTATCAATGTCTTTAATTTGGTTATTAATTGGTTGATATAATTAACTGCTCCCAAATTAGGAGCATAAATATTTATAACTGTTAGATCTTATTGGGTAGACCCTTTAATTATGATACAGTGTCCTTCTTCATCCCTTACTACAGACTTTGGTTTAAAATCTAATTTGTCTGATATGAGGATTGCTATCCCAGCTTTTGTTTGATGTCCAGTAGCACAATAAATGGTTCTCCAGACACTCACTTTCAATCTGGATGTGTCTTTAGGTTTAAAATGAATCTTGTAGATAACATTGGATGGATCTTGTTATAGATAACATTGGATGGTATCCAATCTGATACCCTGTGTCTTGATTGGAGCATTTAACCCATTTATATTCAGATTAACTACTGAAAGATATGAAGTTAGTGTCATTGTATTACCTGTAAAGTCCCTGTTTCTGTACATTGGCTCTGTTTCTTTCTGGCCTATGTTACTTTTGGGCTCTCTCTTTATTTACAGGATCCCTTTAATATTTCTTAAAGGCTGGTCTAGTTATCATAAATTCTTTTATTTTCTGTTTTTCCTGTGCTCTTCATCTCTTCTTCCATTCTGAATGACAGCCTTGCTGAATAAAGTATTCTTGGCCACATATCTCTCTACTTTAATATGACGAATAAATCATGCCAGCCTTTTCTGGTCTTCCAGGCCTCTGTGGATAGGTCTGCTGGCAGTCTAATGTTTCTACCTCTGTAGGTTAGGAAACTCTTGTCTTGAGCTGCTTTCAGGATTTTCTCATTTTCTCTGAAATTTGCAAGCTACATTATTATATGTTGGGGTGTTGATCTATCTTTGTTGATTTTGAGAGTGGTATTCTCTAGCTCTTGGACTTGAATACCTGTTTCTTTCTCCAGATTAGGGAAGTTCTAAGCTATGATGCTCTAATATCCTCTGTCCCTTTCTCTCTTTCTTCTTCCTCTGGGACCCCAATAATTCCCCAATAATTCTAATATTGTTTTACTTTATGGCATCATTGATTTCTCAAAGACTCCCCTCATGGTCCATTAGTTGTTTTTCTCTCTTTCCCTCAGCTTCCTTCTTTTCCATCATCTTGTCTTCTATATCACTGACTCTCTCTTCTGCCTCATTTACCCTAGCTTTTAGAGCATCCATTTTAGCATGCATCTCAGTTAAAGCATGTTTAATTTCAGCCTGATTAGATTTTATTTCTGCACTAAGAGATTATTTAGTGTCTTATGCTTTTTTGAAGTCCAGCTAGTAACTTTATAATCATTATCTTGAATTCCAGCTCTGACATTTTACTTATATCTGTGTTGATTAGATTGTGGCAAAGACTATTACCTCTGGTTATTTCCTTTGTTGTGAATTCCTCCTTCTAGTCATTTTGCCCAGAGAAAATGGATGAATGAGATAACAA
This sequence comes from Enhydra lutris kenyoni, assembly GCF_002288905.1. NCBI lineage: Eukaryota > Metazoa > Chordata > Mammalia > Carnivora > Mustelidae > Enhydra > Enhydra lutris. The sequence continues at coordinate 22,225,830 of NW_019154099.1, forward strand.
AATGAAAAATATCCACCACAACCCAGTAAAACACACAGTAGACAAATCTGAAAAGTCAGAAACCAAAAAGGAAAAAGAGAAGAAAATAAAAGCGGGGGAGAGAATATATTCTCCCAGGCAGAAAAAACAGGGTGATCCACTTGGTCCTGGGCTTATTTTGGTTTGTTTGTTAGAAGACACTAAATCCCAGAATTGTAAAGAAAGCAAAACTTACATATATGAAAATAAAATTGAATACAGTGAAAGGAAACAAAAAATGATGACATATCTGTAAAGTGTAAATGTGAATAAGATAGTTAAAAAAAGACTTAAAAATGAAGAGTTGATAAAAGAAACTAGTTGAAAAGAAAAAAAAAGAAAAGGAAAATTTTAAACTGAAGGATAAAAGAATCATGCGAAAAAACTTTGAATTCTATACACTATTTTGCCCTAGCTCTGGAGATTTTCAGTTCTGTTTTTCAGTAAACTTTGTATTCTCTGACGTTCCAGCTGGTCATATGGGGAAGGGGTCTGCTGCACTGATTCTCAGGTATCTTTGCCTTGGCAGAGTTGTACCACCCCTTGCTAGGGGGTTGGGCTCAGCGTAAGCTGCTTTGGGTTGTTCTATGTGGCTTTTGTTCCCTGAAGGTTTTCTATACTACTTTAGAAGCTCAGTGCCCCCCAACATTTATTTTCTGATATATCCCTTCTGATTCACTTTTCTGCACCTTGTATCTTGCAAAAAGTTGTTGCTTTTCTAGTTTTAGAATTCCAGCAATTCTTTGCTTACATTTGAGATTGAATTTATAGGTGTTCAATGATTTGATAGTTACCTAGCTAAATCAAGAGTATAGATGAAACAAGGTCCCCTACTCTTCTGCCACCTTGCCTTCATCTCCTGAGAAACACTTTAAAGTGTGAATCAAAATGAGGGAAACTGTCAAAAGAAGTAGAAGCAGTATCCTTCCTTGAATACTGAATGTTAAAGGTTTTAGGAAAATAAGTAGCCAGACATTTTAAAACATAAAGAATAATCATAAAGAAAACAACTTGCATTTTTGTGTATAGTAAATTTTCAAAAATGCATACCAATGAAAGCTTATTTTTAATATTTGAATTATAAAAAAAGAACACATGAAGATTTCAGACAAATACCTTATGGTTTAAAAAATACAGATGGTGGGGCACCTGGGTGGCTCAGTGGGTTAAAGCCTCTGCCTTCGGCTTGGGTCATGGTCCCAGGGTCCTGGGATCGAGCCCCGCATCAGGCTCTCTGCTCTGCGGAGAGCCTGCTTCCTCCTCTCTCTCTGCCTACTTGTGATCTCTGTCTGTCAAATGGATAGGTAAAATCTTTTTAAAAAAATATAGATGGTATCTTTAAACAATACCTTAAAATAAGGTAAATGTGCTGATGAAGGCTTAAAATTCACAAAAGTAATGACAACAAAAGAAATATAAATAAATAGAAATCAGTAAGATAAACAGAAGAGAAAAATAAAAATGTTGCAGAGATTAAAGAAGACATGAACTCCTGCAATATAAATATTTATCTCTAAAGGAAAATTCAATAAATGTTTAGAAATCTAGACAAATAGCATAAAATGAAACATAAAATAAAAGTAATTAAATTGTTTGGAATAATATGCATGATAAGGATTCAGACTTGGAAAACCTAACTACAAAAAGAAAATCAGTAAAAGAAAATGCTAAAAGAAAGGCTTAAAAGTAAAAGAAACTAGAAAAAAGATAAGAATAACTAAAACACAAAATTACTCTAAGACATAATATTATAAAATGTTTCTCAAAAGAAGAAAGATTTAAATTTTGTGAAAGTACATGGATAAATTTTAGACTGAATGATTCAAACAAATCCTATTATGTTATAAAGCCTCAAGTGTACAGGGTGTCTTGATTATATTCCTGTTGTTCTTCTCTACCAACTGCAAATCACCTAATGCCAAGCTCTCAGAGGATGAAGAGCTGTTTTTACAGGAAGGCAGGGCTGAAATGTTCAAACTAGGTCACTTCTACTACTTCTACTCTTGCTGTCACACCACAAATGGTTACATGTTTATCAAAACAACAAATCCTCAGATATTGGGGCAAACAGAATCTGGGACATCTAAGATCAATAGATTGGTTATCTGTAGTCATTTTGATAAAGTAGAGGGTTAAACATGAGCTGGAGACAAAGACAGTGCTAAATAGGTTACACATTAGAACCCTAGGGTACAACATCCAGACATTGTGGATTCTAAGACTCTGGGGCTAACAGACCAAGAGCCATAGGTGTAAAACATGCATTCTCCTCTCCCATCTCTGCCCCAGGGTAACCCCTAGACTCATTATAATGTATGTGTGTTGTGGTTATAGCTTCCCACCTTAATGGAGAAAGGGTGCCATGATGGTTCTACACAAACCTTACAAGATCAAAACCTTACAGGGTCAAAAACTCTCCCTCCCAACCTGTGGGATGAGTCCCCCAAATGATTGGAAGTAACCTCCATTAAAAAACCACCCCACTATACATCATAGTTCCTTCCAGCCCAGAAAGACCCAATAAATATCCCATCCCAAAACAACTTAGGAGTTCATTACACTTTCTGGAACCTGCCCACTCTCCTTTAGAGAGTGTACTGTGTTTTTGTTCATTTTGTTGTTGTTGTTGTTGTTGCTGTTTTTTAAGATTTTATTTACTTATTTGGCAGAAATAGGGAGTACAAACAGTGGGGAGCAGCAGGCAGGGGGAAAGAGAGAAAGAATCTCCCCAACAAGCAGGGAACATGATGCAGGGGTCAATCCCAGGGTCCTGGGATCATGTCCTGAGCTGAAGGCAGATGCTTAACTGAAAGAGCCAACTAGGTGCCCCTAGAAAGTGTACTACTGTTTTAATAAGCTTGTCTTCTGCTTTCAGTTTGTGCCACTCACTAATTTTTTATTTGTTGGTGCCAAGAGCCAAGACACAATGATTTTCTTTTTTTTTTTTTTAATATTTTATTTATTTACTTGAGAGAGAGAGAGAGAGAGGCAGAGCTATCAAGAGCCCCAATGGGGAGGAGAGGGAAAAGCAGGCTTCCCACTGAGAAGGGAACCCAATGTAGGTCTCAATCCCAGGACCCTAGGATCATAACCTAAGCCAAAGGTAGGTGCTTAACTGACTGAGCCACTCAGGTGCCCCAACACAACACTTTTTATTCTAACAATCCTTTTTCTCATATTGTGCCATAATTATTTTGCACTAATGAGTTTGGAAGCACAGAATTAGACGGGTATTTTGCTACTCTTGGTCAGATGAGATGGGCTTGTAAAAAACAACCCTATAGTAAAGGCCAGCCACAGAGACTATTGAAGAGAAAACGTGGCCCCCTGAGGCATGGAGCCCCTGGAATCATAGAGTCACCATCCCATACGATGAACTTATGGGGTACCTGCTGATCTATACTGAGGCTTCAAATTGCAAAGGGGAACTAAAAATATATCATCATCGGGGCGCCTGGGTGGCTCAGTGGTTAAAGCCTCTGCCTTCGGCTCAGGTCATGATCCCAGGGTCCTGGGATCGAGCCTCACATCGGGCTCTCTGCTCGGCAGGGAGCCTGCCTCTTCCTCCTCTCTCTCTCTGCCTGACTCTCTGCCTACTTGTGCTCTGTCAAATAAATGAAAAAAATCTTTAAAAAAAAAAAAATATATATATATATATATCATCATCTTTACCCAGGATTGTAATATAAAGGATTACAAATACAGAAAGGCTTTTACTTTTTGCCTAAAGAGAACTGATGCTTTGAAGAATGGTATACAATAAACCTGTAAACAAATAGAAGAAAGGACAAAATGAGAGAAGAGAGTAAGGAACAAAGAAATAAAAAAAAAGCACAGGGAGGGAAGGAAAGGAAGGAAGGAAGGAAAAGGAAGGGAAAGGAAGGAAAGGAAGAAAGGGAAGGGAAGAGAGGTGAGGGAAGAGAGGAGGAGGGGAGGGGAAGGAAGGAAAGGAGGAAGGAAAGATGGAAGGAAGGAAGGAAGGAAGGAAGAAAGGAAAGACGTAAAGAAGGAAAACAAAGAAGAAAGAAAATAGGGAGGGGGAGAAGGGAGGGAGGGAAGGAAGGAGGGAGGAAGGAAAGGAAGAAGGAAGGAAAGGAGGGAAAAGACTAAACATGGAATTATCTTAATTAGATTTGTGAACACCACAAGCAAACATTTGCGGTTAAGATGTATGGTATCTTGTTTTTATATGAGATTAGTGAACTATATTTTTTTATTATGACTATCAATGTAAGCAGTAATCAGTAAAGGAGGAGATAACTATGCAATAATTTATAAATTAGCATAGGTAAATAGGATTCAGTAATAACTTCATCAAAATGGCAAAATAAGGAACTTGAATAAAATTTGATCAAACTAGCAAAAAATAAAGAGAAACCAGGAAATAGAATTTACAATAAACCAAATTATATTAGAAACATATAATTTCTAACTAGAATTAGAAGAAATGTGAGAGGAATGAGTTTTCCCACTAAAAGACAGAGATAGATTGTACTAACATGCAAAACTTGGTTATATAATTTTATTTAAAAACTCAGAAAGGGAGATAGGTAAAAAATAAGCAGTTACTAGAAAATGTGACTAAAAAATAAAGGGATACATGTAACAATTAATTAAATAATTTATGTTTTCAAGATAAAATTTACTTACAAAAATAAACATAAGGAAGACAAATGTAATATAGATGTGTACTATTTGAAGAAATATGTCCAATAAAACTATATACATCAACCCATTGTTTATTTTATTTATTAAATAAAATTCCTTAAAAATGGAAAAATTTTTAGGATTATAAAATTATAAGAGGATGTTTAATCAAATTCAGTATCACAAAGCTATGATAGAATGAAAAAACAAAAAAATTTAATGCTTTGATTGATATGGAGATTTAGTAGGTATTCAGAGTATACTATTTTGTAAACAGCATGCACTTTTCACACATACATAGAACACTTTAACTAAAACTGAGCTTGAATACAGACATAAAAGGAACAATGTAAAGAAGGAGCCTATTTGACAGTGCCTACTAATCCAACCCAAACATGTGAAACTACCATAGGCAGATACTATTCTAGCCACTGAATGTATTAAATGTTAATACTTGCAAACATTCTGTGAGATAGGTACTGTTCTCCCCTTTTACGAATTCTATAGCTGAGAGAGTTTCAACGTCCTACCCAAGTACACTCAGTCTGCTAGTGGTAAAACTAAGGCTCAGAACTAGCTGGTCATACTCCAAAGATTTCACTCTTAACCACTGTGTTAAACTGAACGGTAAGGGGCTGGGCTATGTCTGCATAATATTTTCTCCTGGGATTACCATAACAAATCACGTTTTGTGTGAGAGCATGTTACTTCCCAGTAAAACTCTTGTTCTCCCTTTCATCCCGACTGCACAGTTAGAATGCATCTTTTCAGCTTCATTTGCATAAGTTGTCTCATTGTTCTTTATTTTTTTTTTTCCCCATGCGTTGTGTCATTGTGATTGAGTTCTGGCTAAGGGAATGTGAGTGGAAGTAGTTGTGTCAATTTCAGGCCAGTCATAAATACCTCCCACTTGGCCCTCACCTTCTTTGAACACAGGCTGAGTTAAAGAATCCCACGGATTTACCAGAGATCAGCCCCAGATTGAAAGAGTCTGGTCCTAGAAGGACTGCATGATATTGGGCCCCAGGGCACTTTGACTTCTTCTAAGAAATACATTTTTAGTGTGTTAATTCACTGAAATTTGGGAGTATTGCTAATTGTGATAGTAGTTAGCTTCCCATAATAAATACACTCTCCTGAGGTATTTTATTCCAGCAAAATTCCTTCCATATGAAAGGACATTTCGAGAATAGAAAACAATATTCTCTTCAAACATTCCACAGCTTTTTCTAATCCGAACCTATTGAATTTAATCATTTTAGACATGATCAACCAGCAATGTGGCTTTCTTCCTCAAAGAAGTCCAACAATCTATTAGAGAGCCTTTTAGATATGTTCTAAGAAGAGGTCTGACAATATCACCCACTGTTCCTCTATGTTCCTCCTAAGACCACCTATGACTAGTGCAAATGCTTCTGAAATTATGTCAGGAAAATGTGATAACTAGCATTTTTCTCCAAGTCATTGTATGTCCAAAGTCAAAATTTTACATCTTTCAATTTCCCATCCAAAAATTTTTAAAGCACTTTGTCCAGTATAGTCTAGCAAAGGATCTGCAAAACATCAAATTATAATGTTATAATATTCCAGTAATAAAATGTCAAACACAGGATATTTTACTTTAAAAAAAAAAAAAAAAACTAATCAAATTCCTGGGGAAAAGGAGTCTAAAAACTCAATTATCTTGCAGATGAAAATATAATAATGTCAAACATGAAGGAATTAAAATCTGAAACCAATGTTTAACCACATTTGAGTAAAAAAAAATGATAAAGAAATTTGAGTACATTAGAATTTTACCTTGTTCTTGGCCTTATCCTAAAAGTTCTTATTGACTAGGAGGAACCAAGTCTTTCAGAAGTTGTTTCTTGGACTATTTTCTCTGGGAATGCATATAGTTCTCTCTAAATCTTAGCAGTTGACTTATTTTAGTTAGAAATTCTGTTAAGTCTTATGTTTTAAAAAAGCTCAGCGTTAAAAAGACACATTTGATTTTTTTCAGCTCTGATACCACCCACTCCCGAATGTAGAAAAAAAGTCAGTTTCTAATCCCTACTGCAGTAATCCAAAGTAAACTCTTCCAATCAAAAGAAAAAAAAAAAAGAATTGCTAAGTCAGCAATCCAACCTAGTGTTAACCCAATAGGTTCAAATGACTCAGACTCTGAAAAGAGAAGGCAGACCATGGGGAAAAATCAATCAATCAATCAATCAATCAGGGTTTGTCAGTGTGAACTCAAACTCTAAGAGAGTACTTAATTTTGATATTACAGATTTTTAAATAGTGGCATTTGGATGCATGTGCTCTATGTGTGCTCTCTCTTCCCTCAGAGACTGGAGACATTGCCATCTTCTCCCAAGTTTTAGAAATGAACCGTAATAACAGTTCCAGTCAATGTATTTTCTCTGGTTTTTGTTTCCATTTGGTATATTCCAATATTATTTTTTTATTTCCTTTTTGTACTCCATATTTTTGCAATCCCCATTATAAATTGTGGGCTTTCGATAATGTCATCACTTCCACACCTAACTGTGAAATATATGTGCTTATTCCTGTGCTATAATGGCTTCCTCCTCTCTCTGGCCAGGAGTTTGCTGAACATTAAAATTACCTTTATGTTATAGATGCTAAGCAATACAGAGAGCATGGCATGTTGCTCTTGAGCCTGTGAATTCAACTAGGTTCATTCAAATTTCCCTTCTTGGCCCAAACACAGTGGAATTTGAACAACCAACAATGCCTACCTAGGCTCACAATAAAAATTTTCAGTAATTTCCCTGTGTTCTTCAGCATAGAAAATTCAGCTGTTTTCAAGTTTAAAGGGAACTGTTCTGTTCTGCCAACCCATACTTAAAATAACTTGAGTCAGGCTCAACATCATCAACCATATTAAGCCAAATTTTTCCATGTCATTCAGGGTCAGCTGCCTAAGAACTAAATAGTCTATGTCTGCTCAAAATTCATGCTTGTTAAAAATACTTGTCTTTGCTGAGGTCTATGCCATTGACTTTTGCATCTTAGGCTTTTGCAACCCAAACTTCTGTGGTTTGCTTGCTGGGCCCTGACCATTCCACATTTCTGAGGCTTCTGTATGGCCAACTCTTGACTGGTTCCACACGGTCTTTGCCTTGGCTGTCTTCCTCACTTCTTCCATTGTTGCCCAGAAGCAAACATTGTGTGGAGTGGTTGGTGCCCCTAATCTGCCCTGCAGGTTGTTCAAGGGTCAATTGATGTTCACTGATGTCCTTAATCCCAGTGGTATATCTGGTTAACTGGAGAAGCTTGCAGACTTAAGATTTATGTTTCTTTTACTCCAAAGGTCATGATCTTTCCACTCTCCAACTTTTGATCAGAAAATACGGAATAGGTATATTGATATTTACATACTAGATAATTTTAGACCAGATATAATTAAAATGAAAAACAAGGATTCGTATAATAAACCCACATTTAACCATCATCACCTTCTAAAATTAGGAACATATTATCAGTCTTATTTAATTGCCATCTACCTCAATCCTTCTATCTAGATTTTAAAGAAAAACAAAGATGTCATATTATTTTTATCCAGTGTCCTTTTTTAGGTATACTAAATGAACTAAAGTTTTAATATAACCATGATAGTATTATAAAACAGAGAAGTAATTAACAATAATCTCTTAATATTTAGCAGGTGATAAAATTTCCTCGATTATTATTTAACCACTTCTTAGTATATTATTTGCCAATAATTCCTTTGTTAATTAGGTTTGGGATGTCAGAGTTTCTCTATACTCTGTTGTACCTTCTCACTTTGAGTTTCCATTCATTCTTGTAACTTGAATAGTCACATAAACTAAATTTATTTTATTACTTCCATATTAAAGAAGAAAAATACAAAGGTAATACAAAGAGTCACTATTTTTATTTTTCTTTTATCCAGGATTCCACTTCATAATGATCTATTTTTCATGAAAGATTATTTTTAATATAAGATAGATAAAAATGCATGTGTATGCAGTCATTGATTCCCATTAGTTTTTTATGGTTATACCTATGTTCACATTAAGTTGCTGAAATAGTAGTATATCAAGAGATATACTACTTGATATACTAATTGATACACTACTTGATATACAAGTAGTATATACTACTTGATATACTAGTAGTATCTTGATATACCAATAGTATATCAAGAGATATACAACATCTCACAGATTAAGATAGAAGAACAAAAGAGTCACTAAAATGGTAGTCTAAAAGACTTTGTATCTTGGTATTGTTTAGTATTGCAACTAAAATGTCGATAGATGTTCACAGTCAATTTGAAGTTGTCCTTCTAGTGTAAAAAATATATTTTAAATGGCCATAGTGTTGCTAGAAATGTTAGAGTAGAAAAAAAATACTCAGCTTCCATGTAATATTTTATGAATGAGAAAAAATGAAATAAAATAGAAAATATGGATTAAAATCACAAGTGTTAAAGATAACTGAATTTATCTATGTGACTAGATGAAAATACCAACTTGAAGCATAGAACTAGATGAGAAAGATGAAAACAATAATCCCAGCTGTACTGTAACCATCAAGATTGAGCAGTATTCTACCTTATAATTGAGTCTCAGTGGCACAATTCTTACATAGTTCACTATGACTGTTCCAATAAGCCCCTGTTAAACTTAACAGACTTGAACTGCACTGAAAATTCATCACCTAAAGGTGAGCATTGGCTTAGCAGAATGGAACAAAAGAAATTTTTCTGTAAAAAGGAGATACTCAATTCTAAAAATTACATTTAATCAGGATTTTAATGTCAGTATATGGCCTAGAATGTGTTCTAAAGAAAATTAGTGTGTCAGTAAAACTAAAATATAGTCCCAAGTATCCAGATATTCAGAAGTCATTTGATGTTCTATATTTATAATACATAAATCATACAACATAAGCCTATATAAAGGAGCATTTAATTGTGCGTGTGTGTACGTATGTACATTTAATTCATTATCCAGTAGATAATGTATTTTGAGACATGTATAGTAATGTTGATAAATTGGTGTTTTTGTGATAACATTTTTTAACCCAATATTCTCTCAGCTAAAGTTAATAATTAAAATTTAACAGAACTAAGCATTAGAATAAAATTTCCTAGAACACGGAAGTTTTAACCATACTCAAAACATTGCAAAAACAAAACAAAACAAAACAAAACAAAATCTATTGACTACATCTGATTAAAGATAAGACTATTAAAAAGAATCAGGAAATAGAGTTTACATGAGGGCAACCTGAGTAGTTGTGATGGCCAACAACACATGAAAAGATGCTCACCGTCACTCATTCTCAAGGAAATGCAAATCAAAACCACATTGATGTATCGCTTCACACCTGTCAGAATGACAAAAATCAAGGAGACAAGAAATAGTAAGTGCTGGGGAGGGTGCGGAGAAAAGGGAACCCTCATGCACTGTTGGTGGGAATCTAAAATGGTGTAGTCACTCTAGAAAACATTATAGAGTCTTCTCACAAAAATTAAAAATAGAAATGCCATATGGTCCAGCAATTCCACTGCTGGGTATCTACCTGAAAGAAATAAAAACACTAATTGGAAAGGATATATGCACCCTTATATTCACTGAAGCATTATTTACAATAGCAAAGTTATGTAAGCAACCTAGATGTCCATCAGTAGGATAAATGGATAGGAAAGATGTGTTTATACAAGCACACACATACACACACACTAGGATATTACTTGGCCATAAAATAAGAACAAAATATTGTCATTTGTGACAATATGGATGGACCTAAAGTGTATAAGTGAAAAAAGTTAGTTGGAGAAACACAAATACTGTATGATTTCACTTACATGTAGAAACTAAAAACAAAACAAAGGAAACAAAGAGAAAACAGACTCCAACTTATAAATACAAAGACCTGGTGGTGGTTAGAAGGGAGGAACTTGAAGGGTGGATGGGTGAAATAGGTGAAGGTGATTAAGAAGTACAAAATTTTAGTTATAAAATAAGTCACAATATGTAAAGTAGAGCAGAGGGACTACAGTCCATAATATTGTAATAACTTTGTGTGGTGACAGGTGGCAAACATTTATCACAAAGAGCATTTCATAATGTATATAAATGTTGAATCACTATGTTGTACACTTGAAATTAATATAGTATTATATGTCAACTATACTTCAATTTAGAAAAATAAAAGTGAAAAATAAAAGCAAAAGAAAAAAAAAGAAAATCAAAGGAAAATATGAAAGAAAAAGGGATAGATGAAACTTGACCCAGAGGGTTTGTCTCTTCATGAGAATGACTGAAAATAATTTTAAAATCCTTAAGTATAACTAAAGTTCTTTCCCTTCCTACTCTACAGCAGTATCCATGTCATGCATTTGTTACTAGCTATGCAGTCGTGGAATATAGCAGGTAGTTATAGAATTAAGAAAAGGTAACCTTAGGGTTGGAAGGCTGAATCTTGGGCTTAGACCCCAAAGAAAGGAATGTTACTGATACCATCTAGAAAATGCATCTCGTTACTGAATGCCCCTTATTCTCATTGCTATAGTTTAAAGTAGGATTATCATTTTGAGGGTCAAAATCTCAGTTTTAATTGTCTATCTAGAAATATTCAGTCTCTCTGGGCCAAACAAACAAGGAATAATGTATATGAAAGAAAACCAATATATTGAAATGCAGTGATAGAACGATGGTAAAAATTATATCCATTTTTCAAAAATCTCCCACACCTCATAGAATGTTTATAACAGGTTCTCAATCTTTTATTGGGGAATTAAAATAAACCACAATTGTCACATATACTGCTTTTATATCTATGCCTATTGTACCATAAATATCCCCTCTACTGTAACTTTGAACTGGAGCTAAAATTATCATTAAAATTTTGACTGGTGGCAATGAATTCATAACCCAGGGAATCAGATGAAGTTCTGATTGATATAATAAGTCTAAGAGGAATCAAGTATATATGTAGGTAAATGTGGCCTACTGTCTTTTTTTTTTTTGACCAAAGTATAATTAACATACAATATTACCTTAATTTCAGGTATATAATATAATATAATGATTCAACAATTCTATACATGCTCTTAATCCCTTTTATCTGTTTTTCCCATCCCTCCTTCTTTTCCTCTGGCAGTAACCAGTTTATTCTCTGTAAGAGAAAATAAATAGGTTTGTCTTTTTCTTTGTTTGTTTGTCTTATTAAATTCCACATATGAGTGAAATCATGTGGCATTTATCTTTCTCTGACCAACTTATTTCACTTAACATTGTATCCTCTTGGTCCATCCATGATGTGCTTTTATTTAATTTGAGTAGAGTTGACACACGATACGACGTTAGTTTCAGGTGTATTACAACATAGTGACTCCACTTCTTTATATGTTATGCTATGTTCACAGTCCCACTGACTATATTCCCTATGCTGTTTCCTATGTTCCAGTCTACTAGATTCCACACAAAACCTACTTGTTCATTTTTTTTACAGATTATTTCTTTAAATATACTTTTAATATTTATTGGGCCAGAATCTTCCTTAACAGCATTTCTCAAGTGGTTTTTTGTTCATTTGTTTGTTTGTTTTATCTATGAGCTGGGTCCTAATGAGAGAGAGACAGAATGGCAGAGAGAAAGCAGAGAGAGAATGTGAGAGAGACAGAGAAAGTGATTAAAAGGTAATATAGGGACCTAATAAAAAGTTTATTATTATTATTTTTAAATTTTATTTGAAAGAGAGAGAGAGCCAGCACAAGCTGGAGGAGGGACAGAGGGACAAGCAAACTCCCTGTTGAGCAGGGAACCTGACCAGGACACTGAGATCATGACCTGAGCCTAAGTCAGACACTTAACCAACTGAGCCACCCAGGTGCCCAACAGTTTATTATTAATCTTTGGCTGGGAGGGCCTAAGGATAGATTAGAAAGCTTTCCATTTGGGAACAATTATTTCACCAGAAACAAAGCCATGGCTTCTTTATTTGCCATAGAGAGGCTTGGCAGAAAGACCAGAGAGAAAACTAAAAACAGAAGTCTACAGGGCAGAATAAACATACCCGACTTTCTTAGATGATTAAATTTATCAGCGAGTGGGCAGAAAGCTTTTATAGGATAAAGAATAAAGGATAAGGAAGTAACTATACAGTACAGAGTTGTCTTGGCACTTGGAGATTGGTTGCCTGGAGATACTGTGTTTCCGGTCAAGAGGAGCACTTCCATGGACAGGAACAGTACTCTGTTTGCTGATGTGGCACCTGGGGTAGGAGCAGCTACATAGTTGGCCTACACATTTATTTCAGCACTTGTCCAGTATACTTTTCCTTTGGCAACAGCAGCAGCAGCAGCAGCAGCAGCAGCAGCAACTTCCTGATATTCTGAACCACAGCTGCAGGGATGGCCTTTCTTAAAATTTAATCCTCTAGCCCATAAGACAATTTGATAAATATCTAACTCCCTTTGTTGAATCTATTTATTTTTGAAATAGGGTAGTTCTGTTTTCTGTCTGAACCACAATTGAATCAAGAACCAAAAGGAGTATAAGATCTTTCTGTAAAATACTACACAACTTTATGGAAAGATAATAAATAACAGTAGAATGGAAATAAATAGTATTTTATCAAAAATCAATAAGATACATAAAAACATCCATTCAGTTGGTAAAAAGTAAAAGTCTAAAAATACTAGGTAAAGAAACAGGAAATCTATACTCTGTGTGAGAGTAAAACTTAGTACTATTTTAGAAAATAACATAACCTGGGGCACCTGGGTGACTCAGTGGGTTATGCAACTGACTCTTGGTTTTGGCTCAGGTCATGATCTGAGGCTCCTGAGATCAAGCCCCCAGTTGGGCTCTGAACTCAGCTCAGAGTCTGCTTGAGATGTTTTCTACCTCTGCTCCTCCTCCTGCTCACACCCTCTCCCTCTCTCTAAAATAAATAAATAAAATATTTTTTTAAAAAAAGAAGTTAACATAACCTATTAAAATTGCACAGACTTTTTATTAATGCCTCAGACTTCTGCTGTTGCATATTTATAATAGAGAAAAATTGTATATGTGCCCCAGTAGACAAGTAATAAATGTCCAAAATGACCTGTCTATGATAGCCAAATATGGAAATAATGTAAAATACCATCAACAGTAAATGGAGTGAAAAAATTGTGTCAGATTCACATCTTTCGTTCACAACTGGTGATTATTTTTCTTTTCCTATAACAATAATCATTCAAATAAAACTCAATTAAGTGGGCTGAAATAGTGGGGGGGAAAAAAAGTTCCCAGTACGATGCAACTTGTAATTTGAAGGGTATGTGGGGTGGGAGTGGAGCAGATGGATGAGACAGGAAGAGCAGGGAGGAGAATTATTCTTTTAAGGAACTTAGGGTAGAATATTATTTTATAGTTACTGCATCAAGATATTTACAAAACAATAGCAATTATGTTAAATTATGTTTATGTTTATGTAATGTATTTTATTAAACTTACGTGTTTATTTTATATAAACTATATATTTGTCTTATCTCCAGCCAAATGGACTGTAAGTGTTTGAGGGCAGAAGCAGGCATGTATGTATACTTTGTATCATTGAAAACGGATTTATTCATGATTAACAAAGAAATATTTGTTGAATTTAAATAAAAAGGAGAAAGTCTACATTTTCCAGAGTGGAGTCAACTTAAAATTTGTAAATGAACACTACTTTAGTCTTAAAGTCATTTTTGAAAATTTCTTTCTTTTTAAATAAATAAATAATTAATTAATTTTAATTTCTTTTCAGTGTTCTAGAATTCATTGTTTATGCACCACACCCAGTGCTCCATGCAATACGTGCCCTCCATAATACCCACCACCAAGCTCACCAGAATTTCTCTTGTATCTAGACTGGGGAAAGTGTCTGTAGGTTACTGTGGCATTACTTAATTTAACAGGAAGTTCTTGAGCTGGTGAAGCATGGAGAGACAGAATGAGAGTCCTTCTACCTTCATTTTCCTGTCTCCCAGTAAAAATTATCATATTTAAACTTCAAAAAAAAAAAAAAAATCAGCTGGGTAAAACCAGTATTTCTCAGTCCAAGGCATAAAAAGTCTAAGTAATATCTTAGTCTGTTTTCTTGGTCAGAGAGTATGTAGATAAAGATCTTCAGTTTAGGAAAGAGTACAATTCAGAGAAAATGGCTAGAAAGAATGGATGAGAGTTATCTTTTTTACCTAAAATAGAAATTTCCTAATAAGTCTACTTTCTTCTCTATGTTAACATCTAAGAAACTTTCACAATCCCCCCCCATTATACTAGGTGTTTTAGGAATAATTTCTTCTTGTGAAATGTTTACTTTATCTACTGTTTCTCAATAAAACACTAAGTATTTTATCATTAGGAAACGTGCAATAAACTCATAAAATAAAATAAGACACATATGACCAGTAGTCAGTTGTAAGACTATTAATGTAAAAAAAAATGTATTAACATCTATGTATTATATATATAAATACATACATACATACGTACAGAGGAAGAAGCTGAATATAATTTAATCTCCTTTAATCCTAATTTAACATAGACTAAAATTTATTTGAGGCCCCAAAAGATTGAATTATGTATTTTTCCTTACACAGAGTATTAATCTACCACAACTGAAATGTCAGCTCTTATTTCATTTTAGTTTTTGCTTTAAATGTCATATTAAATGCAAATCTCCATAAGCAAACACTAAGCGATCCTTATTTAGTAAGCAGTTGTTTATTAGCACCCTCATGTGCATACTGTCTTACTAAGTCTTTTGCAAGATGTACAGAGATGTAAAACTGAGTAGGACTAGTGGTGTTATGTCCATGTACTTTTGAGCTTATCCTTGGAGAAAGCAATTACATAATGTTAAAAGGGCATCATATGGGATAACCAGAAGGTAAAGAGAAAAACACTTAAAAAGTGAAATAATCAGTTTTATTTTCATACCATGCACTGGTATCTACAGTAGTAAAGGATATGTTAGAAATTGGTTTTCTTTTTTTTTAAGGTTTACTTTATTTTATTTATTTGTCAGAGAAAGAGTGAGAGAGCACAAGCAGGGGTAGCAGGAGGCAGAGGGAGAAGCAGGCTCCCTGCTGAGCAGGGAGCCTGATGTGGGACTCAATCCCAGGGTCCTGGGAGCATGACCTGAACTGAAGGCCCATGCTTAACCTTAAGACTGGGCCACCCAGGCATCCCAGAAATTAATTTTCTGATGAAATAAGGCTGAATGAAAGCTTGTTAGCAATTAAAATCAAATTCAAGCATTTAATGAATATGTATTATTTGTCAGACGCACTGCCAGATACTTCTGATTAGAGAGTAGGAAAAACACTTCTTACCTCACAGAAATGCATTCAAATGGTAGAGAAACAGTCATAAATAAATAACTATAATCTAAAGTAATATTGATCATAATGGAGCTATTTATACATTGAAAATACTATTCAACCTTGGATTTTCAAAATGATATATTAGGAAGATAACATTGGGACACCTGGGTGGTTCAGTTATGTGCATCTGCCTTTGGCTTAGGTCATCTCAGGGCCCCAGGATTGAGCCCTGGGTTGTGGGGCAGGGGGCCCTGGGGAGAATCTGCTTGTCTCCCTCTCCCTCTCCTCTTGACTCATGTTCTTTCTCTCAAATAAATAAATAATATATCTTTTTTAAAAGGCAACATTTAAACTGGGCTTTGGATACGAATAGAAAAAATAAAGGAAATTTAAATGTGATGGAAAGCGGTAAATTTTTAAAATATATAATAAAGAAAATTGAACCACTTGATATATCTTCAACGATAGGAGTTGAGACAGGTAAAACATAACTTACTTAATTATCTTACATATTGGTAAAGCTTATCTGATTTAATTCTGAAATTCATGTTATCCTTGATGTATTTATAGATAACACTTTCATAATCAAGGCATATTATTTCCATAATCAAGTTATACTAATCCTTTCCATTTGTTTTACTGAGAGCCAGTACACACAGAACCCATTGGCTTCCTAGTCAATGCATAGGGTCTCCATTCTTTTTTTTTTTTAAAGATTTTATTTATTTATTTGACAGAGATCACAAGCAGGCAGAGAGGCAGGCAGAGAGAGAAGGGGAAGCAAGCTGCCTGCTGAGCATAGAGCCCAGTGCGGGACTCGATCCCAGGACCCTGGGATCATGACCTGAGCCGAAGGCAGAGGCTTTAACCCACTGAGCCACCCAGACACCCCTAGGGTCTCCATTCTTGTGTAAAAATTATAACTATTTAGGGAAAGTGATAAAGTGATAAAGTTTTTAGCATAATTTTGAATGAGGAAAAATATTTACTTTGGGTTGAATGAAATCTTTTCATTTAGCAGAAATAACTTTGTAAGCTGGAGACAATGGGCATGTATGAAATCTTTTATGCAAGAGTATCCAACTACATAGAGGTAGAGTAAATGTAATGTGAGGACGAGTTGAGAAATGTGCATCTTTGCGGCAATAAGGACATGCATATATCCATGACCTCTACTTTTACAGCTGTATCTCCAGTGCAATTATAAAACAAATTTGTCTTTGGAATTCTTATGTTTCATTTTCCTCATTCCCTGCGGTGGCAAACTTTTCCGTTTCCAAATATTCCATTGAATAATAAGATGTTACTCTTCATTCTCCCGATTTATCTCCCTTTTACACATTCCTTGGATCATTAAGTAAACAGATACCCTCTTAATCAGAGCTAGGTCTAGACTGGCTTATCTCGCTAGACTATAGCTAAGTCCTCAGTTTGTCATACAATGGGCTAGAATAATATTTTCAGTTTTACAGGAGAAATTCTTAGAAATGAAGCATCGTAAACATTTTTGACATCTGTGTAGAAAAACGAGCTGTTTTTCTGTATCAGTAACTTTGATGAAATTGAATTAGTGCTCTATCGCATTAGTTCTCTTTCCCACAATTATGTGAGTTCTTAATAAGATAATTTTGAACTGTATTAGATAAATTTAATATACATGCATTATGAAGAAACGTTGCTAATATGATAGAAAACTGCTAGGAGGAGCAAACAATTTCATTAAAACTTAAATAAAGCTCACTTTGCATTTTTCCCCTCCTTGAATACCTGTCTATACTAATCAGCTAGTAGGAAAGGCAGATTGGGCCTTAGAGACTAAATCGTACATAATCTATATTCTCATCACAATCGGATGTCACCTTTCAGGCACAAAATCTTTCTACTGGATTGTAGTTGGAAATTTTTAGTACAGAAATATTTAGGATGTTTTAATTTAAAATGATCATGACTTGCTCTACTTTGCCCTGGCCTTGCTAATTTATGTCTGTCATAACTGCAAAAAGAAGACATTTGTGAGCAATACGGTAACTCGCTGAATCTTCATAAGCTCTGAGTCAATAAAATGATGACACAAATTTCACATTCTTTTAACGCGACATCTGCTTCATCAGTTGAAAGAATTACACCCTTGCTTTGAAGGAGTCTTAATGACACAGACCAAATCTAAATGGATAAGTAACTAAAATGATCACACTGTTTTCTTCCATGCGTAAAGAGAACACAGTTTTAATTGGAACTGAATTAAAGTATGTGCTGGATTTTGTAGATCTTCAAATATTTTATTTCGTTTAGGTTTAATAAGATCATATGTAATTCTAAAGGTGAAGAAAAATAAGGCAAATTATTGGAAAATTAGAATGGATAAGTATATTAATTTGTTTTATATTTTATTTTAGAAAAATCAAAGATTAAATCATTATTCTAGTCATAATATTTCAAAGGTTACTTAGCTTGTATAATTCAGCTACTACACAGTCAAATGCAGAAAAATGTATCAAAAACGCATTTTAGTTACTATGTTTCACACAGATATTAAGACAACAACACAAATGAGAGTACACCCAAATGGCCAACTGGTCATTTTTCCATTGGAATATAGAAAACTTTTAGTACGGAATAAATTAAGAGGTAGTAGACATATGCTAATTCTGGGAACTGTGCCTAATAGACTTTGTAGAAAGTTGTTTTTTAATCTGTGTGTATATTTTATAAAACTATCAATGCATGGTGTTTTTCTAAAATTTAAAGCTATTCAGGTTTATTTCTCAACTATAATTTTGTATAAACATATAACCATACTTCTGATGTTAACAATCAATAAACAACAGAGAAAATGATAGACTAACTATGTTGCATTCACATTGGTTTTTATAATTTTAAGATCCTTGGGAACTCATTCAAGATAGGTTTTTCTACTCTTTAAAGCTTAGGCTCTCAAAACTACTGACCTAAAAAAAAAAAAAAAAAAGAGAGAGAGAAAGAAAGAAAGAAAAACAAGACAAACACATAAACACAACATAAGGCTTAGAAGTGCCAAATGAAAATGATAGATGATAGAAAGATAGATAGATAGATATATAGATAGATATTTCTTGCCTATTAAGTAATGGTGCCAAATCTTTAACAATTAACAATAAATTGTTTAAATTTAACAATTTAATTATAATACATTCACACTTGTTTGTATGTTGGTGGTCAAACACTCAAGTGAAAAAATATCTACTGATAATGGAAATTAAAAACAACCACAATGACAAACATTTCTATTGCCATTTTATTGTTACTTCAACTCTTATGATTTTTCTTCATGCATTCCAGCCAAGGGAAAGTTAATCTCATTACATTAAGAAACATAATTACATGTTTTAAAAGTTCTCAAGTGATATTTGAACTTTTTTATTTCATTTGTTATTATTCTAAGAGATTCTGTTAATTTAAACAAATCACATATTATCTATATCCTAAATATTCTCAAACACTGTGTTTTTCTCACATGCGAAAACTTAACTCATCATTGATTCATGATATCCAAACGGCTCACTTTCTTATTCTTAATGATTTTCTGCTTCTAAACAAATTGATAAGGTTAAATGAACAAAGAATGCAAAAAATATCAATTTTAAGCTCTAGAATAATTTATTAAACAAATTACAGGATCAACTTTATCTGTTTTAATATTGAGCTCAACAAAATAAAATTTGATTAATTTTTAGGAGTATAAAATCAATACAAAAAAGAAATGTTCGTAGGAATAGAAGACAATACCATATACAGGAATAAGGTTAACATTTATTTACAATAGAAACATGGCAAACCATTAAATTGTTGTGAAGTCAAATCATAAATTTGATACTTGGTAAATAAGCCAAATGTGATAAATCAGTCAGCTGACAATCATATAAAAGAGGATGGTACACTTCCAGATCTGTTGTAACTTCACTGTTGGAATAAATTTTGAAATCTATGATACAGTTTGGAAAAATAATGAGGTGCAGGAGAAAAATCCAGCCCTACTTCCCTATTTCTTAAAGAATAAATGTGATAGGCATGATACTTAGGTAACCATTTTGTAATTTTTTTCAAGCCAACCTTTAAAACTTGCATATATTTTATGCATATATTGTTATTTGATTATTTATTTATGGTAAGCTGCTCCAATTAGAGCAAATTGTAGCATCTGTGGTTTCATTTATGGTGCTGAAGGAAAGTGATTACTGTATTATGAGGCAGCCATACTCTAGAGTATAACAAAACATGAAATACGACTAGGTTGAGCAAGTTCTTATTTTCCAGCGATGTGGTTTTCTCTGAGGAGCCACATCTTGTAGTTACCAGATGTTCCACAATAACAATAACTCTGGAGTTTCTTCGTTGTTATAACAAGACGATTTTACTACATAGGAAAAGATTGGTATTTTCTCTGCTGGAAGAAAATGAAATTGGCAATTTGAAAGGCAGTTTTAACTGAGCTATGTGGTTTACATTGATTAATCTATCTCATTAGAATATTAGCCAGCCAATCCCAACCCATTTCTATCGATTTTCTCATCTATACCATATGTTTAGGTCATAAAAAACCATTTTCTTTAATTCTGGCTACTATGGAATCTGCATTAGAAAAGAAGCTGACCTTTTCTCTTAGCCACCAAAAGTTTGGAAAATGAGTTTTATTATTTTAGGAAAGGTTTTCATTCTGATTTGAGATGCTTAGGAAGATAGGAATAAAGACAATTGTGGAAAATCATTTGATTTCTCTATCTAGCTTCCACCATTATCTCTTTTCCTTGGTGGGAGCTGAAATGACAGAAGTTGTTTGTGGCCTGTGAACATATACACATCATACAAATGTAAATGCTTGCCCCATCCAAAACTATGCGTAAAGGAGATTACAAAGAAATTCATTTAGAGAAAAAATATGTTATGTGATTTACAGAATGGACAAATGTCATGGACCCCAAAAGAAAGAGTTCCCCCCACTTCATTCTTGTGGATATAGTTTCTTTTAATGACATTGTAATATGACAACATTAGATATCTCATTAGTTTGGAACAAAAAAGACTAGAAAAGGACAGTAAAGATTTTCCTTAAAGATATTTAGAGACAGTTCTCCTACTGGTGAACACATGTCATGACCCAGCTCTTTTATAAATAACGTTGACAATAACTATTTAAATCGCAAAGACATATACACATTGATCCCTCAAAAACCTCTATGGAGGGGCACCTGGGTGGCTCAGTCATTTAAGCATCTTCCTTGGCTCAGGTCATGATCCCAGGGTCCTGGGATGCAGCCCTACACAGAGCTCCCTGCTCAGCAGTGGAGTCTGTTTCTTTACTCTGTTCTTGCTCATGTGCTCTCTTGCTTACTCTCTCTCAAATAAAAAAAATAAAATCTTAAAAAAAAGAAAACCCGGGGCACCTGGGTGGCTCAGTGGGTTAAAGCCTCTGCCTTCGGCTCAGGTCATGGTCCCAGTGTCCTAGGATCGAGCCCCACATCGGGATCTCTGCTCAGCAGGGAACCTGCCTCCTCCTCTCTCTCTCTGCCTGCCTCTCTGCTTACTTGTGATCTCTATCTGTCAAATAAATAAATAAAATCTTTAAAAAAAAAAAAAGAAAACCCAAAAGAAAAACCTCTGTGAATAGATCTCAAAATAAATAAAAGCTCTAATACATAAGCTTCATTATAAATATGTTTGATACACCAGTTTTTCTTATTCACAAAAACTAAAAGTTTGTGCCCATCAATAGAGAAATGATTGACATTTTTTTTCATCACATGGAATATTGCACATTCATTAAAATGCATGGGTTAGAATTATGCCATTTAAACTAGAGAGGTTTTTCCAAGTTATTTTTTAAACAAGATTTAAACAAGTGAAAACAATATGGTAACTATTTTTTTAAAAGCAGTGATATAGGGGCACCTGAGTGGCTCAGTCAGTTAAGTGTGTGACTCTTGATTTCTCCTTGGGTCACGATCTCGGGGTCTTGAGATTGACCCAGGTGAAGGGCTCAGCACTGGGCAAGAAGCCTGCTGAAGATTTTCTCCCGCTCTTCAGCCCCTTCCCCATCTCTCTCTCCTTCTCTGAAAAATAAAAAATAAGAAATAAAATAAATAAAAGCAGTGATACATAGATTTAGATATTGTAAAAGCACAGACAAAATGTGAAAGGATACACTAGGTCATAGATGAAAGGCAGATAACCAAAGAGGAGGAAGTGTAGGAGCAAAGCAGGATGAAACTAATAAAAACTAAACAACTTTAAAAGACTACATTGGGGCACCTGGGTGGCTCGATGGGTTAAAGTCTCTGCCTTAGGCTCAGGTCATGATCGAGCCCCGCCCCGCATAGGCTCTCTGCTCAACAGGGAGCCTGCTTCCCCCTCTCTCTCTGCCTGCCTTTCTGCATACTTGTGATCTTTCTCTCTCTGTCAAATAAATAAATAAAATCTTAAAAAAAAAATAAAGACTACATAAATATGGGGCTCCTGGGTGTTTGAGTCAATTAAGCACCAGACTTGACCTTGGCTCAGATCTCAAGGTCTCAAGTTCCAGCCTGAGTTGGGCTCCTGGCTGGGCATGGAGCCTACTTAAAATTCTCTTTCTCCCTCATCCTCTGCCCCTCTGCCCCGCCCCCCCCCATAATCTCTCTCTCAAATAAAAAAATAAAATCTTTTAAAAAAAAGAGTCATAAATATTAAAAATGCCCACATGATATGATCACTTAATGCATTGGTTATGTCATAACTATAAATGTCAGGGCATATGCATATAGAAATAAATTAATTAAAATATTGAATTAAATAATGACTTTGAGTCCATCCATTGATTCCTATCTAAAACTGTCCATTTCAATTCATATCTTTTACAGCGTTCAGATCTTCTCCTTTACAGCAGCCTTCATAATTTTTATTTATAAGTTTTATTGTTATTTGCCCTTCTCCCTCACTATACTGTCAGACTGAAAGGAGCAGTGACAATTTTCTTTAGTTCAGCACCTGGTGCAGCTTATAAATACTCGTTTTGTGAATATTGTATGAATGAATGAAAGGAAATGTACCTGTTATATAAATTATAAGTGGCAGAAAGTAGTTAATAATATTAATGTATGTCATGAGGAAACTCAAAGTCTGGAGATCAAGAAAAAGAGAAGCTACTGAAAGTCTCAAAGGCAACTCAGAAGAGTACGATGTAATAGAGCTTGGAAAGCAGATACCTTCAAGACAGAGGGGGCAGCCACTTGCAATACTATCGTAAAGGAAAGTTAGATGGGGGAAACAAAATGACACATATTTGTCATCATGGACACAGCTGGTGACATGGATATAAGCCAAAATAATATTCAGAATAATTAGCAACCAGACTAGTAATATTACCAGTCAATCAGAATAGATATTTTTCTAGTCCCAGAACAGGGTCAAAGAGATCCTCTCTTATGCCAAGTATTAACCATTTAAGTGCTAGATTTGGAAGGGGTCTCATTTCTTGAGAGAGGAAGTGGGACAACCACAGGATGAGAGGGAACCCAGGAGCTCATGTCAGCAAAAAATGTACCAGTATGGAAGTGGATTCAGGGTTTAGCAAATGTTAAGGATGTGGGGTGTGCAGAGCAACTGGATAGCAATCTGAAGTTAAGCAAGCACAGCAGAATGAACGAGGCAGAGGCCAGACTAAAGTCAGCTATAGAGTGAATGCGGAACTCCCTTTTGACATTTCAGCAGCCTAAATAGCATAAAGGTTAATGCTAAAATGAACAGCATATAACCAATCTGCCAGATTAAGAAAGAGAACATCACCAATAGTTTTGAAACCATCTGCTTGGCCACAAATACCTCACATTCCTTTCCCTTTTCACTGCCCTTCATTGAATTTTGTATCTCTTTGTCCTTTTTATTTTTTTAAAGATTTCCTTAATTTGTTCAGATAGTTAAGTAATAGTTTTGTTTTTTTTTCCCCCCTGGGGGTGGAAAGAGTAAGGATTTTTAAACTTAATACAAACAGAATCATAGTATATAATTATTTTTTAATGTATTAATCAAATTAACTCATTCTTCCTTTCTCCAGAAGGTTCAGGAATTATTGCTCTGTAACAGAGTAAACTGAATTTTCAGTACAACAATAGAATTTCCAAGGGGGTGAAAATTAGTTCTTGGCATAGGAAAAACATTACCATTATGATTAAAACACACTGTATTTTTAGTACTAAAATTCTGTATGAGAGAGAGATTAAGGGGAGAAAGGGTATAAAAAGGTTTTTTTTAGGTGGGCAGTAATGAAAATAAGGTTAAAAAAT
The DNA here is from genome assembly GCF_002288905.1 of Enhydra lutris kenyoni. Lineage (NCBI taxonomy): Eukaryota > Metazoa > Chordata > Mammalia > Carnivora > Mustelidae > Enhydra > Enhydra lutris. The sequence goes on from NW_019154099.1 coordinate 22,250,127, forward strand.
TCTCAAGTAGATGTGTAAGAGTGGGTAAATCAAGAATGAAAACCAAACAACATTTTCTTTATATAAAAAAGGAGGGAAGGTAAACCCGGCAATTCACAGGCCTGTACCCCTGGGGCTAATAATACATTATATGCTAATAAAAAAATAAAAAATTTTAAAAAAAGGAAGGAAGGAAGGAAGGGAGGAAAGAAGGAAGAAAGAAAGAAAGAAAAGAAACCAAAAAAGAAGAAAAGAGGCAAAGAAAATAAGGAAAAACAGCCACAAGCAGGCGTAGAAGTCTGTCAATTTGGATGGAGTGAGATGAGCAGCTTCCGAACACCCATTGCTGAGAAAAATACCACCTGTTGCTCAGAAAAATAAAAGAAAATGACTTCTTTATGGTAGAACATATTACAAGAAAGGAGGTGGGAAAATTAATGTTTAGAAAAATATGCACATTAACATAAAGTAAGACAGGTTAAAGCACATGAGAGTTGAGGAATTACAGCACCCAGAAAATTTTCGTGGAAGAAAATAAAACAAGACACAACTCAGTGATACTATGCAGACAGGAAAATAATAATCAAAATGAAGAATTGCTTAATATACCAACACTGGTAAAAAAAAAAAAAAATCAATTGTGATCTTTGCATTTATTTAAATATACAGCTAAGGCTAAACAAAATTATGGACTAACCCCCCCGCCCCAAGAATGTGTATGTTGTGAAGCCCAAAAAGATACACAAATACAATTTTTAACAGACATCCAATATTGGAAAAAGGGAGAGGCCAGAAGTGTATCTTTACTATTTCCTGAATTTTCAATCAAGAAGGCAACTGATATGATTTTGAAAGGAAAAAAAAATTACATATTTTCAGTAAAAAAAGTAAGTCTTCCCTTATCTTTTTCTCCAAATTACAAGTTGTGGTGAAGGTTGGAAATCAAGATTCAATATTATCTCTTGCCTTGACATCTGAAACCTGGAGAGCCTTGAATGGCAGAGCACATGTTTCTCTCTCCCACTGATCTCTCTTGGGTAAGAACCCCTAGCAAAATAATCCTTCTCATAATGGGGATCAGGCATGGCCCCTGCTTAAAGAGCAGGTTTCAGTTCCCAGCCAGGCTGTTGAATTATTCAGAGTCAACTGCATCTTCCCATGGGACCAGGAATCACCTCAGTTTTGGTTCCTATAAAGCATGCTCCCCCACAGCTCCGGCTTGTTCTCTCGTTCCGGAGTACATGGTAGGCAGTGTCCTCCACCCTGGGCTGTGAGGACATGTGCCTAAATAAACTGCTGGTGGGGCACCTGGGTGGCTCATTCGGTTAAACATCTGCCCCCTGCTTGGATCATGATCCCGACGTCCTGGGACCCCTGCTCAGTGGGGAGGAGCAGGGTAGTCTGCTTCTCCCTCTCCTTCTGTCCATTCTCATGTTCTCTCTCTCTCTCTCTCCCTTTCTCTCTTTCAAATAAAGAAATAAAATCTTCAAAAATGAATAAATAAACTGCTGTCAATCTCCTCTGACCAGTGGTAGCTGTCATGTGTTTGGTCATCCCCTTATTCTAGGGAAGGAATCCCTCCCTCATCAGCAGGGTGAAAAGGAGGTAATCAAAACACAAGTTCCAGGGGCACCTGGGTGGCTCAGTGGGTTAAAGCCTCTGCCTTTGGCTCAGGTCATGATCCCAGGGTCCTGGGATCCAGCCCCGCATCGGGCTCTCTGCTCAGTGGGGAGCCTGCTTCCTCCTCTCTCTCTCTCTGCCTGCTTCTCTGCCTGCTTGTGATTTCTGTCTGTCAAATAAATAAATAAAATCCTTAAAAAAAAAAAAACAAAAAAAAGTGCCAGCCAGTCAGATTGCCATTTTCATTTATGCAGTTGAGATAAAAAAATAAAAAAACAAAACAAAACAACAACAAAAAACACCTGTTTTCTTCATTGGCAAGATTTAAGATCTATGTCACATATTTTTCCATAAACATTTGGGATATTGATTAATTTTTCAATAAAAAAATTCTCTTTTCTCTTAAGTATTGAGTATGAATATCTGAGTAACTAAAAATACTATCTCATAGTAACTATAAAGGACTTTTAAACTTTGAGTTTTTAAGGTATTAAGAAGTTTTTTTTTTCAAATCAGATTTAAATACAAGTAATCGCTAGATAAATAATTATAAACCATCATTTTAGCAGTTTATCTCTATAAATGGAGTCTATATACAAAATATTTATTTCCATTGTCTCTATTTTTAATTAACATAAAGTTCTCTGTTCTTTCAAAATCTTGAATTCATAGTTTTGATTTGAAATAGAAAGAAAAGAAATGCTGTGCTAATAACCATATCATGTATTTTCCGTTTTGTTGAAAGAAGAATAGATATCTCTTTTCACCCCTTAGAGACAGCAAGGAGGACAGGAGAGAGAGAGGGAAGGGACAAGTGGGGAGAGGTAGGAGAATGGAGAGGGGTTGTGAGGGAGAGGAGAGAGGATACTGAGACAGAGGGACAGAGCCAAAAGATTCTACCTATTGCATTTTATTCATATATTTTAAAATAAAAAATAATGGAAAAGTCACAGTGATTTATTTCTAATAATAAGACTTTCTCTTTGTGAGAGTCACTAGAAAATATGCTTTCAATCCTAAGTGAGGGCATTTTACAAAGACTACAGAATTGATTTACTATTTCTCATTGATCTTGCTGTCAGTCAACCCTTACACTAAACACAGAAGAAACAGGCCTTATGAGACAGGCCAGTGGCAACTAAATTGATAATTAAAGTGTGGTTGTACACGTATGACCTGAAAATGTAAGCAGAGTCACCAAGGGAACAATAGAGGGTGATTGATATGGTTTACATTAGCATGCAATTTGAAAGTAAGAGGTTTGAATTAGGGCATGCCCACAAGGATATGAGTAGACAGATGTTAAAAAAGAGACACAAATCTCACAGAGCCCAAGAATGCAAGAATTCAGATGAAGGACAAATTCATGATATTGATGCAGAAACCACATTTTACAGGAAGAAATAAAATATGTGGAAATCTAATCTGAACATAGCAGACGACTGGCATTATGCTTCATATCCAAAGCCACAGAATTCCCTTTACTACAATGAGCCAGTGAGTTGAGATTTGTCAGAGCCCTTTTTCTCTGGGCTATTTTCATGTATTTCCCATTGAATTTATGGGAAAACAGGCACTCATTCTGCTTATATGGTCAGAGTGACATTCTAGTCATTTAACAGAGTAATTTGGGACATCACAACGTGCATGACTCCACATATAAAATTTGAAGACTGTCAAGAGAGAAGATACCTCTAATCCTAGAAGGGTTCTATTAATTTGTGTTTAGGTAGTCATACAGGAAAAAAAAGATGTAATTTTATTTACTCACCTTTTACCACTGTTAAGGAAATTACATTTCTTTGATGCCCACTTTATAGTTGAAAGTTAAAGTTATTGCCTAAAAAAAATCCCCAAAATTTGTAATTTTAGACTACATGGATAACTAAAAATCTCTTGCCATGCTAACCAAGAAAGAAAGAAAGAAAGAAAAACATAATTGCCAATATTAGGAATGAAACAAAGGACATTGGGTCACTACTGCTTCTACAGATATTAAAAATAATATAGGAATATGTTATGAACAACTTTATTTCCATAAATTCTACATGTAGAACAAATGGACCAGTTCCTTAAAAGTGACTTGCTAATAGAACTAACCCAAGAATAATTGAATGATCTGAATTGCTCTATGTGTATTAAAGAAATTACATTTGTAGTTAAAAAGCTTTCTGAAAAAGAAAATTTGGAGCCAAGATTCTTTTACTAGTAGGTTGTACCAAACACTTAAGGAAGAAAAAATAGCACTTCTGTAGAAACACTTCAAGAAAATAGGAAAAGAAATATTTCCTAACTCATGCTGTGAGGTTAACATTCCCCTAAAACCAAAACTACACACACACACACACACACACACACTGATTCATTCATAAAAACACTGGAAGAAGTGCTGAGGCAATATTGGTGAATGGCTTAAGTGTCTGGGCTATTTGTCCGTTCTGTTGTCATGTGATAATTGCTGCTCACACCTGATCCTGGTAATGTCACTTCTATTTTCCTATTGATTGCTGCTGGGCTAGTCCAACTTTATGACTCTAGGATCTAAACAGCTTTGTTTATCATAGGCAGTTTGGGATGCATGATTATTTGATGTCCTCCTGTCAAGTTCATCCTCTTTACCAGAACCCAATATCAGGCCAGCTAGTGTTTTTAAAGGGTGCTTTGCTCTTTACTACACAAATAGCATTGTCCAACTCCCATAAGCCTAAGAATTTGCACTGTGATTTTTTTCTACTGGGGCTTGCCATAAATTATATAAGTTATCTTACCATTTGTACTAGAAGATTATATCCTAGCCTTCTAGGTGCCTCACACTTTAGGTGTGCCAGGTTATATAGTTCAAGTGGAATGATTGCTTGCATCACAACACAGCCTTCTATCAGTGTGCTTTCCTAGAATAGGTGGAACTCAGTTGGCAGTTTTGCTAGTCAGTTTGTAGATAGATCAGAACAGTTTACCTATGTGTGGAGTACTCTATCTCTAGAAGTCAAAGAGGATGTCAAGATTTGTGTTAAATTCTTACATATTGGAGGAAAAGGTGCAATTTATTTTTATTACAATAAAATATTTTAAATTGTTAATCTGATTTTTTGATGTACATTTCTACAAATTTTAATATTTGTGAAATAAACATCAAAGTCAAGATACATAAAAATCCCATCACCCAATCAAAATTCCCTCATGTTATATTCTTTTACAACACTCTTTCCGATCCATAATCTCTATCAACCACTGATGTGTTCTTCATCACCATAAGTTTACCTTTTTGACAATGTCCTATAAATGGAATCATATAGCATATAACCTTTTGAAATTGCCTTCCTTCACTCAGGATAATGCCTTTGAGATTATCCAAGTTGTTGCATAGTTTATTTTATTAAATGCCAAGAAAATTTCTATTGTGTGTTGTTTTAAGGTTCCTGGGCTAATTCTAACACAGTAGGCAGGGAGTAGGAGATCCACATACGAAGCAATTCTGGGATATCAGTGGGGTGTCTGAGAATCTAACTCAATTCTGACACTATCTACCAGGAGATAGTATCAGATTCCATAGGTTAAAATGTAAGTTATACAAGACTTCCCCCATCCTCCATTTCAGATACCAATTGCAAGCTCCCTGGTCTTACCTGTGTTTATGATGCTTACAGTTGATGGGCTACAGATTGCAGGTTCCACCAATCTCTTCCTTATGTTTGATTAATTCACTAGAGCAACTCATAGAACTCAGGGAAACATATTTACCAGTTTATTACAAAATACGATAAGGATGATAAATCAACAGTCAGATGAAGAGATACATAGGACAAGATATAGGGAAAAGGCTTGGAGTTCCTCGGCCTTCTCCAATGTGCCACTCTTCCTAATATCCACATGTTTACCAACATGGGAGCTCTCTGAATCTCATCCTTTTGCATTTTTATGGGGGATTCATTGCATAGGCATGATTGACAAAGTCCTTGGCCATTCAGACCTATCCCCCTCCCTGGAGGTAAGAAAGTGGAACTGAAAGTTTCAATCTTCTAAATACATGTTTGGTCCTCCTGGCAATGAGCCCCTGCCCTTGGATGGGGTCAAAAAGTCACCTTCATCAATAAAACAAAGACACATTTATGGCCCTTATCATAGGAAATTCTAACCATTTTAGGAACTGTGAGAAAGGAGCCATAGGCAAAGACCAAATACATATGAAAAATATATTTTGGTGATCTGAATGACCAAATATATATTTCTTATAAATCATAATATTGCATGTGGATATATTGGTTTGTTTATCCACTCACCAACTGAAATTGGGCGATTTCCAGTATATTTTATTACAGTTATGAAAGAGTTTCTCTAAATATTTGTGTTATTTGTGTTAAATATTTGTATAAATATTTATTTCCATTTCTCTAGAGTGAATACCCAGGAGTGAGAGTTCTGTGTTGTTTAGTAAGCATACTTATCTTTATAAGAAACTTTAACTATTTTTCAGGGTGGTTGCACCAACTTGCATTCCCACCAACAATGTATAATATTCCTAATTCTATAACCTCACCAGCAGTGACTTTCTGGCATAGCCTAAACCAGTAACCTCTAAATACTTCACTGATATGCAATCATACAGAATCTTTTCATTTTTAATTTTTATTCTATAGAACACATGTTTTTTAACAAGGCTTCCAAGGCTACTTTTCACTTTTGCTTATTGCCAATTAACATGGTGCCATCAGAATATTCAGATGGTTTACATCCCTTTGGATAATAATTTGAGAACGATGGGGCAGATAACATAGCCCTTGGGCAATACCATCAGCAAATACTACTGTCTGTCTTTTGTTAATGAAAACTGCTCTTGTCCTTCCTTATGGAATATTAGAGAACATATTTGTTTGATTAATGGCCTCTTCCCTGCACCTGCAGCCATCTTATTCTGTTCTAGAAAAGCTAATACATTTATCACTGCAGCTGCAATAGAATTATCACTTGGTTGACTTTCCTGAAATCCACTGTCATCTTCTAGAATCCATCTTGCTTTCTGGGGCAACAGATAGTGACTAAATGAGGTCCTTATGGGGAACATGAACCTTGCGTCCAATAGGTAATCAAGGATGGCAAAAATCACTGTCGTTCATCCTAGGGTATAGATTTTTATTTTTTTGTTAAATATTCTGACCAGGTGAGAGAAGTATGATAGACTTCCACGTTGACTTCCCTGTTGTAAAAATCCTTACACCATTGGCCAAGTAATAAATGTAGGAATTCTGCCAATTCCCAAACATTTCCATTATATTTATACATTGGCAACTAGGGAAATGAATAATGGAAGTTTCTGTGGACCTAGATAATCTACTGAACTATACCTCAGCCAAGTTCTGCTTTTACTCTCACAAGTAGATTTAATAATCTTTACAAAATTAGAATCATGAAGGCAACATAGTAAGCCCTTAATACATGTGTATTATTTCAGTGACATTGTTACAAGGTATCCCAAGCACATCTTAGATTCTTATTGAAGAATTAAAGTGGCAGCTTGAAAACAAAGCTGACTCCAGATGTGTATAAAATCACTTATCATTGTGTATTTTAAATTAGCTGATAAAGGGGCACCTGGGTGGCCCAGTGGGTTAAGCCGCTGCCTTCGGCTCAGGTCATGATCCCAGGTCCTGGGTTCAGGCCCCACATCGGGCTTTCTGCTCAGCAGGGAGCCTGCTTCCTCCTCTCTCTCTGCCTGCCTCTCTGCCTACTTGTGATCTCTCTCTGTCAAATAAATAAATAAAAATCTTTAAATTAGCTGATAAATGTTTCCAATTGTAGTCTTCCATTCATGTTTATCTTCTTTTCAAGATTGATTTATTTATCTGACAGAGAGAAAGAATGAGTGAGTGCAGGAAAGGGCAGAAGGAGAGAATCTTCAAGGTGAGTGTGGCGTCCAGTGTGAGGCTTGATCTCACCACCCATAAGATCATGACCTCAGCCAAAACCAAGAGTGGGAGGATTAAGCGACTGAGCCACCTAGGTGCCCCCCATTTACTTTTGTCACTATTGCTATTTCATGTCTAAATTTTAGATTTACATCCAATTAGTTGCTTTTTTCTATCTCTGTTTTCTGTCTAGTTTTGCTTTATACTATTCACTTTCGTTTTAAGCATCTTTCAAAACCATGAGTAATCAAAATTTAGAGGATGTCACTGCTAGTGGTGTAATTATGAGAATACACAGATGGCTTGCTAAGGGAAGAGGGAAAAGGAGAAAAAAAAAAAAAGCCTGAGCAAAGCTGTAAATGTTAACTTCCAACCTGAGAATCTTTCTCTCTGTAACATAAGTTCACTGCCAGCAAGTTACATGTATAGAAACCACACTGACAGCTATAAATGAGAATTTGGATTTTAATAAGAGACCAATAACCAAAATGCATTGATTCTCAAGTACAGTTACATATTTCTTTTCTACTGAGATAATTTCAAAGTTTTCATTTGACTTTGAAGTATGTTTTATAGAAATCAGTGTATTACACAACAAAACTCAAACCAAATATCCTGACTTTAGCAGATGTTCTTAAGAAATTTTGGGGAAAATATAGCACAAAAATATTTAATGCTTAATTCTGAAATAAAGGTGACTAGGTTATAGTATTTAATACATATAATGCTTCAAAAGGCTTTAGTCTTCAGTAATTGTTCACTGTCGACCTAGGCAGTCATGAGACTAAACTTCCATGTTTTCTTTCACTTTTTATGACATTTGATCAAGTATATACAAAAAAGTCAGTCAATTTGGCTCTCATTTGCCTGATTTTCGACTAACACGATCACACACCAAAACAGCAAATGATCGTGACAAGGATAAATGTTATTTCAAAGAAGAAATATTTACTTTTGAAAATTTTAAGTCACTCTCTTTTTCTACTTTTTTTTGGAATGTTTTAAAATTAAATTGAGAGAAGAAAGGAAATGCATTTTCAAGTGATATGTAAGGCAAAAAGTCCTGATATATTTGGGAGTAAGGGAATGAACATAAAAGATATGACTATAGAGCATTATATTTTATAGATTTGTATAGATATAACACTATATTTTATAGATTTGTAAATGATAAAGCATTTTCATAAAATGCTTTATTTTTACTTAATGTATACTGTGAGTATATATTTCATTCTGTGGGCTTATGTTCATGATATTCCAAATACATACATTAACAACTATGTGATCCATCATGCATCAGATGACTGTTCCTTAGCTGGGGACTGTCATGAAGCTTCACCACCAAATTTTACATTTCTATATTATTGTGGCTTATCATATACTATATTAATTATTCGGTGATGAGAGAGAAAATGAAATTATTTTAAACAAATTACCCACGAATAACATAGTAATACTTCATCTGTGCCTTTGCTTATGACATTTCAAGTAAAATTATCTGATCACACAAATAAATATATCAATTAGACAACTGGGGTTTCAAGGTAGATTCAAGAGTGTTGGTTTTGTTTTTCTTTCTGTTAACTCGGTCATAACTTCTGCTCTCTGACATTAGGTATTTGTGATGCTTTATCAGAGTTGGATCAACCAAATCCTCATAAAATTTCAACTTTCTCTGAAAAAAAGAGACACGCTTCTCTCTGCAGATATTTTTTGAATGTTGAGAAAAATGTCAAGTCTCTCAAACCCAGCAAAGTGAGGATTAAAGAAGAATGGTTATCTTCTGTGTTTCCACATGCTGTTAGAAATATCCATGAAGATTTGGCTCATGGTTCTTTTTTCTTTTTTTCAAAGATTTTATCCATTTATTTGACAGACAAGTAGGCAGAGAGGCAGACAGAGACAGAGAGAGGAGGAAGCAGGCTCCCCGCTGAGCAGAAAGCCCCATGTGGGGCTCGATCCCAGGACCCTGGGATCATGACCTGAGCCGAAGGCAGAGGCTTTAACCCACTGAGCCACACAGGTGCCCCTGGCTCATGGTTCTTGAAGGGTCAACCAAATTTTCTTTGACAGGTCAACTACTTTGATTGAATGACTTCAGCACAAAAGGCATTTTTTTTTTAAAGATTTTGTTTATTTATTAGACAGAGATCACAAGCAGGCAGAGAGGCAGGCAGAGAGAGAGGAGGAAGCAGGCTCCCTGCTGAGCAGAGAGCCCGATGCAGGGCTCGATCCCAGGACGCCGAGATCACAACCTGAGCCGAAGGCAGAGGCTTTAACCCACTGAGCCACCCAGGTGCCCCAAAAGGCATTTTTTTAAGAGGTGTGGTAGTGGGGGTGGAAGGGCAAAGGAAGAGGGAGAGAATCTTAAACAGTCTCCTTGCCTAGTATAGAGCCTGAAAAAGGTCTTGGTCTCACGACCCTGATATCATGACCTGAGTGAAAAGCAAGAATTTGATGCTTAGCTGACTGAGCCACCCAGATGCCCAGAAGGCATTTTTTAACATAAAAAAATCCATTTTAAATCATTTGAATCCTTTTAAAAGTAAATTTTTCAATCTTGATTTGCTGTGATAACTTAGAAAAACAACCATCTAATGATAACGATATGTAAGGAAGTAAAATTTGCCAACTTCATGAGTAAATTCAAATTCACATGCTTGAAGAGTTGTAATGATCTTAAGTGATACTTAATAGCCCTGTATGTATTCTTTAATCTAAAATATATTGGCCAACAATTTTAATAAATTTAATTATTCCTTATTTTTGTAAGTGTTATTTGCAATGTACTTCTCCCTTATGTTTTAGTATCACTCATAATCTTATTCACATTGAATTTTAAACTCCTTCATTTTTTATTCAATTATCACCATAATTTTCCCAGATCTGCTCAAGCATTTCTTACTTCTTTCCATGCTTTCTAACTTTGTTTAACCAGGATGCTACGAATGTCTCACCATTTTCTCTAGCTTTGTTACTATTCCTCACCTTTCTTTAAGCTAAAATCACACATCCTTTCCAATTGTTCTATTTCGTATGATAGCCTTTCCACTTTCTTCCATTGTCCTCCAGGCTACTTTTCTTTGCAATTATTCATTTCCTTTGCCAGTGACTATCCCCATGAAAAGATTTAGGTTGTGTCCTACATTTTAAGAAAGCTTTTTCCAATCATCAGTTCTTTGATAATTAGTACTAAAAACTTACCAGCAACTTCCTTTGCTTTTTAAAGTCCTGATAATGAATTATTTATGCAGCATATGTAGGATGCTTTTTGGTTTCCATCTAGTTCTTTTATGAACCAAAGCTGCTATTCAGATACTATATTAAATACCTCATTCAAAATTTACCACATAATTAAAAGGTGTAATGGAATCTAGAGGAGTAAATTCATTTTTTTCCCAAGAATATAGCATGATCTGGTAGAATTAAAAGACAAAAATCATAGATAAAACAACACTAGACTCATAGTTTTCAAAGCACATGAGTACTCCGTTTTTTTTTAAAGAATATATCTGTCCTCTACCACCATTACAAAGAGCTGTTGCTTAAACTAATTATTCTCTGAATAAAAACTATTATATATTTATATCTGTTATATACATTATAAATCATGTTGCAGGCACACACACATATATGCCTGTTATATTTGATGTTACACCTATGTTTGTTTCTTCTGCAAAATGTTCCTTTCTTTTAGAAGTCAGGTTTTAAATTTCCACAGGAACATTCCTGAAAAGAACACCTCTTCTAAAGAATTAAGCACAATTGTGCAATGACAACTAGTGACTGAAGAACAGAAATATAGGACAAAAGGAAGGTATAACTTTTTGACCCTCGACTGCCACCATCACCGTGTGCATGCATATGCATGGCTACTACGGCTACTACTACTAACAAAAAACTCATTAAATGTATAAAATCTAAGAAACTGAGTTGAGCCACAGTTATCTTAGCATTTAGCAAGTAGGCACTAACGTAATGATTAACCCTTCAGTTTTGATCATGTATTTTGCAGGTATATATATGCTAGAGTAGTCAGGACTAAATATCTAAAAGAACAAGAAATAAAAATAAAATAAATGAGAGAGAGAGAGAGAGAATGCAGAGAAATTTCTTACAAGGCTCATGTTTCACACCTAGAAGTTTTATTTGACTCTATAACACTTGGTTCCTCATTCTAGAAATTGATTAAATGTAGTATTATCATATTAATACATCCTTTATTTTAAAAATATGTATCAAAGTGACATACATTTAAAAAAGTCTTATACATACATTTAAATGAACATTAATATTAAAACAATAAACTGATGGTATCTAACAGATGAACACAAGAACATAGAAACAATTGCAAGCAGTTGTATTGAATAGTTAGAAGTATGAATTTTCTAATCAAAATGATGTTTTTGAACCCCTAGTCACTTAGTGACTTTACATTGAACATATGACATCACGGTAAATTAATATTTACTAATTTTATCTTTATTTTTATTTATTTATTGTTTTAGATGACAAAATTTATTCTCTCACAGTTCTGGATTTTAAAAAGTCTTTAAAATGGTTATTAAAAAGCAGCACCCAACTCATACCGCCATTATGGACATGATGCTTTTATCATAATAAAGTACAAGTATTTAGGCTTGGTGACTAGTACCTGATAAGAACTGAGTGAAGACAAAACTATTTTATTATTAATAATGTCTCTAGGACCTTCTCTAAACTGTCATTCAAAAATTCAACCATGATACAAAATTGGAATAAAGCACTTTGAGGTCTTTCAAAGAAAGAGAGGGATTAAAGATGAGGCACATTACAAGATAAGGTCTTTCACCTCAGGGCAATGCCTTTGTCTTTTCCAGCAGCTGGTTGAATCTAACACAATGCTTAACATGCAATAAGTACTAAGTCATTTCTTGCAGGATGAATGAGCTCTTTCATATGAAAGGCAACCCAAGTTACAAAGAATTATGCTTAATAGGATATGCTTTGAATAATAGCTTATCTGAAACAAAACCATAATAAAACAATGCATATTTTAAAAGGCAAGACGTTTTATTGAAAACTGTGAATTAAGAGAGAAGTACATTAATATTAATGGAAAAATCTGCAGTTCAACTCAGATTTTGCCCTCTGTTCAAAAATATGGACTGAAAACCATGTTTTCTCTAAGTTTTTCAACTGTGGATAGAAAACCATGACGAACTGAGCAACAAACTTGGTAAAATGAAAAAAGTATGATTTTTATTCAACTATAGTTTAAACCTGACACATATTGATATTCACAGTCCTAAATATATTATAATTAGAAAAAAAAGATAAACATTTTAAATAAGTGATAATGATCTATGTTCCCTTTATAATAGACTGAAATTTCAGTTTTTCTTATCTCGTTTTATTGGATTTTTAGTATTCTGAACTTTATTATTGTTAATAGATTCTCAGATATTGCCAAGTGTATTAGTCAGGGTTCTCCAGAGACAGAGAACCGAGAGGATATATAAAAATATGTATAAGGGGATCAATATTATGGGAATTGGCTCATATGGTATGGAGGTGGGGTGGTCCAGCTATCTGCCAGCCATGAACAAAGAAAGCTGGTGGTGTAATTAATCTGAGTCCTGAAGACCTGAGAAACCAGGACAGCAGATGGTGAAAGCCAGTCTGAGACTAAAGAAAGGCCTGCGAACAGAGGGCCTCTGGTATAAGTCCTAGAGTCGGAAGGCCCAAGAACTGTGGCTCTGGGGCAGAAGAAGATAAAGGTTCTATCTCAGGTGGAGAGAGAAAGAAGAGAGACTTTTTCATTCCTCCCCTTCTATTCTTTTCTGGCTTCAGTCGACTGGAGGTTACTCCCATTGGTAAAGGCAGACCTTCCTCACTCAGTCTACTAATGCAAATGTTAATCTCTTCCAGAAACACTTTTACAGACACACCCAGAACTAATTGGGCATCCCTTAACCTAGTAAAGCTGACAGAAAATTAAGCATCACACAAGGTAATATCATCATGTTCCTACTACTACTCCCTTGCAATCCAAACACACACCCATTCACAGATGAACCTACTTTTGTGTAAAGAATGATTGATTCTCATTCCCCATTTTCCCTCTCATCACACTTTCCAAAATTTCAGGCTCTTGGCTCATATGTGATTTTTTTTTTCATATGTGATTTATTAATTCTTTCCCCCATGGAGCCTTTTAGCAGATTTTTCTGGCACTCCTTTGTACTTTGGAGTCCATATCTAGCATCCTAGTGGAGTTGCCCTCTGTTAGAAGGGTGCAGAGCAGAAATAAAGTCATAGCATAATCACTGTGCTTTAGTGCAGGAGGGTAGCTTATCCTTGGCTGGGATTGTGGTTTGGAAGAGAAACTCCTAATATGAGATTATAGAAAAACAAAAACAAAAACCAATTAAAGGGAGAGGGAAGAAAAAGGGTATCAGGCTAAAGAAAGTAGGCCCATTTTTGTCCAAAATATCTGGATGTTGTGTTATTGGGACAAATACTAGACACAATTTTATGTCAACCAACATGGAGGCTTATCATCATCACGTATCTCTCCTTATAGACACATTCTTTTACTTGCTATTGGATGACTTTAGAAAAGATTTCCAATGTTTATTTTCTAAATAAGAAAAGAGGGTTAAAGTGAAAATTTCTGTGATCATTAACATGTTGAAGTTACGTTTGTTTTTTAAAACATAAATTATATCTGATTGAAGTTTTTTACACATCTTTATTAAGATATAATTCATAATCACACTACATACATTTAGAGTGAAGAGTCTGTTTATTTTTTCATTCCTTCTGCTATTTTCAGGCTTAGTTTGCTCCTTTTTTTTTGGTTGGCTAAGGTAGAAGGTTAAGATACTGATTTGGTATTAGAGGGGCCAAAACATCACCTGTTTAGATTGAGAGTCAGAGATTGTACAAAATCAGGAGAGACCTCTGGATTCCCAAAATTCTACTAGCAAGAAGGACAATGAGAGATCTATTCAGTTCTGTCAGTGGCAAATCCTGTTCCCTCACCTCTGTTCTTGAGATCAGCCAAAAAAGAATTCAGAGACAAATTCTTAAGTAAGCAAGCATTTATAGCAGTTAAAGCAAGAGTACACCCTGGACTTGGAGAGAGCAGGCAGGTACAGAGGTGACAACAACATGAGGGCCAGGGTCATCTTTTCTTCTTATATTTGACTAAGTTATGAGTTATAGCCAAGTCAGTCTCTGGCTAAGGTTCCTTCCAGTCATCTAAGGGACTCTTCCCATTGGCTGGTACAGGGAGTTTTTGGCCGTATATGGTGCTTGTTGGAACTGACATGGCAGCTGTCCTCTACAACAGAGGTCAAACCTCAATGTAAATGTATTATAGATTACTGCAGGCAACGGTCATAGGGGAGATTGCCTGTGTGTTCCCCGAGGTCTCTCCCAGCTGTTTGAAACTTCTTAACAGTCATAAAACCCAGTTCCCTGCTCATGCCTAACTAATTGCCTACTCTAGCATTGCAGATGCATGGTATGTTTCATAAAAAAGGAAAGTAAAGGAACATGACCAAGAGGATGGTACCAAAAACAATGAAGTCACAATTGAAATTCATAGAAAATTATTCCGTTGCCTGAGTCCTACTCAAAGAACTGCCAGTATTTGTACGATTGGATGTTACAATTTCTGTGAATTAGTTCCTTCTTTGTCTTCCTAATTTTTTCTTTCTTTTGAACTAGAATACCTGTAGCAGCCATCCAATGCTTATTCCAGTATTATATGTTGAGTGTTTGTTGGGGCAACGGGGGCAGGTTACTTATTTCTCTACTTTCTCAGATCCACAGATTTGGAGAAGTCACACTTGAGGTGGTGTACTTGAGCAAATACATTCAAGTTGCTTTATTTGTATCTGGACATGATTT
Source organism: Enhydra lutris kenyoni (assembly GCF_002288905.1). Taxonomy (NCBI): domain Eukaryota; kingdom Metazoa; phylum Chordata; class Mammalia; order Carnivora; family Mustelidae; genus Enhydra; species Enhydra lutris. Next base: position 22,265,528 of record NW_019154099.1, read on the forward strand.
AGAGGTTGAGCCTATGGACTTTGAACTGAGTCCATAAGGATGAAACTCAAGGTAATTTGGAGGGGGTAGAGTACATTTTGCATAGTAGAAAGATATGACTTACTGATTACTTGAGAGAAGACTCTGGTTGACAGGCTCTAGGATGACCCCCAATGAACTTTGACTCTTGGTTCATGCTCTGATGTAATTTCCTTCACTAATTGTGGACTGTAGATTTTTTTTTTTTTTTTGCCCTAGAATGTATTCTTAAATCATTGTTTCTTGTTATAATGCACTGCTTCTTATTGATTAGATTTTTTTTTTTTAACTGGGCAAGTTGGTTATATCAATAAATCATTGGGTTCAGTTATAACATTAGTAGATAGATACAACTATAAATATAGATAGTGCCTTTTTAGTGCTAAATAAAGAACTGTCAAGTAAATAAACAATATCCTTGAGGTCAAGAACCACAGAGTCAAGGAAATTAAATAATTAAGCAAAAAATTATGGTTAAAATGTGTTAGGGGACTAAGTTAAGTAGAAAGGATTTAACACTACTGATGATTATAAAATTTAATTGAGTTATGTACAGAGGAGAAGCCAGGATATCTTCATAAATAGTGACCTAATGGTGAGATAAATGGATTAGAGAGATTGACAAAGTCAAAGAATTATGAATAAAGATCTTGAATTTAGCACAAATTTGCTATGGAAATTTTGTGTCTCAAAGAGTTACCAAAGTAAAGAAAAGCTCATTTACGAAAGAGGGCTTCTTTGCCATGCTAATACTTATAGGGAGATGTAGAATTGTGCTGACAGAAGCGGAGTGTGTGTGTGTTTATCATTCTAGGAAAAAACAAAGAGGATACCACTAAGTCATATCTCCACCAACTTGTAGTAGTGGAAATAGAATGTGTGGCCATGACACCATGTGATTTATATATTTGCTACCATGATTCTAGAACTAAATTCCCTTAATTTTAAAAAAGGTATTCCATTATGTCCACCATTCCTCTATGCTTTTGCCTTTACCAAAAATCTTGAATACCTGTTTTTTTTTTTCTTTTTGTCAAATGGACTCCTAGTTTCCTTTCAGTGTTCTAAATTGCATACTCTCATGCTCCATCTTCCTTCTCAAAACTTACATTATACCTTCTAGAGCTCTTGATCTGTGACTACCTAGCTCTCATTAACTTACACTTGATCTTAGCCAAAAGGCCGAGAAGCGATTAGCTCTCATTAACTTAGAAGAAAGTGGACAATCGGTCCAATTCTTGCCTGGCCTGTTTCTGCTTCTCTAATGTTACTTTACTCTTCCCAGCTCACTATGTTCTAGCATCATTGGTTCTCTGATTGACTCTACATCATGCTATCTTCTTTACTATTTCAGGTGTTTTGCATGTGATTTCCCTAATGTCTAAAAACTTATCTTCTGGTTCTTTGGTGATCAACTCCCTCCATTCCTTTGGGTCATAATTTAGGTTATCTCTAGAGGAAGCCAGTCTTTACCTCCTGTCACCTTGATTTGAAGCCTCTCACACTCATTATTAATTATCTATTGAATACCCTTTCTAATTCCTGTTTGATAGGCTTGATTTTGTAGTGTGTTCTGTGCATTGTTTATTGTTTGTATGTCTCACTTCATTATGAGAATATAAAACTTAAGAAACATTTAATGCTATATTGCTTGCAATATACTATTAGCAAACATTTCTGTATGGTCCACTCTGTGTGAAGTAGTATACATTGAATAGTATAAGATATTCAGTTTCTTTTCCAACAGTTAGTCACCAAAAAAAGAAAAAGAAAGTAAAAATAATTTAATATGTGGAAAGCAATATTGCATTAAACATTTCTTAAAGGCTCTGAGACAGCTAATATATTCCTGAAACTTAGATTATTATAAATGAGTCATTTCCAGCAGGGGAATGTTCTTATTTTTCTGAAAATTAAAGTCTTTTATTCATGATACCATTTTTTTAAGATTCTTAACATTATGTATTTTTTTCTCCTTTTTCTACAAAGGCAAAGAAATGGGCACTATAAAAGGAATAATCGTATGCTCTAATCCCTTATAATCATCTAAACAAGCTAATCATTAACATGTACCTTTTCAAGCTCTGAATCCCCAAACCCACAAACTCTGAGGGAGGAAAAAAATGAAGAAATTAGACCTGCTTTCTGTAAATATTGCCATTTATGGAATATATATTTTGGGCTACATTGCTAGGTGCTTTGTTCTATTCTCATTCTATGCCAATTAATTCTTGGCTTGAACTAACAATGTTGTGATTACTAATGATGATAAGAAAATAAAGAAAACACATAAAAGATAAAGAAAACAAGATAAAATTATAAGAGGAAACTCAGTTTGAGAGGTTAGTAAGTTTCTTAAAGGTAGTTATAAAAATGTGTATGATGGTTAATATTTTGTGTCAATTTGATTGAGCCATGATGCCCAGACAGTTGGTGAAATATTATTCTCAACATTTCTGATGGTTCTGTGAGTATGGTTTGGGGTGATGTTAGCATTTAAATCCATTGGTTGTCTGTAAAGCAATTGTCCTCGATAGTTTGGATGGGACTCATCTAGTCAGTTGAGGGTCTCACTAAAAACAAGGACTGAGCTCCTTTGAGCAAGTGGGAATTCTACCCACTTGACCCTCAGACCAGGACTGTAACATCAGCTCTTCCCTGCGTTTCCAGTCTTTCAGGCTACCCTGCATATTTTGGAGTTGCTAGCCTTCATAACCCTGTGGGTCAGTTCCTTAAAATAAATCTCTTATATATACACACATGGCATTGATTCTGTTTCTCTGGAGAACCCTGCATAATACAGAATGGATCAAGGATTATAACCCATAACTCTCTGATCCCAATGCCCCTACTCTTACCAAAATACACATTGTACCTTGCAAAATATAAACCTTAAAGAATGATTTGCTCAGACTTTAGAGTGCAGCATATTTTAGGTGATAGTTTAGTCAATTGGGTAGAAACCAGGCTAAAAGATTAAAGTTCTAAATTAATATAATGGAGGAATAACAGCATAGGACAGTAGTTAAGAACACAGAATTGAGAACAGGAAGCTCAGTATTCCAATTCAGCTCTGCTGTCTAACTGGGAGAACTTGGGCAAGTTATTTAGCCTCCTTATAATGAAGCCTGTAGGAACCCACACAGGACTCCTTGGATCTAGATCCCTTTAACTGTTTTGTTCATTCCTGCTTCTCTTACATGTTACTTGCTTCAAACTGCTACAGTAGGGACTCTATTCAGATGACTCCCATTTGCATGTAAAGCTGTTTTGACTATAGGTGGAGAGAGAGAAGATGTGCTTCAAAGCTTATAACTGCCGGGGGTATTGTTAGGCCAGGACTACTGGTGCAGTAGGGTGAAAATTCAGCTCATTTGCCTTTAGGACAATATATAAAGACCTAATGTATATTCTAGAACTTCTCTCTGGGATAAGGCCACACTTAGCTAGAAATTACACCTTACTATTTTTTTTTTTTTTTTTTTACCTTCCCAACCTGCTTCTGGTTTCTCCTGGGAGCACTTTCTAGATAAAAATTTGCTTAATAATCTTCATAGCAGTCTCCTTTGGGAGAAATTGAATAAAGACATCAAGTTTCTCATCTCTACAATTGGAATATAGTCTTTAAGTCAAAGGCTGTTGTGAGGGTTAAAGAATTAGTGCATACAAAATATTTATAACAATAACACATAACGTGATAAATAGGTATTAGTATATAAATTATAAAACGATGAAACAATATATGTTTGATTAATATAAAATAATTTGTTAAGTGCTTATTATATGGCATACACATTCTATGCATCAGAAAACAAGTAATCAATTTTCCTACAGTACTCTTACATATGTTCAATTTATATAGACAATTAAGCCAATATTAATAAATGCAATCCAATCAATATGATGACAGTAGTACATACTGAATTCTAATGGTTTTCTAAAAAGTAATATAAAAAAATCATCTTGGACACAGAACTCAACCCAAGTAATCAAGGAGGAGATTTGTCGGAAAGGCTAAGTAGAGATTATACAATTCAAAAAATATGAAGGATGATCGTGAGTGAAATAGAGACAACAATATATATAACTTTTGAAAGATTTGGAAGAGTTTTACAAATCATTATTATTTGAATTGAGTGCAGATGTGTGTCTCTTGATATGTGTGTATAAGTGTATGTTAAAGTATGTGGTGGTATATGTGTTTATGTGTGTCTACTTGGGAATGTATTGTGTGTGTGTGAGAGTGAGAGAGAGGGTATATGTGTGTGTCTGTGTTGAGGTGTATTTGGGGAAGTAGGACTGGCATCAAGGCTGAAGAGATAGTAGCTGTGTTAGCATTCTATGCTATATTTCAAGAGTTTGTCCTTCATTTTAAAGGCAATGTCAAGTCAACAATGGATTTTAGTAGGAGAATAGAATGTTAGAAAGACAAGTTTGGCAACTGTGTTAAGAATGGAAGTGAGAGGGGCACCTGGGTGGCTCAGTGGGTTAAAGCCTCTGCCTTCGGCTCAGTTCATGATCCCAGGACCCTGGGATCGAGCCCCACATCGGGCTCTTTGCTCCACGGGGAGCCTGCTTCCTCCTCTCTCTCTCTCTGCCTGCCTCTCTGCCTACTTGTGATCTCTGTCAAATAAATAAATAAAATCTTTTGAAAAAAAAAAAGAAGAATGGAAGTGAGGCAGGGGTGGTAAACAGGTTTCAATTCACATGCCAACTCTGATCAATTGGTACTGGCTGCCTGGAGTATTTATGGAGAAGGATTTTGAGGTCTTGTCCACACTAAGTAGGAAAGAACTTCTTGATTGATTATCAATGTCCTCCATTTATTTCTTATGTTCTAATCCATTCTTTATTGAATCTGGTCCCTACAGGGCATATCTGTTATAGATATCAGATGTAGATCAACTGATATGATCATAAAAAATACAGATGGAAAACTTTTCTCTGAAAGCTTCTAATCTTGAAACTGCAATAACATTTTTATTTGTCTTAGGAAGAAATATATAGGTTACCACAGGCATTAGCACATAGGTATATTAAAATTATTAATTTAATGATTTCAATTTGTAAACAGTGTTTGCAAACAGAGCTCTGGTAATCTATATTTATAGTATCAGAATAAAAAGAAAACCAAAAACATAGTAAGAGGAAAGTTTTAGTACTAAAGATTATGAGCAATTATTGTGTTTGTAAACATATAGACTTTGCCAAAACTTTATCCCCTTGTGCTTCAGTTAGACCAAGTACCCTCCCGTTATGTATTTTACATATTACCCTACTGATTTAGATTTAATTGACTAAATGTTATAAAGGATTCCAGAGCCAGCTTTAAATAATAAATACTACCTCATAAGGCAAAGAATAAAGCATTTAGAACCAGACAAGCCTGTATTAGAATCCTGGCTTTGTCATTACCAACATTTGGATCTCAGGCAAGTTTTCCTTGGTATGTCTCCTGTCTAAGCCTATAATACTAACTTAATAAAGTTTTTAAAAATCTCAAATTCAATAACCTGTATGCATAAAAAATGTACTCAATAGAATAGTGTAATAACACCTGACAAGCTTTGAAAGCATAGTTCCTATGATACATTTTATTGATTGTTAAAAAAAGCCTAAATTAATTTTGAAATAAATTACATGTTAAGAAATTTTTAAAAACAGAAAACCTGTAAAATGTTCATTTTAGTCCATTATATACTAAACTATTAGATATTGGGGTCACTAACTTAAAAATTCATGGTTCACCTAATAATAAGCTAATAGCACAAACAGATAGATGTGTGCCTCTCTCCATTAAACAAAGAGCAACTTTGGAAATCTTATTTCCTAAGAACTCCATAGAGAAAATCACATAGTGAATATTGAATATAAATTTAGCTGTAAATGCTTTTTATAGAACTATTCTGAATTGCTATTGTAGCACATGGTTATTAATACATGAATTCTGAGTTGAAACATGGCTTCAAATACTATTGCACTTTCCAAAATGCCCACATAGGATATCAGATGTGAGAGTAAATAGATCTTTTCACTTTTTAATGGCTAATAATCACCCTTCCGAACTGACACCTTCATTGATAGTACCATTTGAATTACAAATTGTGTTTGATTCTTTTAAATAGGATAATGTTGGAAATGGAACTAATGATTTCATGTGCATCAACGATTTTCTTTGTGCTTCATGTAACCTACAAGAACCCCGAGTCATAGTGTAGTTGATTTGAAGTAGTATGTTCAGTTTCTTTCTGCTCCATCAGGTACTGCATTAGCATGACCCCAGGGTCTAGAGTTTTAAAACCTGGGAAATAGAGCAAAACTTGTCAAGAAAATGCCCCCCAAAGCAGTCAAAGACTTGGAAAAATATTGCTCTATAAACCAGTGTTCTTGGTCCAGCAATAAGTATACAGTAATTTTAATAGAAACAAGCAAACTATGAAATGACTCTTCTAATATTGCCACTCATGTTGTAAAAAAACTCAATTATTCAAAAGACGTTTCTCTTAATTTTAAAGAATATCACATTCAATAGCTAACCATTTAATAAATACACCATTAACACATCATTGTTCAATTATATGAAGACTAAACTACTAGAGAAATGATCCATTTTATAAATTCTTTCTATATTTAGAATTAAAATCTGTTGTTTTGTGATCTCTTGCAACTTTATGTCACACATTATCATCTTCTTTTCATTTAGTAGAAGCATGGGGAAAGAAAATGTACTATCCAGTCATGGTTGAGTTTCTTTATGTTTCACTTCAGTTTTCTGGGCATTACTAGTAGCTTTTATTTCACAGTTGTTTCTTGTTTAAGTCTCACACAAGATGACAACAGCATGGGGCAAATCATTTTTGGCTTAATTTGAAATGCTGTTTTCAGGGTATTTTAACAGCAGCAATTCTCATATGAGCAAGTAAAGATCATAAATGTTATCTGTATCTCCCCAGATAAACTACAAATGGAAAAACAAACACACACCAGAATTTGTAAAGTGATAAAGGAATTTAGTATGTTTTAGCCATGTCAGTAGAGTTTCAACATGGGCAAAATCTATATATATGAAATTTGACATACTCTTAAAAGGAACAAGGTGAAAACAAAGAAATAAAAATACTTACAAATCAGGCAAACTCTACAATGGAAATTCAATCTAAATATATGCTATCCAGGTAAAATATATGGTAAGTGTCAAAAAAGCTAACAATTACAAACTCATTGCTCTGTGCGTGTGTGCATGTGCATGTATGTGTGCGTGTGTGTGTGTGTGTGTTGTTTCTTAAGAAGAAACAAAAACAAAGAACTGATAAAAGTCATCTGATTAACTTACTGAAATAGGTACTAAAATTATTGTAACAAAAATAAGTTGATGTAAACCGGGGAGCAGGAACTGTGCCTTGTACATTCTTATATCCTCTACCTCAAGCAAATGACCATCCATCTCTTGGCTAACAGCAAGAATGAACAAATACGAGGGCCAATCCACTCTCATTTAAACACAGTCTATCACTAAAATTGTCAATCTTCATCCTAACTTGTTTTAAATACTTGAAAATGTTATGTTGAGCAGATACCATTTTTTCTAATGTCATTTGGGATAATAATAAATCTCCCATTTGTCATGTTTTAAGTATAAATTCTTACTAATTCATCCATTTCATCACTGTTTATAAACTTTTAGAACTTCTTAAATCTGGTATAATCTCTGAGACCTGTCTATATTTACTGATAATCTGATTTAGAGTGAGCCCTTGAAGGTCGCAAGCAAAATTATTTTTATGTCCTCACCATCTCAAATTAACATTGATAGTGAACTCTTTGCATGTAGAATTATAATGAGACCTCATGTGGGCTTTTCTATATCATCTCTAGGTAAATTCTAGAAAAATTCATCTGCTTTTTTAAAAAGCCATCAAATTACACAGACAATTCATATTTTTTTTTTTGAGACTTTCTTTATTTATCTGTCAGAGAGAGAGAGAGAGAGAGCACAAGCAAGGGTGAGGCAGGCAGAGGAAGAAGTAGGCTCCCCACTGACCAATGAGCTTGATGGGGACCTAGATCCTAGGATCCTGGGATTATGAACCGAGCCAAAGGCAAACACTTAACCAACTGAGCCACCCATGCATCCCAATATTGTTTGTTTTAAACAAAAACCCCAACCTTTTTCACATGAAGAAATCAGGTTACATTTTCTTTTCTGTATATATGAAGTTGATGTTTCTGAAACTCATTGTAAAAACAATTGTGTTTAAGTCAAATGCAAATTAAAATTTTGGTTGAGAAGGTGATGACCCAAGGCACATAAGTACCGTGGACTCTGAGAAACAAACTGAGGGTTTTGGCGAGGAGGGCGGGTAGGTGTTTGGGTGAGCCTGGTGGTGGGTATTATGGAGGGCACGTATTGTATGGAGCACAGGTGTGGTGCATAAGCAATGGATTTTCGAACACTGAAAAAAATTAAATTTAATTTAAAAAATAAAATTCATTTATTTATAAATAAGAAGGACACTATTCTCATACTTTGTGTATTAATTAAATTATTCTGCTTAGACTGAGGAGAATGAATTTGGAAAAGAGACAATACTTTCAGAGATATTGTCTGAGAGTCATACCCACATAAAAAGTGATTGGGGAAAAGAACACCTGAATGAAGTATGTCAGCCTCTATTAAATATCACTAAATTTTCTTTTGCTTTTGTTGTAGAATTTATAAACACTTCTCTTACCCATCACCTGCCCTAATGCACACTGCTTCACTCATATATATGTTATATATTTTCTCCAAACAAAAGTAGGTCTAGCTATTGCCCAGGTTAGCTTGGTAGTTAAGTGAACAAATATAAGCTCAGATAAATTAGATTTGATTTCCATAAGCTTGCCATCATAATGATATAGTGAATATCTGTAGTCAAAGCCAGTTATTTCTAAAAATTAAATGGAGTATACGTAACCTAGTAAAAGTTTTATTTTTATTTATTTTTTAAAAGATTTTATTTATTTATTTGACAGACAGAGATCACAAGTAGGCAGAGAAGCACGGGGGAGGGGGGGAAGCAGGATCCCTGCTGAACAGAGAGCCCAACGCAGGGCTCAATCCCAGGGTCCTGGGATCATTACTTAAGCCGAAGGCAGAGACTTTAACCCACTGAGCCACCCAGGCACCCCCAGTAAAAGTTTTAAAAGCAGTAGTCTTTTATGGGGAAATGGAGAAGAAGAAACAGACTGTTAAATTAATCATGCAAAAAAAAAAAAAATGTAGTCCAAAAAGTTTGGTTGTGATTGGGTGGCATTAAGATTGAAATGCTTAAAATGGAGATTTGCTTTGATGTGTTTTATTTTGTTTTTTCCTTATGAAAAATAGTTCTTAATTTGTATTTCTAAATACAAATGTAACCATGAAAACTTATTGTAAGGAGATGCTTTTTTGAAGGATTTATATCCTGTTTCTTTCCTACTTTCTCCAGGATCAGTATTGCATCATACCTTAAGACAGATCTAATCAGCAATATTATTTTACTTCCTCTGACTTCTCATTTGAACTTAACATTTTTTTCTCTTCAAGATTCACAGATATTAGTTTTTGTTGTTGTTGTTGTTGTTGTTGTTTATGTGTCTCATGGCTTTTCTAGTATCTTCCTTTTTTTAATAATTTTTAAAAATATTTTATTTATCTATTTGACAGACAGAGATCACAAGTAGGCATGAGGCAGGCAGAGAGAGAGATGGGGAAGCAGGCTCCCTGCTGAGCAGAGAGCCTGATTCAGGGCTTGATCCCAGGACCCCAGGATCATGACCTGAGCTGAAGGTAGAGGCTTTAACCCACTGAGCCACCCAGCGGTCCCTCTCTCCCTATTTTTATAAAGAGTTCTCAGCTTACTTTGCCAACCCCCTTAAATCTATTAATTAATTGTTTTTATATTAATTATTTATCTAATAACCATGTTTCCAGAAATAATGAATATTCTGAAATATATCTTACTCATTAATAAATGCTTTACATGCTTGAATCAATATTAAAATAAAGATACATATGTCTAGGAGATTAAAAGAAGCCAGCCTAGGGCAGCATTCCAAACTAAAATTCTACATTCACTTCTTTTACTTATTAAGAGTAAAAACAATAAGCTCTCTAAAGGAGAGAATTAAATGCTATAACTAAATACAAATGCAAATTACAGCTTTGCTTATACACCATATCTTATCTATACGATTGGCAAACATTCAGAAGTTTGCAGAAATACTTTGTTGTCAAGGCTACAGAGAAGCTAGAACTCCTACATTTTTGTTGGGAAAGCAAAATGGTACAACCTTATGGAAGGGAATTTGGCAAATTACATATGCATTTCCCCTTTTACACTGAGATCTCATTTTAAGAAATCTATTCTAAAATACTCTGGCAAAAATCCAAAATCACACATACGCAAGTATATCTTATTGCAGTAGTATTTGCAATTTTAAATAGTGCTTGTGGATACAACTTATTACCCATCAATAAATAGATTGAAAAAATTATGGTACCGTGCAATAACGGGGTCCACTCGGGGACTTTGTCACTGTAAAAAGTAATAATTTATACATCTATATACTTTTATGATGTAATATCTGGGATTATTTTAGAAATAAAAAGTAGAGTAAGTAAAGTTTGTATAAGATGTGAGCAAGGTTATTAACTTACTGTCTTTCAGCTCCTAATCAACACTTCTTTGTCTAGAGCAATATCCTCTTCCTAAAACCTCTTCTTCACAGCTAGCAAAAATGCTCAACCTTGTCAAGAGAAAGCACTAGAGTGACATTGTAAGGAAACAGATATAGGATTTCACTTCCTTTCCCAGTTCTGGTCCTGCTTCCAGTTTTCCTTTTATTAAACATGATTGCTAAGACCCACTGACACTCATATTGTAAGAACAAATACATATTAAAAATTCTCCTTGTTAAAAATAAGGGAAGAGACTCCCATTTTCCTCCCCTTTTTTAAAGTGTTTATTTTAGAAAACTTGTATGTTCTTTCTTTGCCTCTTTGAACTGAGTATAAATCTATTTAATGAGTGAAAGAGTATCCCAGGAACTTGGGAACCTGTCAAGGCCTGGGAGCCATATCTTGAAATGTAAGATATCAGCTCTATCTCCCAGTTTCCTGGCTCCAAGTTCTAAACCTACCATTTTTCCTGTCATAAAGATACAAGATATGTATATATATATACATATATAAATATATATATATATATTTAAGATTTGTATTTATTTATTTGACAGAGAGAGACACAATGAGAGAAGGAGCACAAGCGGGGGGGATTGGGAGAGGGAGAAGCAGGCTTCTCGCTGAGCAGGGACCCTAATGTGGGGCTCGATCCCAGGACCCTGGGATCATGACCTGAGCCGAAGGCAGACGCTTAACATCTGAGCCACCCAGGTGCCCCCCCCCCTTTTTTTTTCTTTTAAAAACATTTAACAGAACAAGTGGCTACTCCAGTTACGAGGTGATTTAGGTTGAGCTATATGTAACAAATGGTGTGGCAGAGTCCTTTTAATCAAGGATTAGTTATTGTTTATTTTGAAAATAATGTATAAAATGTGTTGCTTGGCTATGTACAAGGATAAGATTTCATAGTATCTATTGCAGATATTTTGCAATCTGTTTAGGAAATGTCTATGATGCACATCACATTATGGTTTAATACTCTTTCAATAATAAAACTGGTTTTATTTCTCTTCTTTTGTAGAGCGGTTTTCTCAGGTATCAGGAGATTCCATTTTCAGTTATATTTCCCAAACAATATTAGTGGACCTCACAGACTCTCCCAACATGAGGATGCGTTTATGGCAGGTTTTAGTCAAGCTTACGGGACATTTGTCTACCTACCCCTACGGCCCAAAGTAAAGAGCATCCCTGCTACTACCTCAGGCCACACTCTCCCAATCAGTGTGCTATTTCTATGAGCAAGTTTCTACCATCACTGAGACAGCTACTTCCCTACCTAACAACTACTTCTTACTACCTGCCTTCCCTGTTTCCCCAGCAAGGCTGTGGCAGCACACTCCAACTATCCCAACCTAGTGACTACATCTAGAGACCTGATGTGCCCAACCCACACCTTGTGACAACTGTGAGTGACTCCAACAGCATAGCTCCAGCTCGTACTCTCAGGCAATTTGCTTTTACGCCAGTAGGGCTGTTGGCTTCTGAGTCTATCTAACCCTTTTCAAAGAGATTTGAATCTGTCTTTGGGTGGGCGTCTTCCTTTGTCATCACTCTCCCTTAGTCTATAGATAGTAGCTTTGTGTCTGCCTTCACTAATTTTAGATCTCCTCGAGTATTTCCTTACCTCTTCAACTAGTCAACCACTTTTGCCTAATTGTACACTCTTTCTATTAAAATTTCCTTTCTCAAAATAAGAGCTTTTTCTGATTCCCAGTTGGAGCTGACTGATAAAGAGTTGATACTGGGAGTGATTCTGGCACACAGCCTCTCCTGGATGGGACTAGATTGGGTATTAATGTAGTGCTGAACTCCTTGTAAATGGTCACTGGGAAGCTAGTGTGCACAGTCTGCTGTGGCTTTTTATATATCAAGTCATCACATGTGGTTGATCATGATAAAATTCTAACAGAAATAGGTACCTTGAGAGACCAAGAGGCGGCTCCACTTGACTGTTTCCAGGTAATTATGGACCACTGTCTGACTGTGGTGTTACATGCGTTCTTTTGAATGTGCTGCTTATAGAAAGAAAATGACCAGTTCAAGTCTTTAACTCTCAATTTAAATTCAGTCTGAAAACTAAAGAACTTCCATGACAGCCATAAAATGATCTGTTATCTTTTGTATCATCAGAACCAATATTGTTTAAAAGAAATGCAAAATTTAATTTTGGTCACACCTGGGTAGTTCAGTCAGTTAAGCGTCTGTTTTTGGCTCAGGTCATGATCCCAGGGTCCCAGGATCGAGTCTCGTGTCAGGCTTCCTGCTCTCGGTGAGTCTACTTCACCCTCTCCCTCTTCCTTTTCCCCCTGCTCATGCTCTCTCACTCACTCTTACTCTCTGTCTCTCTCAAATAAGTAAACAAAATCTTAAAAAAAAAATAATCATATGCAGCAGAAATACAACAACAGCTGGATTCACAATCTCAACAAGTTTCTCATGGGACAAATGGGGTGTAGGTTAGGAAAAATAGGAGACCCTGAAACTTGGAATGGAAACTTTGGACCCAGATGAAACTGAGGATTTTGGATCCTGGATTAAAGAGCCTTCCTTGCTAGTGGGAGTGTCATGCTGTGGTGTTTCTTTTCAGCAACTTTGCTTCTCTATACTTGAAAACCTGTAAAACATCCCCCCCCCACCCCGGGGCACATGCCAACAAAGGGCATGTTCATTCTTCTCAGCTCTGTCACAGTCATCTTCTATCATAATGAGACTCCTCCTAATGTCCCCTCCCTACCAAGATAATTAAACAGAAGCACTGTAATGCCCTTGATGAAACTGTAGGTATGAAGGCCATGATAAATGTACTTTAAAACTCATTCATAGTAACAAGTACTAAATTCAATGTATGTCACCTGTTTAGTCTACACCAAGTCAGGGGGTACTTGAATAATAACTGTATTATTTCTAGCTTACTTTGGTTTTAACTTGAGTTGCAACTGCTATTTTGATTTAATATCTTTATTGGGCAAATCATCCCCCCTGGTACTTGGTATGCAGCTATTGGTTTGGCTAATACTGACTTCCCTATCTCAATATATAAAATTGATGAGAAGCCATTTTTCCTTACCTAGTAGGGTGATGTCAATTCTGTTCCTTGTCATAGTATTGTCTATAAATATTTTGGTTTTTTTCCTTTTATTTTCTTTCACGTTCCACTGCTTATTACTGATTACATCATTTTGATTGGATCTAATGAGTAGGAAGTACTTTAATATCTTAGTATGACATAGTCCAACTGGAGGAGAGATTGACAAACTCAATCTTAGAAATTAAGTTTTATTGGAGCAAAGCTATGATCATCTGTTTACATATTGTCTTTGGTTATTTTTATACTAGAGCAGCAGAGTAGTTGTGACAGACAACATATCTATCACAGATTTTAAAACCTTTATTATATTGTCCTTTGCAGAAAAAGTTTTCCAACCTTTGATATAGAGGGTAGGAGATAAGCACAAAACTTTAGGGTCTTGCTACCTAAATGAAGTTTCTGGGGGTTCAGTGGTCTGCAGCATGCGAAGACCATCCTTCTAAGGTGAAGAAAATTTGCTGTTCCTTGCAGTATAATGCGTAATAAGTTTTGTTTTTTTGTTTTTTTTTGTTTTTTTTTTTGGCTGAAGCCAACCTGTACCACATTTGAATGTGAGAAAAAATGTGGATTAAAAAAAAGATATGTGGGTGAATCTCTCAGAACAGGCACAGATTTTAAGGATACTTGAATGCCCACCAAAGGGCATCCACTGAATCAGAGGATTTTAGTAATCATATAGACAATTAATATGTTTTGTGGATATGAGTCATACTCTCTCCCCAGATATCTTAAGTGCTTGTTCAACTGGTTCATAAATAAAGTGGTCATGTTGGGTGAGGTTTGGCAAATTTCACAGTGGGGAGGGGACACTAACATTACCTTTTATGGGAGATCCTTTAGGACAGATCAATATACTATTGTTGCTTCTACATCTGAGGGCATAATAGAAATTAATGAGTTACTCTACCATAAGTACCAGGGAGTATTATCATGATAATGAAGAGTTTCATGTAGAGAAATGTTAGTGAGACAAATTCTTTCTGGAATTTTTCCCCCAGTGGGTCAGTCAGAATTTAGCATGAGTGTCTCTGATGTCCTAAGGTCTCACTCTGTAGACAGTGTCCTGTTAGTTGGCAAGTTAGAAGCCTCAGCTGCCTCAGTCCTGACTGCATTGTTATCAAACTTCTACCAGTAGAGGTAGATGATAGTTCCTGACACAATTCAGAGGCCTGTGCACTAAAGTTCCTTGGGATTACTTGGGCAAATTTATAATGCTCAATTTTTCTGGCAGTGAAAAAACAAAACAAAAACCCTATCACTATCTGATTACTCTTTTCCTTAACTTTTGAAGTGTCTGTCAGAAACAAATCTGATGGCCCTGGATCCTGTATGTCCGCCACAAAATGCCTGTCAGTACCTCAGGATCTTTTTCTCACTCCCATCCTCTTGGTTGTTTCTCTGCCTTTCCATGGGCTGAATGAATGCCATTTGATTCTTGGTTTGGGCAAGTTAGGGAGGTTGGAATAATGAACCCTCCAAAAACAAGAACTGAACTCAATTATTCAACTGAACTGGAAACCCCAGGACCTAACACTTGTGAGGTTATGGTAGAGGAATTGTTGACTTGTGCCTCTTAGCAGATCGAACTACAACAAAGATGTGAGGCCCCAATAGTTGTAACCAATGCTTTCTTACTATGGGCCTCTGGAACTATGCTTCTGCTCTGGATTCAACCCTAGGAATTAATTTACTTCCCTCCTAAAATGGTGACATGAACCTTACAAGTAGTCATGAAAGACTTGAAAATATTAAAACAAAAACAAAGCATTACTAGTAGATCATATAGGCCTCACATGACTAAGATGATTTCTCTGAAATGAGCTTAAACATGGTTCCTTGGTGAATTGTTCTTTGACAAATTCTGCTGCTTGGAGTCCTGTAGAGGACAGCCTTAATTAAGTTCTCTGTGAGACATACAGAACAGATTTGATCTCAGGCACTGTTAGTCACATTATTCAGAATGCCCAACAGCAGTTTACACATGAGGAGATTCAACCAAAGCCAAGATGTTGTAAAAGCAATAGGTGAATATTACAGGGAGACACTGGAGTCTCTTACATTTCTGGGGGTCGTGTAAGCAAAGGCACAAACTGTTCTGTTTTGTCTTGGCTTTTTTTTTTTTTTCCCCTATCTTTCTGGTATGTTTGCATGATGAACAATCTTGGAAAATACAGTGTCTCTTTCAGAACAAATGACAGGTATCCTTACTCTCTGTTATAAAGGATTCAGGTTCTTTATGCTCAGGGTTTCTCTTCTGTAATGTAACAAACTGTTTGTACAGGCATCTTTCTTGGCCAATCAGTGTTGCCCATGTGGGACTCAGGTTCAAGCAGACCTGAGGCAAATATGCTAATGTTCATGATTTTTGCTATGCTATCAGTAATAATATCATTTACCTCTGACCCAAGAGTCTCATCTCTTCAATCAACATCTATAATAATGTGGTGAGCTAATGCATTCGTTTGTAAATGGGATAAACATTTGGACCCATTATAGTTCTTGATATTCCTATTCCTTTTCCCTATCCTATTGTTTTTTTCTCTTTGATTTTATCATACAATATATTTTGCTTCTTTATCTTGCTTTCCTCTCTGAAATTTCTTCCTAGAATATGCAATCCATTAAATTAGGGGTTTGTAGCTTTTTGATTCACTGACATTGTCTTAGTTCTTAGAAAAGTATCTTGCACAGAGTGGGTGATGGATAAATATTTATTGAATGAATGAACAAACTCTGTAACTACAAATACTCATCCCAATAACAAGTAAAAAATTTTAAAACTAACTACCAGGACATACCAATCTGATCTACACACAAATAGAGTAAAAAATAAATAGTCTTTTTTGAACAGAAAAATAGAAAAAAAATTTTACAATAGAAACAGAATACTTCTGAAACAGAACTGAATTAATTCAATGAATTAATATATAATAAAACCTACTAGATAAAACAAAGCTAGATTACAAATAAACTAGAGATTTCCTTTCTCATAAAGATATGTTTATATATCTATGTAAATAAATAAATAAATGTGACAATAATAGACATAGAAAGACAAATTAGAAATCTAATTAAAGGAAAAAAAAAAAAAGAAAACAGGGAGACTTCAAAGATTACCTATCACAGCAGAATCTTAATGGAAAGACTTGGGATTTTCCAGCAGTGTGTATGATCCCAAGAGGAAATCTATCTAATTTTGAATAGAAGAATTAGCAAGTCTACATGGATAAGAAAAATAAGCCACAGTACCTATTACAGTCTTTGTTGGTAATATAAGTAGTAACTTGAATTTCTTTAATTTTCCTTCTTAATTGATCAAACAAAATTATTTTTTCTAATGGTTTAGATGAAGGAAAGGGGTGTTATTTATTAGGTTTCTAAAAATCCACCCATATCACATCCAGCAGTATTTTTTCTAAGGAGGTAATGATAGATAAGCATGAGAACATTTATTAATAAATACCACATTAATTGAATAAATATAAAACATTTAAGCATAAAAATCAAGGTAAAAAATAACTCAGGCCTAAGTGTATAAGTGATTTTGAATACTTACATTTTATTATTATTATTATTGTAGAGATTTTATTAATTTATTTGTGATAGAGCACACAGGAGCTGGAGGTAGAAGGAAAGGGGGAGAGCATTTGAAGCAGAGTCTGCACTGAGCACAGAGCCCCACTAGGGATTAGATCTCATGACTGCAAGATCATGACCTGACCCAAAATCAAGAGTGAATGCTTAGCTGACTGAGTCATCCGGCACCCCCAAATGCATACATCATTAAAAACTAAGAATAGAAGGGAACTTAGTTTAGTAAAGGGGATCTTAAAAATGTAGAGCTAAGGTCCTCCACAGTGATCAAACTTTAGAAACATTTCAGTTCAGCTTAGTGGGAACAAAAACTGCTATACCTTAGTCATTTCACATTACACTGGAAGTTAGCTAATTCTATAAGACAAGGAAAGGGAAATGAGGATCCTGATTATTGGCAAGAAAGAAATGAAAATATAATTTGCAGAAAATATAACTGCTTAAATAGTACATCAAAAAGTATTTTAAAATTTATTTCGTGGATAGAAAATAAGCAAAAAAAATGATTATTGAGTTTATAAAATTGTAATAACTAATTAAAAAATACAATAGAATCACTTTCCGATCTACTGTCTGTGGTGGAACCACCACCAAGATGCAGATTTTTGTGAAAACCCTAATGGGGAAGATCATTACTCTTGAGGTTGAACCTCCAGATACTATAAAAAATGTAAAGACCAAGAGCCAGGGTAAGGAAGGAATTCCTCTTGATAAGCAGAGACTGAGTTTTGTAAGCAAGGGGAAGATGCATGTACTTTGTATGACTGCAATATCTAAAGTCCACTCTTCATCTTGTTTTGAGACTTTGTGGTGGTGTTAAGAAAAGAAAGAATAAGTCTTACACCATTTCTGAGAAGAATAAGCATAAGAGAAAGAAGATTAAGCTAACTGTTTTGGAATATTTTAAAGTGGGTAAGAAGAGCACAATCAATCGCCTTTGTGGGTCATGCCCTACAAAATATGGTGCTGGAGTTTTTAGTGCTAGCCACTTTGACACACATTATTGTGGTAAATGTCTGACCTCTTGCTTCAACAAATCGGAAGTCAGGGAATTGTATAGGGGTTAGTAAAATACATTAACTAAAATAATAATAATAATAACAATAAACAATAGAATAAATTTTCCATCAACAATAACACAAGCTTCTTAGAAAACACCAAATTTTAGGAGACATTAATAGAGAAATTACAAATATCACTTTAACAACAATCTGACTAGGGAGAGATTGTCCATGTTGATGGATGACAATACTCAAAGTTATAAACAGATCAATATATCAAAACTTTTAAAAACAATCCAACAAAAATTCCAATGCTACTTTTTCACAACACTTAGAGCACAATGTATATTAAAATAAGTAAAGGAAATACAAGCATAAGAGACACAAGATAATTTTTTAATTAAAAAATGATATGGAAAATTTCCACATTTAATAATAAGGTATCGTAATGCTATGACACTTTGACTTCAAAAATACACTAATCTACATGTTTGGAAACCCTGCTATGATAAAAACCTAGTAATACTTGCATAAGGCAAATACTAGACAAGACAAATATCCCTTAAAGTGCATATCTAAACAAATCACAAGTTAATCGCAACCTATAGAAATTAAAATAAAGCTTTACTGAACCCAGAAGTTTAAGGAGCACTGGGGACATGATTTGTATTGTTGAAAATGATAGAAGAGAAAGTAAAGCCTCTGGCCCATATCAGGTAAAAAATGAAGATTTAAAAAGAATTCTAGAATGTTTGGAAGGTTACATTTTGAAAGAAAAGTAAACTTGGAGGGAAAAAAATCATATATATATGATATACAAAAAAAATCATATATATATATATTTGTGTGTATTTAATATATGGTATGTGTATATTTATTTAATTTATTGTATATTTAATTATATACTTAATATATATTTAATATGCTTAAAATATTAAATATACTGTCTATTTCCCACACACTCCAAGAATTCATAATCATAGTACTACCTTCATGAAGTTTTTATTTTTCCACTTGCAATCCTGTCAGGATCCAAGAAAATACATAAAGTTGTTGTCAAGGTTGGTAGAACACTAGGTACTTAGTAAAAGGAAATGCGGATTTTTTTTTCTCAATAGAGTTTTTCTCAATAGAATCTATCTTATACTGTGACATAAGACTTCATGAGATGCTGAGAAATTATTTGATAAGAAATAAAAGAATTTGTCAGTTATGGCTGATTGTTTACTATATTCTAAGACAATATAAATTTTGTTTTGAAAATAATTAAATGAAAATTACATACACATAAAATATTGTTATTCAGAGTGGTATTCAGGCTAATTTTTAATTCATCAGCACTAACTAGCCAAGTACGTGTAAGATAAGATGTTCAGCTCTTTGTTTCTTTGTAACTGATCTCTTGTTCAGTTTACCAATGGATATTGTCATACTCTGTAGGTACCCAAGCTGAAAAGCACTTCTCTCTTTGGATAGAAACACAGGCATCCTGATAGGTAATTGTATTCAGAGTCACTCTTTTACCCATCATCTCTCTCTGCTGAAATGATAATGGATGTGCTTACTAAAAACATTAAAAACTTACTATAAAATGCATTATTTAAGGCAGTAGCATTTTAATTTGTAATTTATTATGGAAAATAAAAAAGTAGTAAGAGTAAATAAAATTAAGGAATACTGTGGGAAATAAAAACAAAAGTCTATTTTTCATTTTCTCAATTTTTTCTTAATCAAACTATAGCATCATTGTACTCTTAACTATTTTTCACTGTTTATATAACTAATTTACTGTCTGAGGCAGAAGGCAAGACACATGCAAAGTCTTCACTATGTTAAAGTCAGGTAATCAATTTCCTATCCCAAAAGACAAAACTAATAGTACAGAGGATTATCACTAAAGATAAGCAGCTGCTTTTGAAAGACTGAAGCTTTTCTGGGGAATCCTGCAATAATGGAGTGGGTAGGAAACAGAATCCCATGTATGTCTATCTTTGAATTATGTGAAAACTGCATAGTTTTTTTTTAAATACAGATGAAACAAGGATTAATTTTGCTTTGATTCAAGTAACTGCTATTAAACGTCAATGCATTTGAAGTAAAACATGGAATCGCAGTGGAGAAAATAATATTTCTCTTTGTTCTGAATGTTATGCAAGATTTTATTCTTAGTAAATATAAGTCTAATTCTTACACATTTAAGAATTTCAGTTTACCTGTTATAAACCATTTAGTGCAAGTATTAACTGTCATACTTGCTATCTCTAAATACTATCATCAAAAGCTATTTTTATAACATATTTAATAGAATTTTAAAAATCCCATGTATTATTTTCTTTTCATAAGTTCATACAATTTTGTAACACTCTGTAAAGACTGATTAAATATAAACAATTCCTAAATTTAATTAATGCTGTAGATCAATTTCATTTTGTGAGGAAACACATATGCGATTTTATTCTTCTCTAAGGGTTTTATCTAAAAATCTATTGATGCAATGTTACTCATTAATATTTCAAATCCCCTTTAGTTTTAGTTCTAGGCATGATACATGGAGGCAAATTGTATAAGTCTTTTTTCTCAAATATAAACAAAGTAATCAGTAATCTTAATATTGAAATTACTTTTTGCATATTTAGCCAATTATTTTGACCTCTTAGCAACATTCAACACAACTGAATGAACATTTCTTTTGAAATATTCTCTTTCCTTAATTTCCATTAATTACATACATTTACATACATACAAAAATACATTTTTCCTCAGTTTTCTTACATAGATATTGCTATTCAATCTGATGTGTTAATACTGGAATTAGACTCTCTTGTTTTATCATGTCCACTCTATTTCAGGTGAATTATTTATGCATTTTTAAAACCATCTGGTGTCATCTCTTAATTTATATTTTGCCTCTATGAAATTACAGACCCGTGTATTCAACTATATTCTTGATAATTCTGGTGGTACACATATTTCTTAGTTACTTTAACATGTTCTGAACTGAATGCCTGATTTACTTCTCACCCTATCACTCTCCCATCCCCACTTTGCACCCGGCCCTTCATTGATTTAATAAAGTAATTTAGTCTACCTGTTGTCTCCATTTTAAGTTTTATTTTATCTAACATGTTGATTCTTCCTAAAAGCTAAGGATTATCTTTGATATAATGTTATATGTCTGTTTCCTTCCTACTTTGGTCTTTAAAATATCACCAATATCTAGACATCTAACATCTAAAATACATATTCATACCTTCACTGTTCTCCATGGTACCTGCCATCATTCTAGTACAACCAACATCATCCTTCATCGCTTCCAGGCTTTAACATGTTTCTCTCATTCTACTCCTAGATCCAAAGTCCACCTCCAATTCATTCTCCATGAAGCTGAGAGATTTTTCAGAAAGCATAATACTCCAAGCTCTCTGTGATTCAAACAATTCAATTATTTCCCATAGTAATTAGGCTATTACAAAATCTACATATTTGCTCCCTATTTCTGTGCCATTTTCTATATATATGCCTAATTTCCCAATCTTGTCTCTCTTACTGTTGCTTTCCCCTTCATGTGCCATTTCTACTTACTGTGGACTGACTTTCTTTCTTTCTTTCTTTCTTTCCTTCCTTCCTTCAATTCCTTCCTTCCTTCCTTCTTTCTCCAATTTCTGAAACACAATGAAGTATGCATAACACCAAAGCAAACATTCTTCTCTTTCCATAAACTGCCTTTCCCTGTTCATCAATTGGCTACTTCCTATAAGTGTTTCATTATTAAATAGACCCAGTTTGACTCTCAAATTCCAAGGATGTATTTTTGTTACACTCACTTAAATTTATCTATTTACCTTCAGAGTTTACTCACATTGATTAATCTATTTAACTACACATCTATGTCTGCCTATCCATCCATCTATCTATTGTTCTATCTATCTATCTATCTATCTATCTATCTATCCATCCATCCATCTATCCATCTATCAGTTTGTTCTTCCATCCATGGAGGTAGCTATGATGCATCTGTTGTCATTTGTTCAGATTCTTTTTTTTTTAATTTTTAATTTTTTATTAACATATAATGTATTATTAGCCCCAGGGGTACAGGTCTGTGAATCACCAGGTTTACACACTTCACAGTACTCACCATAGCACATACCCTCCCCAATGTCCATAACCCAACCACCCTCTCCCTAACCCCCTCCCCCAACAACCCTCAGTTTGTTTTGTGAGATTTAAAGTCTCATGGTTTGTCTCCCTCCTGATCCCATCTTGTTTCCTTTTTCTTTCCCTACCCCCCAAACCCCCCACGTTGCCTCTCAAACTCCCCATATCAGGGAGATCATATGATAATTGTCTTTCTCTGATTGATTTATTTTGCTCAGCATAATACCCTCTAGTTCCATCATGTCACAAATGGCAAGATTTCAATTCTTTTGATGGCTGTATAGTACTCCATTGTATACACACACACACACACACGTGTGTATGTGTGTGTATACATATATATATATATATATATATACCACTTCTTCTTTATCCATTCATCTGTTGATGGACATCTAGGTTCTTTCTACAGTTTGACTATTGTGGACATTGCTGCTATAAACATTCGGGTGCACGTGTCCCTTCGGATCACTACATTTGTATCTTTAGGGTAAATACCCAGTAGTGTGATTGCTGGGTCGTAGGGTAGCTCTATTTTCAACTTTTTGAGGAACCTCCATGCTGTTTTCCGGAGTGGCTGCACCAGCTTGCATTCCCACCAACAGTGTAGGAGGGCTCCCCTTTCTCCGCATCCTCACCAGCATCTGTCGTTTCCTGACTTGTTAATTTTAGCCATTCTGACTGGCATGAGGTAGTATCTCATTGTGGTCTTGATTTGTATTTCCCTGATGCTGAGTGATATGGAGCATTTTTTTCATGTGTCTATTGGCCATCTGGACGTCTTCTTTGCAGAAATGTCTGTTCATGTCCTCTGCCCATTTCTTGATTGGATTATTTCCTCTTTGGGTGTTGAGTTTGAGAAGTTCTTCATAGATTTTGGATAGATACTAGCCCTTTATCTGATATGTCGTTCACAAATATCTTCTCCCATTCTGTCAGTTGTCTTTTGGTTTTGTTGACTGTTTCCTTTGCTGTGCAAAAGCTTTTGATCTTGATGAAGCCCCAATAGTTCATTTTTGCCCTTTCTTCCTTTGCCTTTGGCAATGTTTCTAGGAAGAAGCTGTTGTGGCTGAGGTCAAAGAGGTTGCTGCCTGTGTTCTCTTTAAGGATTTTGATGAATTCTTTTCTCACATTGAGGTCTTTCATCCATTTGGAGTCTATTTTTGTGTGTGGTGTGAGGCAATGGTCCAGTTTCATTTTTCTGCATGTGACTGTCCAATTTTCCCAACACCATCTGTTGAAGAGACTGTCTTTTTTCCATTGGACATTCTTTCCTGCTTTGTCAAAGATTAGTTGACGTAGAGTTGATGGTCTATTTCTGAGCTCTCTATTTTGTTCCATTGATCTATGTGTCTGTTTTTGCACCAGTACCATACTGTCTTGATGATTACAGCTTTGTAATAGAGCTTGAAGTCTGGAATTGTGATGCCACTAACTTCGGCTTTCTTTTTCAACATTCCTTTGGCTATTTGAGGTCTTTTCTGGTTCCATATAAATTTTAGGATTATTTTTTCCATTTCTTTGAAAAAAAATTGATGGTATTGATAGGGATTGCATTAAACTTGTAGATTGCTTTAGGTAGAATAGGCATTTTCACAGTATTTTTCTTCCAATCCATGAGCATGGATTTATTTAGATTCTTGATTAACTTTAAGCATCATGATAGGGTGTTTGTATTTATTTGGTTTATCATTGTTTTTCGAGACTCTTCCAATACTGTTGGATAGTCAAAATACATTAAATATTTGTTGAATAAGTGAAAAATTGACAAAGTAAAGAGCAAATGCATGACATATGCATATATATATATATACATACATATATATAACCAAATTTCCTAATTTTAGTGCATTTACACTTACTAATATTATGCTTTAGCTTTCAAAAATTGATTCAATGCAAAGATTATTTTTTAATTTTTTTAAATATTTATTTGAGAGAGAGGATGTACAAGAATGAGGAGAGCACACACAAGCTGGGGAAGAAGCAGAGGGTGGGAGAAGCAGATTCCCCACTGAGCAGGGAGCCTGATGTGGGGCTTGATGTGGGGCTTGATACCTGAGTTGAAAGCAGATGCTTAACTGACTGAGCCACCCAGGTGTCCCAGTGCAAAAATTTAATATACTCAACATCAACTCTCTATTTGATTCCAAAATATGATCACAAAGAACATTACTAAAGCTCAAAATACAATAAAAATTAAGCATAAAAGAACACTATAATCTTAAATCACAAGTTTTTTTAATCTTAAATTTGTGCACATCATGGTCTCATGTATTGCTAGTAAAAAGTATACTATCCAGACAACTGCATTTTTTTCTTAACAAATTATTATCTAGTGGGAATAATTGGGAATTTTTCAAGATGTCTTTGGGACTGAAATTTGCAACATTCATCTTCATATAAATATTGGGTGAACATTTTGCAATATAAGAGAATTAGAAAAAATATACACAAATGAATATTTTTGTGCAGTCATCTCAATTTTAAAAATATTTTAAACACTCGTCATGCTTTTGTAACCAGCACAAAATTTATTGTAGAACTAAACAATTATACCTACTTTAGTCACCAACAGTAGCAACAATCCTACACGCTTACAGTAAAATGCTTTTATCCTATTAAAGTTTTGGTTTATTCAGTATTTTAATAAATGTTTACTAATTTAATCATCATTGATAACAAATAAGTCCCAAGTACCCACTAACCTATCTGAAAGTATTTTCAGTGTTCACTAAGTCAGCAGGAGACTTTAAAGATGTTTTGCCTCTCTGCTTCGAGCAGCCACTTCTGTAAATGTTGATAGCAGAGATGCATCAAATATGCCTCAGAAAACATCAGGAATGCAAATAGGACAAGTTAAACACCCTGTTTATGATTCCTCAAAAAAAAGATGAAAAACAAATTATAACATTCAATAATAAAGTATGATTGATTTATTATCATGAATTTATCATACATTTCTTAATATAAAACTGTACATTAATTCAAATTCAATAAAGAACTGATGAAAACCTATTAAGCTTGGTACCATGGTTCACAGAATTATGTAATGTAATCTCTGGCTTTGAGGAACTTAAAATCAGAAATGAGCCATAGTCACATAGAGTTAGAGTCAATGTATATTGCCTGCTCTCATATATTTCAACAGAGAAAAACAAGGCAGAGGGGAAAAATATCTATCTATCTGTCATCTATCTATCTATCTATCTGCAAATTTAGAAGAGCTAGTTTTTTGAGCTGAATTTTAATAATGAATATTGGATACGTAGAAATGATGAATTAGGATATTTTTAGAAATGCAGAACTGTAAATAAAAGCCTGAAAGTGTAAAAAAGTAAATAGCAAGTGGGTTAATCTAGTTTTAAGAATCCAGAAACTGTTAGTAGACAATAAAAACAAAAGGAAAAAATAAAACTTGATCTTAAACCTATATTTTATAATAAAGCTTTTGAGTTTTATTTTAGAGGAAATGAGAAGTTATTGAATGTTTTCAAAACATAAGTATTTTAGGGGTACCTGGGTGGCTCAGTGGGTTAAGCCACTGCCTTCGGCTCAGGTCATGATCTCATGGTCCTGGGATTGAGCCCCACATTGGGCTCTCTGCTCAGCAGGGAGCCTGCTTCTCTCTCTCTCTCTCTCTGCCTACTTGTGATCTCTCTCTGTCAAATAAATAAATAAAATCTTTAAAAAAAAGTATTTTAATCACTTCTGTGTTTTACAGAGGTAACTTTATCCAAATATGACCATCCTGCAAAAGAAAATGGGCTCATTCCACACAACTTAACTGGCTTTACTATTCTCCATCATTCAGAGGCAGCTGGCATTGGTGAAATGGCCAAATAATATTAATTTAAGAAACTATGTAACTGAGATGCTGTCCCATGTGAAAGAATGTAATATATATATTTATGTTTTTATTTATGTATTTATTTATGTCAGTTAGTGCACATACAGTGTAATATTAGTTTCAGGTATAGAGCTTAGTGAGTCAACACTTACATACAAGACTGTGCTCATCACAAGTGCCTTCCTTAATAATCATCATCTATTTTACCCATCCCCACCTCCCTTTACTCCCTCTCACCCTTCCCACCCCACCCGATGGCCATCAGTTTCTTCTCTACAGTTAAGAGTGTGTTTCTTGGCTTTTCTCTCTTTATCCACACCACGTTTATTTGTTTTATTTCTTAAATTCCACACATGAGTGAAATCATACGGTATTCGTTTCTCTGATTTATTTTGCTTAGCATAATATTATCTAGCTCCATCCATGTTGTTGCAAATGGCAAGATTTCATTTAGGTTTTTTGTTTGTTTGTTTGTTTTGTTTTTGTTTTTGCAGCTGAGTAATATTCTATTGTATATATATGCCACCTCTTCATGCATTCATCAGTCCATGGGTATTTGGAGTCTTTCCATAATTTGGCTATTGTGATAATGTTGCTATACATATCAGGGAGCATATGTCCCTTCTAATCAGTATTTTTGTATCCTTTGGATAAATACCTAGTAGTACAACTGCTGGCTGGTATGGTGGTTCTATTTTTAACTTTTTGTGGAACCTCCATACTGTTTTCCATAGTAGCTGCACCAGTTTGTATTCTCACCAACAGTATATTTTTTAGACCAAAGGTCTCTTTATGGTGACATCTATCTCATGGAGAGAATGTTTAAAGACCAAGGAGATAAAAAATTGGCTCATTACACTATCAAAACAATCATCTGACTAAAGGAAATATTTTTTTTTTCTCCCTACAGTCTTGATAAAGGTAGATTCCAGTGCCAGAAGGATGAATTCTTCTCTGAGAGAAATAAGTAATATTTCTGACA
This sequence comes from Enhydra lutris kenyoni, assembly GCF_002288905.1. NCBI lineage: Eukaryota > Metazoa > Chordata > Mammalia > Carnivora > Mustelidae > Enhydra > Enhydra lutris. The sequence goes on from NW_019154099.1 coordinate 22,292,924, forward strand.
AAATAGACACCAAGGCTGTCATTGGACATTTGGAGGTCTTCGTCCACTGAACCTATAACACAGGAGAAGTTTTTGTACAGTATATTGACTGTATTCAGAAAAAAAAAAATACTTCATAATAGGGACAATGAAAAACAAATTTTTTCCTAACCAATATAACTCACTGTGGTGCTTTTTAATTCTGTTTGCCCATAGTCCTAATAAGATGCAACTCAATAAAGATAAGGTCCCCAAGGATTCAGGTTGTATGGGAGTGGAGATTTGGTAAGCAGAAGATGCTGTCCAGCTGTAGTTAAAGGGAATACAGAGGAGGGAGATGGTGAATATGATCACAATATTAAGCATTATGACTAAATACAAAGGAAAGGACTATGGCAATATGCTTTATGAAGTAATAAATTATTTTATTTTTTCAACCCCCTTCCACTACCTCATATGAAGAACCCTGGAAAGTTAGTATTTTAGGTTTCTGGAAGGAGTATGTTAAAATTAATATCACTTATGATTATACAATGGAGGGTGAGAGACTGTACTGGGAACACAGTAGTTCGTGTGAGAAAAAAAAGGAGGGGCATAGGCAGCAGGTAAAAAGAATGGAAAGAATGGAGCATGTGGGATATCATTCACTTGTGGATCTGGATTCATTCTCCATCCTCTTGTTATCTTGCTTGGTGCCCCAGGATGCTGGCTGTTTAGTGTATTTAATTTGGCTTCAATATCTTCTTGCTTTCAACTGGTTCAAGCCAATGAGAAAGACCAGAAGTCAAGCAGGAGATCAGAGGGTGGGAGGAGTAGGAGGTTGCATTATTATGTTCCCCCATTTCCTCTGTTTGGGTTCACCTTATACAAGCAGAGCCTCACCACCAAAGGTCAGAGCCACTGCCTGAAGAACTTTCCAGCTTTCTCTTTCTAGAGTTCGTCAACCACATCCTCTCTTTACCCTTTTTGACCTCATAATGGTAAGACCTCTTCCTCCATTCAACATTTCCCTTCATTGCTATGGTTTCTGTGGCTTTCCTACATCTGTCTCTAAACCTTGCATCCTCTGTTTCTCCAAGACACTAATCTTGCAGGATTTTGGTTTGTCTCTTTGTAAAATGATAAAATCAATTATTGTGATCTCTAAATTGACAAATTTAAGGTCCTCAGGGATAATTTTGTCTTGGCAACACTTAATTAGAAGGCTGACAACCTGTAGGACCTCAATATGTATCAAATGAATTTTTTAAAACTCAAACAATCTACTGTATCCTTCTTTAAAAATTCAAAGCATGACAAATGTATCTATGGGTTTTACCTTATAATACACTAATCAGTATTAGAAAACATATATTTATTTGCATAGGCAAATTATTTTTGTATTTATTATGCTGTGGAGTCTAAACTGATGGTTTATTGTAAGGAGTATGGAGGAACTTTTTGTGGCCTGCCAATATTCTTTTTTTAAAAGACTTTATTGTTTGAGAGAGAGAGAGAGAGAGAGAGAGAGAGTATATGTACGAGTACAGGGCCAGGAGGGACAGAGGTAGAAAGAGGGAATCTCAAGCAGTCTTCCAGCTGAGCTTGAGCTCAATGAGATGATATCGGGCTCGATCTCATGATCCTGAGATCGTGATCTGAACTGAGATCAAGAGTTGGATGCTTAACCCAGTGAGCTACCTAGGCGCCCTGATTTGTCAGTATTTCAAATGTGGAAACCATTGTTATTGCCTTTCTAAATATCCACAAAGAATTATTCAATGTATTTGAGCTTTCAATTTTTCTTTCAATCTGACATTATATTAATGTACCAGAACTTATTGCATGTGTTATTTTATCAAAGACCATTAAAGGGAATCCTCAAAAGAAATAAAAACAAAATAGAAGAAGATGTAATAATTTGTAGGATCAACAAACATTATTTTAAAATAAAGCCCATCCCTTCTGAAACCAACATTACACTGTATGTTAACTAGAATTTAAATAAAAACTTGCAATGAAATAAGAAACTAAAAAAAAATTAAAGCCTATCCAATATTGGATTTTTTAAAAAAATATAGATATTATCTAAATTTAGGTTGTCAAAATCTCAAATTACTAATTACTTAATTATTATATTGATTTAATTGAGTATATTTATAAAGAGAGATGAAGAGACTGAAAGATGCAGATACGTGCTGAAAGAATATTTTGGAGTATAGATTTGTTTTGACTTTAGTTGAAACACACCTCTTTTTGTTGAAAAGTAAGCCCCTAACCTAAATTAACTCTTTTAATTTTAAATTTATTCCAATGTTATTCTTTACAAGTTCAATGTTTAATTAAAACATTAATTATTAGTATGTATTCATTATAGTAATTTGTATATATTTGTAACTATTTTGAATTTATATACATACATTCTCTTTTAACATGTTATCTATAATTTCTCATAAGTGAATGTTACCATTCTTATTTGTATATACATACTCTGACAAGTTTTGTTATCTGTGCCAAGTTTCATGGCATCCTTCAGTATCTATGACTGAATATATTTGTTAAACTAGGAATAAATACATAGTCCAAAAATCTACCTGTTTCCTCTGAGGAATATGTGAGAAAAACAATCTACTAGGGTCCTATTAGTTGGAACAATCACAAGCTTATAAATTCTTATTTTTCACTTTTCTCTATTATTTCCCCAATGTATAGTATATGAAATGTTCTGATCTCACATGAGAAATAGAAAAATCTGGACTGATATAATAAAGACATCTGGTGAAAATATAAATTATTTTATTATTAAGTAGGGATATAAAATATACATGAAAAAACATTTTATTATTTGATTTGAAAATAACTTTTTGATGGTGTATATTGTGTATTTCTTTATAATCTCAAAGGCATTTACTTAAAAACAAATTCCAGGAGTGCCGTTCTGGCATATGCAACTCAGAAAACTAATTTCCAGAACAACAGTCTAGCAAAATCCCCCTCAGAAATATCACTGAATAAAAGCAAATTGATGGATGTATAGTTTCCATGCAATTCAAAATCAAATGAATCTGTCACCAAGAATTGGAGGAACTTGGCTGTAGTCGTTTTTCCTGTTTATATCACTCTATATTGATAAGTTCTTTCCTCCTTCCAGAATGTCAGTTTCTTAGCAAATTATAGAATCAGTTCTCTTGTTTCCCTATTATCTACATTATGTGAAAGTGAGATTCGGTGGTTTTTGATTTTTAAAATTTTTAGCTATTTCATGCAACTTTTACTTTGTGCCAAATGGGCCATATTTTTAAAATTTCTCACTTGTATGCTTGTTGGCTTAACAATGTACCCTTACAATTTCAACAGTATCTGGCACATAGTAGACCATCAATACATTTGATGGGTGAATAAATGACATAATTATGCATAAAGCTAATTGTCAAATCACTTACATTATGAACTGACTTTACAACCTGCCCAAAATCTTGACATCCTAATCTCAACACTCTGATATTCCAGAAACAAAATCAAGTTATGATAAAAAACTCTATTATACACCGGAAGATCAATTTTAAAACTGATTTAGTTTTCCCAATGTAGTTATTTTGAATTTCTTAAAAATTTACATTCTGTTGGTTTTAATCTATTCTCTTCTGAATGAGGGAGATATTTTAAAAAAATCAAAATGATTATATCATGTTTTATATATAAAGTATCAATCTGCAACTTACTCTGGGACTCAGCTTTATTTATTTATATATTTTTAAAAGAGTTTATTCATTTATTTGTCAGAGAGAGATGGGGAGAGAGAGCACAAGCAGGGAGAGTGGCAGGCAGAGGAGCAAGGAGCCCCATGTGGGACTCAATCCCAGGACCCTGGGTTCATGACCTGAGTCAAAGGCAGATGCCTAACTGACTAAGCCACCCAGGCATCCCAAGGGACTCAGCTTTATTTTAAAAGAACAAAGACAGTTATTTATTTTAAAAGAACAAAATAATTAGCAAGATATTATCAAATCAAGAAAAAATGTTTTAAGTGTGATTGTTATAAATAATTTTTTTTTGCAAATATGGAATGAAACACTGAGTTATTCACTTCAATCCCCCCTTTATTATCCTCTCTAACTCATCCAGGTCTGGATTTAATTTTGAAATCAATAGAAAATACATAGATGGAGTTTAGAGGCATGAACAAAAACATTGTAGATGCACAGTAAATGTGACCTTCAATATTTAAGGCTAAAATATGGGAAGAAAGACAATAGACAACATGATAATGGCTTTCTATGAGAATTCAATTTCAAAGTGACCTAAATTCATAGGCTTAGAAAGAGAACTATCTTCAAAACAAAAGATTGCGTTATGAACAAAATATGCAAAGTTTTGTCGCATTTCTGTCTTAAAAAACATGTTGCACATTTATAGAAAAACAATGAAGACCTAAATCGATCTCTAGCACATGTACAAATGAGCAAAATAGCATCTCAGTCTTTATGCTAACTGCAAAGCATGACAGCATCACCACTGAGTCTGAAGAGCAGAGTGACAAAGTCTCCATCTCCTAAATGCCTTTTTCAGTTGCTTGTTAAAGAAGTATTCCTTACCCTATCACATTCATATGTACATCTTTACAACCACAACTCTGCCTCGGGCACTTTGTGGTGTCAGAGGCTACCATCTGGAAGATGGTTGTGTACAGCAAATGAGTTTTAACAGAACCAATTGTGTTGGTTTCCTCCAGAGGGAAGAACCCTAACTGCAAAAATTCTTAGTGCAGCATTGAATTTTGCAGGAAAGTCTACCCTACCTATTTGCTATATACACACTTGCCACCAGCTGTTTTATGCACTCTTGGCTCCCCAGCTGAGACAATTAAGGGAACAGGATTTGGCATTCTGTATAAATATGAGATAAGACTGGAGCTGTTTCCAGGTTGGCAGAGCATGGGGTAAAAAACAAGGCTTTGTTCCAGAATAAAGACTTTTTAGTCTTATAGGCAATGATCAAGGAATGAAAAAGGCAGATGCTAAGAGGATAATGCAGGAAAATATGGAAGCCTGGCCATCAGCAAAATATTATAAATTAAATTAAGTACAGAAGAGTAGCTGCATCCTATAAAACAGAAGAGAAAGAATTGAAAATGCTAAATGTTTGGGTAGATGGAACAGATTGGGACATTTTGCTCTGTATGATGCTTTTCCTGAACACTGCATGTACCTAAACTTATCCATAGTAGCTACATTTCACTTTTGCTTCTATCATGCACTGAGATGTTGAGTCTGAAGTCCTATAAAGAAAATAGCATGGCGGACAGGATTTTGGAAATGATGAGTGAGGTAATTTTGCCTCTTGAATAGAACTAGTGTTAGAGTTACAGAAAAAAAAAAAAAAATAACTTCCTAATTAAATTAAAGTTGTTTGGTGATATTTTAGTTGCAAAGATGTTACCAAGTGAACATTCTCGCCTTTATAATTTGTTATGGAAAATCTATAAATAAACACAGCAAATAACTAATTGTTATGTTCATTTGTGTTGAGACTGTTGCTTTTTTCCTTAATTTGCTTTAAAATTTCTATGATCAATATGCTATATTTAAATGGAAAAAAATTTTAAAAATAAAATTTTTCTTTCTCATTTCATATAAAACCAGTGATTGAACCTATTTTAAGTAAGCTTATAGGTTTGTTTCTTGGGAGAAAAAAAGTGCATACAAGTGAAGATGATTCCAAAAGGTGTATTTCCTATCCTGACTTCTAGTACAAACACTAGATACGTATCAATAATTACTCAATGCCTTAACAAGACAAACATCTCAAAACTGAAAAAGCCCAAACAGAAATTTTGATTCTGCCAGGAATGAAATCACTTGCTTACCAGTTTCTCAGTTTTGTAAAAGGCAACATTAGCATCCACTTGTTAAGGAAACACTAGCACCCAATTGTCAAGCTTTAAGTAATTGTATTCCCCTTGATACTTTTCCCAACTACATACTCTGAAACTTATTTCATCAAAAAATCCTATTTATACTACCTGCAAACATATATGGACTCTACCCCTGTCTTTATGTATGTTTTACAAAGATCCTAATAAAAGCCACTGTCAACTCCCATTGGGGTTACTGTAGAAAGGTGGAAAGGAGGTAGGCAGGGAAGGAGAGAAGAAGGAAGGGAGGAGAAGTGGGAGAGAGGAAGAAAGATTTAGATTTTCTAAACCCCTAGTTTAGAAAGTCTTATGAGGTCTAGCCCCAGTCATACACCTCAACACTTTTCATTCTACCTACTTTATTGAATTCACACCGTAGTTGTAGTTTTTCAAATATGGTAAACTTTTAGCCACTTAAGAGTTTTAAATAGGTGTTCCAATTTTCTGGAATATTCTTCCTTCTCCTCTTTCTATGGTTGATTCCTTGACCTTCAAATTTCTTCTTAAATGTCAGTCTTTTGCCCATCCAATCTAAGAAAATAAAACAGTCATTATCACATCATTTACATTTCCTGTTACTTAATAGTGTTCACTTATCACTATTTCACATATCACATACACACATGCACACATACACACACCAGTTGGTACACTCTTATTAGCATAAAAGCTCTTTAAGATCAGAGACTTTAACTGCATTGAGTACCACCAACTTCTCATTTAGAACAGTGACTGGTAAATACTTTTTATTCAATAAATGTTAGGTAAGTGAATGAGTAAGATGGAGAATAATTATTCTAATACCTTAAAATTTTATATAATTTTGATAACCAAACTAACATCATAATATTTAATTCTAAATTGCAATTCAAACCAGGCATATCAGGAATATTTTTTTCAATGAGAACATTGTAAAAATGTGCCCATTTTAACAAATATTATGCAACTTCTAACATTAGGATGGATTATTTTAGACCTATTTTATTTCATTCACCTAACATAAGGTAACCAAATTAAATGGTTATAAATATAGTATATTGAAACATTCTGATATTTGTTTGAGTATCCATATTACTAACTTTTTTAAACCTTAGTTTTGAAACTCCAGTTGCTTTAATGTTTTTCCTAACATGCATTAAGTGTTTTTATAAAACACATTACACTAGTGTATATCTTGCATTTCTCCAAGTTCTGTGCTTTCTCCTAAATAGATTTGTTGGGCTGGTAATAGGCACAAATTAGATGGTAACTTGCAACTATTATAAAAGAAATTGAAGAGTGCCAACCTCAAGCAGAATAGGTAAATTTAAATAATGACACAGAAATACAAACTACTGGGAAATATCAATATAATCTAGTGTATCAGAATCAGAAATTGATCAAAATATTTTCTTCTAGAAGGTATTTGATAAGCAGTAGATGTTAATTTCCCATAATTAAGTGTGCTTGTCAGCTAAATGTAGGTCAACATATTACATTTTGTTTCCCTACTCTGTATATAACTTAGGTCTTTCTCTCAAGGCAATGTCAATAACTTGTGTTTCATTACCCAAAGTAAGAATTAATAAATTATTTTTATAAAGTGCTTTCAATCTCCATTGATAAAAAAATACATTAGTTCTAAAGATTATCAGCAACTGAAGAGCAATTAAGTGAAATGTTCCCATTTAAATGAAGCACTTCTGGCAATTAGCACAAAGAAAATGATTTCTTAAGACATAGTGACAGTACAAAAAGACAAATCCCTTAATGCTATGAGAAAGCAACAGTGTGCATAAAGTAATTTTTTTAAAACGACATTAATGCTTGTAGTCATTTTGACCTATCTTCATAGACCTTCATAGCCATACTATCTAAAATTGTCATTACTGGTGTTATAAAAGATAAATTTCACTGTGTGAATTCCTCAAAAAGTAAGCTAGATGGTGCTAAAGAACATCATTCTATTTATTATGTGATCATATTTACAACATAATTGTTGGCAAGAATGAATAAAAAGGTTGAGACCCATTACAATGACCTGCAATTTGGTATTGCACGGGGAATTAAACACAAAAGTTTACACAGAAGACAGACTCAATAATGGCATGAGATTAAGAGGTAGTCCATATCCATAAGCTTGTATTAAAGTAAACACAGCGCAACCCATGATCACAAAAGAGTAATCATCACTGTATAACACACCTATGCCCAATTTCTACTGTAGCTATGTTAACTGTTCTTCTCTAATAAATCTGTGGTACATGAATATTTTCATTCTTTTAGAATAACTTTTTTTTTTCCCCGCACATCACTTAAAAATTGAGCAGTGGGGCTTAAAGTGATAAACTACAACTGGGATATGCCAAATGTCTAGATATCATCTATAGCTCACGTTGGTATTGCTTTTAACCCTATTTATATTTATATCTGAAAGAAAACTGATGTCCCATTAAAAGTAACTCATCATTTCCTCAACTTAAAAAGCCCCTTTTGGCTTAAATCAGTCTCCCTGGTGCTGCCGCATGGGCACCATTTGCTATTTTGAATGAATGCTGTAGTCTGAGAAGAGTTCTGAAGAGTGTGGACTACGTGGGCTTTGCCTTTAGCTTTCTGGGGTTCAGAATCTTTAAGCTCGGAAGAAAATTTTGTGATAGCACATTTTTTCTTCATTTTTGCCATTCTTATAGGTATATAGCAATATTTTGTTATGGCTTTCATTTTCATTTCCATACTGGCTATTGCTCTGGAACATATTTTTACTGAGCATTGTCTTTTTAATACGAGACACTGACATAGAGCTATACACACTGTACGTGTGGCATACGTATTTGTTGAAGTGAGTAATAAATCTTCTAATCCATGGACAAAGTGTATTATCTCATGCTCACAAGACCATCCATGGTGATGTTATACCCTTGCTGAAAATGGCCTTGTTTCAGAAGAAATTGAGAATCTTTGTAATGGTTGCTGAAAGAGTAACAGCTCATCATCAGCATTAGGAGTTATAAGACTGTGCTGTTTTTCAGGTAAGTGGGAAATTATTATGTAATTGTTGAAAGGAAATAGGCTGCTTGTATATGCCATATTCTTAAAAAGACTAGCAACTGGCTTTGGGAGAGAGGGACAAGGAATTGAGGAAAGAAAATACTTCCCTGAGAATAGTCCATGTTCTACCATTGGAAACATGGACTCTATTCCTTTGTGAGTTTTGCTGTGAAGAATCTTAAGAATTAAATTAAAACTCTGGTTACTTAGGGTTATTCTTGCTTAAAAATTGCACAGAATACTTTAGTAACAGGTACACAGTTCCTGTGCAGTACTTGAAAAACAATACATAAAGAATAAATGAAAGGACTAGCAGATTTTTGAGTTGTGTTGAAATTTTTACCTAATGAAACATACTCTTATGTAGTATGGTCATTAAATCCGCCTCCCCACCCACCCACTGTAAACACCACACTTGAGGCTGTTTTTGTACTTGTTTTGATTTTGTTTCATTCAATACAGTTGTAGGAAGTTTTCAGAAATAGAAATCTGTAATTGCTTTCTCCAGTCTCTTTCATGGTCCTCTACATGGAGGATCCAGATGAATAAACCGACGGCATCTCTTAACTGTGTTTGAAAGGTAAACCAAACTTTTTGCAGAAGCCAGAATGTGAAGGAAGCACACACATACACATATACAAGTAAATTATAAAGTGCAAGAAATTGAGAGCAGATGGATCAGTTCTGCTAGTAAGACCATAACAGAATCATCTTCTCAGAGTCAAGGCTGTTGTTTTTTCATTCAAAGCATGCATCACAGACCATCCCAGAAGTTTAAAATCAAATATACAGATTAAGCTGGGTGAAATGTTAATCATGTAAAGCAAAACCGAAGGATTTGGGTTTCACACAGCAGTATTCACCATATGCATGTTAAATATTGGAAGACAAGATTCCATCCGGCTAATTGAAAAATAGATATTGAATAAATTTAACATTAAGGAACATATAATTATAGTGATGCCCCCAAATGCTTGATTTACTTAATGAGAAGCTGTTTAGCAAGATGAACTCTTACAATGGAGTGAATATTATTACAGATCATTTCTGTATCGTTATTTTTTTATGACTTGCCTAAGACATCTTTAAAAAATACAAACAGTATTTTAAAAATATCAAGACATCTTTAAAAACCACAAGCAGTGATGGCAAAATTGAGCTGTATTAATCTTTCTAAAATTTTAAGAACATTTAAAATGAATGTATCCTCAGTCCTTATATAAATAGCTTAAATAATATAAGCCTTTCTAAGACACTGACGTCTGTAAAAAGAAACCTAACCATGTTCTAAAGTGCCAAACAGATCCAAGTACACTTAAGCAATGAAACTGAATTTGTAATGGCGATGATAAATCAGAAAACTATAGACCATATTAGTTACTTGATATTTAGTCTTGGACCAAGTACTGAGAAACAAATGATAGAGCTCCCTATATATTGTTTAAATAGGGTAAGACCGGTAAGTGTAATTCACATAACAGAAAATTTAATTCAGGATTCTCTTCCACCTTTAGGGCATTGCCTTACTAGACAATGGAACAGCCTATCTAAATGCATTTAATTCCAACTGCATTCAATAAATACCTTCCTTCTCATGTAGAAGCTTTAAAAATCCTTAGCAAATGGTTAACAGATTGAAACATGTATGAGGAAGTGGTGTTTTGACTAACTCTTCCCACCTACCTAAACCCACAATTTATTTTATCTATTGGAGGAACCGTATGTCATTTCACATGAAAAATATTAAATGTTTAATTGACCAACATATTCTAAAAACAGTGAATCATTTATAAAGTAAACACTTTGTTTGATTTGACGGTTACTTTCCTGAAACTATAATCTTAATTGTATCATTAAAAAAATTTTTTGGGGGGGGCACCTGGGTGCTCAGTGGGTTAAAGCTTCTGTCTTTGGCTCAGGTTATGATCTCAGGGTCTTGGAATCGAGCCCCGCATCAGGCTCTCTGCTCCGCAGGGAGCCTGCTTCCTCCTCTCTCTCTGCCTGCCTCTCTGCCTACTTGTGATCTCTCTGTCAAATAAACAAAATATTTAAAAAAAATTTCTTTCAAGCTACATGGTAGGCAGAATTCTGAGATGACAAGATTTCTGTCCCCTGGTGTCCATAACCTGTATAATTCCCTTCTGTTGAGTACAGGCCAGACCTGTGAATATAATGTCATAACCCTCCTTTGCTTAAATTACATTACATGGCAAAGGTAAATGGATTTTGCAGATGTAATTAAGATCTCTCATCAGTTGACTCTGAGTTAATCAACAGAGAGATTATCTCTGGTTATGGTTGTAACACAATCGGGAGAGCCTGCAAAAGAGACTCTAGAGTTAAAAGATAGGAAGCAGCCGTCACTAGTCTTGACCTTGAGAGAACAAACTGTCATGTTGTGAAGAAGGCCATGTGGCAGGAAATAATATGTGATCTCCAGAAGCTGAGAGCCTCAGTCCTGAAACTTCAAGAAACTTACAATAACCAGTGAACTTGGAAGAGGAGCCTGAGCCTCAGATGAGATGACAGCCTAGGCTACAACCTTCGACTGAAAATTTGTGAGGACACTGGGTAGAGGATCCAGCCAAGTAATGTCCAGGCTTCTGTCCCACAGAATCTAAATGTTGTTTTAAGTCACAAAATCGGTGGTATTTTATTACATAGCAAAGATAACTGGTACCACTGTTCATTAAAAACAAACTATTAATAGACTAATATCACTCATATGTCAGGGACTTCAAAAGGACGTTCCAGCAATAGATCAGTTTTGATGAAAATATAAACACTCTGGGAAATTTTGAGAACTCTGAATGAAATAGAAATTTACAACTATTTTTTTCCTGGAATTTAAACTGTATTCTCATTGATACTCATATGAAATAAGGGCTAGAAATCCAGAACATAAATAAATATGACTTTTCATTAAAAAAAAAAAGAGTCAAATATGACTTTTCATTTTGGTGGCCTGTATAGGTTTACTCTAAATTTCTTCTGGTGTATGTGAAAATCCCTAAATATAAGCTAAAAACTTATCTTTTGAGTATATACACAAAGCATGAAATAAACAGAAGTAAATTCTACTCTCAGAATCAGGATAAGGGAAAGCACTCAGCTATTCATGCATTTGTTAATCACCTTTAACTTAATACTTACATATTTGACCGAATAAGGGCAATAAGGAATTTCAAAAATTAGTAGAATGAAGCTTACAATACAAAAACAGTGGACGGCTGCTTGGCAAAGAAGTACTTTGCTAATCAGTTGAAGAGTTATTCTTATTTTAGTTTTTACCTTCCATTTCTTATTCTTTCTGCTTACTTCAGAAATTAATGTATTCAATCTCACTGAAGAAATATTACAAGATTTTTTTTTTTTTTTTTTTTTTGATAGAGGAAGATGGGGGAGGAACACAAGGAGAGGGAGAGAGAGAATCTTAAGCAGGCTCTAACTCAGCATGAAGCTCCACTCACGGCTTGGTCTCACAACCCTGAGGTTATGAGCTGAGCTGAAATTAAGAATCAGACACTTTACTGACTGAGCCACTCAGGCATCCCTGATGTTTATTTTTTTTTTAAGTTTTTATTTAAGTAATCTCTACATACAATGTGGGGCTCAAACTTACAACGCCAAGACCAGAGTTGCATACTCTTCCAACTGAGCCAGCCCATGCCTCAAATATTACCAGGTATTTTATTTCAGCTGATTCAAATATCATGAGGACATTTTGATTTATATTTAAAAAGCAAAACAAAATTTTGTGTGTTGGTGGTCACAATGTATCCTCAGATCTGAATTTGAGCTTGGTTATTTATAGGGTCTAGAAGAGAAAGCCTAAAAAAGACCAAAGAGGAAAAATTTTATGGTAGATAGATGGATAGATAGATAATAGATAGACAGATAGATGATCGATAGGAAGATAGATGATAGATAGATGATGATTGATAGATGATAGAGAGGCATATCTGTTTATTTATTGCACTTACTTTCCTGCCAGTAAAAAACGATCAAATCCAAGGGGAACAACTTTCAAAACAAACTGAAAGCACAGGAGGGTCAGCAAAAGCAGGTAGAAGTTGAAGGAAATTCCACCTTTGCATAAAGAGAAGCATCATGGTTGATATCCAAATGTAGCTGATTTTGCCCAAGTTGGCACTGCAGCTAGGGCATCAGCACCAGAGGGTAGTCTTATTGGGCTGAGCAAGTAAAGGTCAACAACAATTGCATCAGAACACAATAGGAAGCATGACCTTCCCTGTTTTGAACCGGTGAAGAGTTTCTTCTTTTATTAGGTATCCAGGAATAATCTGGTGAAACAAAGCCATCTGGGGCTGGACTAACACTACATGGCTCATGAAACTTCATGAAGCTTCCTGTTTTCTAGTTTTCATCCCACTGGCCTCCTTACACTGTCTCCTTATGGGTTCTTCTTACACTCCGGAGTTTGTTTGCGTGCTGACCTCTTCACTTAATTATTCTTCATTTTCAGATCTAAGCTAGCCTTTCATTTCTTTGGGGAATTTCCCTTGACAATTCCAGCAAGGACAGACTAGTTTCATAGTATCAGGTACTTCTTATTGAAAAGTTTATCATAGTTTTCATTTAAATTCATTTAAGTGATAGTTTTGATGAATGCCTGTGCTCCCTACTGTCCTATAACTCCTATGACATGATCTTGCATACGGTATAAGTGCTAAATCATAAGTGCTAAATCACTATTATATGTTTCTGTGCCATTTTAATCCTTTCCAACAAACATGTAATATATCTGCACTTGTAAGAAAAATTAAGAACATTTAACATCATCGTTAGAGGTAAGAACATATATGCATTCTTTCTGGACTACAATAAGGAAGACTTTCAAGAAGGGAGTTATAACTTTAGAATAGGACCCATCTACTCTCTTATGGAGTTTTCTCTGTTAGAGCTTAGCTGCTTTCGTGATAACATGGAAAAGAGCAGACACGTAAGTTTATGGGAAATAGTTTCTCCAACAGATGCACCAAAAAGTAGAAAGCCCTAGAGCTTATATTCATGGCTCTCTCTTAAAGAGAGAGCTTATACTGTTGTCTCTCAAAGTTTTCTTAAAATAATCATACTGCAACATTATCCCAATTTTTATGCTCTTCCACTTACATAAACAGAATCATAAACAATATATGCAGTTTTTCAAATAACTAATCTGTAAAGCAACATACACATAAAATGTTTGCCATCTTTGTCTGATAGGCATCATTAAAGAGATGTATTTTTTTTTAAAGATTTTATTTCTTTATTTGACAGAGATCACAAGTAGTCAGGGAGGCAGGCAGAGAGAGAGAGAGAGAGAGAGAGAGAGAGAGAGAGAGAGGGAAGCAGGCTCTCTGCTGAGCAGAGCCCGACGTGGGGCTCGATCCCAGGATCTTAGGATCATGACCCCAGCCGAAGGCAGAGGCTTTAACCCACTGAGCCACCCAGGCGCCCCTAAAGCGATGTATTTTTGCCATGCATATGTAATACTTAATGCTCAGTGGTGCAAACTTTGAATCATAGACTTTCCAAAAATATAATTTTGGGAACACTATCCAATCCAAATTTTACATAATTCTATACAATTGGCAGTGAAGAATATAAGAATAGCTCACATAAGCAAAAAGCATGGTTCATCGTAGATACTAACTCCCCATAAACCAAGACTTCTTCACCATCACAATCCCTGTTCATTTACACTGAACCCGCTCCTAACTGTCCTAAGAAACCTCCACAGATGTCAGAGTATAGTTTTCAAACTACCACTCATTGGAATATTTAAGTGTTTCAGGAGGTTTCCAGCTGTCCTGAAATATTTTTCATCAGCTGTAGGGAACTCAAGAGGATCCACTTTATTCTTAAGTTCCACAGATCAGTGGAGAATTCTTTGGGTCTGATTCATGGTAAATGCAAACTTACAACCACCAGAGAAGTGAACATACTCTTTTAATTACACTGTCAGAAAGAGCACACTCTAATGCCTAGCAGTTTGAATGACTTGTGTGAAATCTTAAATCACTGTAATGCTAAATCCCAGTAGATAGAAAACCTTTTTAAAAAAATTTTTTTTCAGTGTTCCAGAATTCGTTGTTTATGTACCACATCCAGTGATCTATGCAATACGTGTCCTCCATAATACCAGACTCACCCAGCACCACCCCCCTTCTCCCCTCCAAAACCCTCAGTTTGTTTCTCAGAGTCCACAGTCTCTTCTGGTTTGTTTCCCTTCCGATTTCCCCCAACTCACTTCTCCTCTCCATCTCCCAATGTCTTCCTTGTTATTCCTTATGCTCCACCAGTAAAGGAAATCATATGATAATTGACTCTCTCTGCTTGACTTATTTCACTCAAGCGTTTTTTAGCATCCCTTAAAATGAGTTAGAAAATGTTAAGAAATCCAAAGTTTATGAGCATTCATTATTTAAAATATGAGCTATAAATTACAAATTTCGGGAATCCCTAACCGAGATCTTCAAAGCAAAACAATAACACGTTCCATTTAGTTTTAGTTTATTGCATGTCCTCCACCTACTTAAAAAAGCAGCAATTCAAAATATTTTCACTTATTGAAAAAATACTTAACCTGATCACCATAACTAGCAGATGCTGAAGATGAGAACATATGGTTCATTCAGAGTACCTAAAATTAAACCTTCAAACTTTACTGTTTGTCTCGTTCTTTTTTTCCTATGGAGAATCCCTTTTTAGCTTTTATATCTCAACATTACATTGTTATGTTTCATTGTCTGCTTAGAGAAAGGATCTTTTCAATGACTTCATCAGTCATACTTTAAACAATCACAGAGAAAAATGATATACTTGAGGTTAATAAGAAACAGTTAGAAATTATCCTTTTTAATCCTGGCTGCTTATTTAACTTTAATGCCATTACATTGAATTAATGTAATAAAAATCAACATTATATATTATGGCTGTGGGTAGAAGATAATAGAAACTTAAGAAAATCAATTTAGCTTTTGTGCCATTTGATATGATACATGTGGTTTGTGATAGCTAAAGAAGTAAAGAAAGGTCTTTGGTAACTACTAAGTGATAATTCAAATCCACATTATTCTAAGCAACCTATGTTATAATCTGATCTTTTGTCGGTTGAAAAGAAAAATCCCTTTGTATTGTGTAAATCACTTAATTTCACATACTGCAGATGCCTTTTTAAAAACTATAGTTTAATAATCATATTCAGGCATATTGTTTTAATTTGTATTTAAAGCAATCAAAGATATTGGTTTTACTGGCAATTACAGTGCCTAGGGAAAGATAACTAACTGAAGTTTCTGATAATGGCCTTTTAATTTAGTTTATTGAGTGATATTTAAATAGAATCATAGATTAGGAAGTGATTTAAAGAATTCAATTTGTCTATCTTTTCTTCAGATAGGAAAATACTTAAATGTACTTACAGCATAACTATGATTCTGAATTGTAGTCAACAAATACTGTTTAACAAATTATTTTATATCTAATATTGTCCATTTTAAATATGCAAGTAGCATAAGTTTTATGGTTACATGTATTTACAAATAATACTTTATATTTACAGATAATGCTGTTGGTTTAAGTATGTTATTCTCAATTTTTTTCTTTTAATTTTTTCCACTTGGAATATACAGATAAGCATTTGTGGTAGAAAATCCCAAGTACATTCTTTGAGAGATCATACTATAGGAATTCAAAAGAGAAGAAGGAAAGAAGGAAGGAAGAAAGGAGGGAGGAAGGAAAGAAGAAATAAAGGAAGGAAGGAAGGAAGGAAGGAAGGAAGGAAGGGAGGGAGGAAGGGAGGGAAGGAGGAAGGGAGGGAGGGAGAAAGAGGGGAGGAAGAGAGAAAATGTTTTTAATTCAAAAAATTTACATCAATACTGCTAAGCAATAATTTATTGTCATTTTTTATTAATATATAATGTAATATTTGTTCCAGGGCATAGGTCTGTGATTCATCAGTCTTACACAATTCACAGTACTCACCATAGCACATACCCTCCCCAGTGTCCATCACCCAGCTGCCCCTCCGCTCACCCTCCTACCCTCCGGCATCCCTCAGTATGTTTCCTGAGATTAAGAGTCTCTTATGGTTTGTCTCCCTCTCTGTTTTCATCTTGTTTCATTTTTCCCTTCCTTCCCCTATGATCCTCTGTCTTGTTTCTCAAATTCTTCATATCAGTGAGATCATCTGATAATTGTGTTTGCTTAACTTAATATTTTTGCATTAATTTGTAATACTATAAGCCACTGCTCCTCTCCTAATGATAGACTTGTATATGTTTTCTATCCATTAACAAGTCTATTTTAATTATTTTCTTTGTTATTGAAAGAATGCCTTCTAATTTCCTAATTCAGAGCTTCATTTGTGAACATTTCCTATTAAATTCTATGTCTTGATCTATAATAAACATCATTTAAAATTATCAGTAACATTTATTTAACACATTATCTGGTGATACTATTCTTATTGCTATTGATCTTTAACTCTATTGGTCATTAATTAACTACTAAAATGTCTAGATGTAACTGAGGCAATGATTCCACAGAAGACCTAAAACATTATCTTTATGGCACAGTGTATCATACATGTACATCATTTTTCTCATCAAAAAACACTCAAAACATCAAATCAGGAAATGAAATATTTATTGAATATATTGTATACAAATTGGTACGCAAATATCATAGGTATAGAAAGTTACAAAACACAGATAATAAAAGAAAAATACCATGAATATTTTGGATAATAGTTCTTTATCAGATATATATTATGCAAATTTTTTCCCTGTTTGGCTTCTATTTTTATTCTCTTAACAGTATTTTTCAAGGAGCTCAATATTTTAATTTTAGCGAAGTCAGGTTCATCCATTCCCTCTTTAATGGATCATGCTTTGGGTGTTATATCAAAAAAAAAAAAAAAAGGTCATCACTAAACTAAAAAAAAAAAAAGAAGTCATCACTAAACTCAATCTATATTTTCTTTCATGTTTTCTTAAGGAGTTTTAGGTTCTGGGATTTTGCATTTAATTCTGTGATACATTTTGTGTTAATTTTTATGAAACATGTAAGAGCTCTGTCTGGATTTATCCTCCCCCACCCCCGGGGATGTCAGCTGTTCTAGCACCATTTGTTGGAAAGATTATTCTCCTCTATTGTATTGCCATTCTTCCTCTGTTAAGGTCAGTTGACTATATTTATGTGGACCCATTTCTTGGCTCTCTGTTGCATTATACATCCGTTTGTTCTTTTAGCAATATCACATTTTCTTCTTTTTTGTAGCTTTATAATTAGTCTTAAAGTTGGGTTGCATCACTGTTTCACCTTTATGTTTCTCCTTTCATAGTGTGGGCTATTCTGAGTCTTACCTCTCCATAAAAACTTTACAATCAGTCTGTCAATATTCACAAAATAACTTGCTAGGATTTTGAAAGGAATTGAATTGAATCTATAGATCAAGTTAGGAAAATTTCATCTTGACCACATTGAGTCTTCCTATCCATAGTCATGAAATATCTCTCCATTTTTTTAGCTCTTCTTTGATTCTCATTAGAGTTTCATAGTTTTCCTCATACAGATCCTGTAATCCTTTTATACAGGATATATATATAAGCATATATACTTAATTTTTTGGAGTGCCATTGTAAATAACATTATTGTGTTTTCAATTTCAACTTCCATTTGTTCATTGATGGTATATAGGAAAGTGATTTGACTTTTGTATATGAATGTTTATCCTGCAGCTGTACTATATACATTTATTAGTATGAGGAGTTTTTAAATTGATTCTCTTGGATTTTCCATATAGAGAATCATTTTATCTATTTACAAAGACTGTTTTATTTCTTATTTTTTCTTTCCCTTTCAGTATATATTTTCTTTTTCTTGCCTCATTGCATGAAAAGAAATGGTGAGACAGAATATCCTTGCCTTAGTCCTAATGTTAGTGGGAAAACTTTGATTTTATTATCATTAGTTATGATATTGTCTGTAGATTTTTGTAGGAATTCTTTATCAAGTTAAGGAAGTTGCCCTAGTTTACCAGCAATTTTGTCATTAATGAGTTAGACTTTTGTCAAATACTTTTTCTGTATCTACTGATATGATCATGTGATTTTTATTATTTTACCTGTTGATGTGATAGATTACATTAATTCATTTTCAAACCAGAGTTGCATACCTGGGATAAATTCAAATTGATGGGGTAAATAATTATTTTTACTCAATGTTCGATTCAATTGCCAATATTTTTTTGAGGATATTGGTCTATCATTTCCTTTACTTATTAGATATTTGTATTAGATATATTAGATATTTGGATATATTCCATATTTGGATTGTCTAATTTTTCTTATTTTTCTTTTGTGAGTTTAGAAAGATTGTCTTTTTAGGAATTGGTCCATTTCATCTGTGTTATTAAATTTGTGGGCATAAAGTTGTTCACTAAATTCCTTTATTATTCTTTTAATGGCCATCCATGGGATGTGCAGTTATATCACCTCTTTCATCACTGAAATTAGCAATTTGTGTCTTTTTTTCCTACTCAGCCTGGCTAGAGTCATTGATTTTAGTGATCTTTTCATTGGTTATCTGTATTGACTTCCCTTTTTTCATATTTATTGATTTCCACTCTAATTTTAATTCTTTTCTGAATACATTGAACATAATTTGTTTTTCTACTTACACAGATGGAGGCTTAGTTTATTGATTTTACATCCTTCTTTTTAATATATGTATTTATTGCTATAAATTTCCCTCTAAGTGCTGCTTTCCCTGAATCCCACAAATTTTGTCAAGTTGTGTTTTTATTTTCATTTAGTTCAAAACATTTGTAATTTGTCTTGAGACTTATTCCTTTACACCTCTGTTATTTAGAGGTGTGTGGTTTAATCTTCGAGAATTTGAGAATGTTCCACTTTGAATTATCAATTTCTAGTTTAATTGTATTGTGTCTGAGAGAAGATTGTATTATTTCTATCCTTTTAAACTTAATAATGTGTGTTTTATAACCCAGAATGTGGTGTATCTTGATAAAAGCTCCTTATGAGCTTGGGAAGAAGTGTAATCTGCTGTTGTTGGATGAATAGTTTAAAGATATCAATTCTATCCTGTTAATTAATTAAAATATCAGCAGTATTTTTTCCACCTGGTGAGCCTAGATTTTAATCAATTAATCTTTTCCAAAAAATATAACAAATACAAATTACATTTAGGAAGTGATCATTAACTTCAGCTTTAATTTTATGTTATACAAGTTAATATTCTACCTAGAAGAACATGTTAACAATCTATTTCTACATTTTATCACCAAAATTTATATTGCTCCAACTTCTAAAAGAAACATCTGTAATTTCTAACTATAACTTCCCATTTTATTTTTAGTTTTATCAAAATTTAGGTAGAACTATGGTTTGCAGAGTTGTCAGATACTGCAAATATTTACAAATTACATTCTGTAATATATTATACACTCTCTAAGATCACATTTATTGATAGCACTATTAATCATATCAGAAAACTTAAGCATTGAGAAGCTTGAACACTCTCACTTTATTAATGGCAACAAACTGTGGTTGTTTTTCATGAAGTGAGAGTTTCACCTTGTTCATTTTTTAAAAAATATCTGCCAAAGACCTACAAGTGAATAATTATAGTTTTTGTTGTTGTTATTGTTATTGTTTGTTTATTGTCTGTTGCTTTTTTGAATAAAAACAGCTGGCCATGGGTGGGGGGAGGGGAATGTGTTTGAGCTTGCAACTAAAACAATGTCTTATATACTTCCCCTAAAAAGAACTTCTATAATTTGTTATGCAACAGAAGTACATTTCCTCACAGAATATTTTAAAACAAAAAGATATTAAAAGTTTGGTATTTAAAACAACAAAACAAAACAAAAAAGTTTGATATTTAAAGAAATTAATAAAAAATGTGTATTCAATACTGAGATTTTAAAATAATACTTGTTTCTGTTTCAAAGGAATATTAAGTGAATGATTATATATACTATATATATAAAATATAGAATATACATTATATACATACATATTTATGAAGGTACCCACTACTATTTTTGCATATTGAATAAAAATATCAACAAAATGGAAAAAACAAGTAATTCTTCACATTAAAATAATAATTTTCCCAATCCAATGACCAAGGGGCCATTTTACCTCCACAAGTTTGTGTGAGGTCAGCAAAAACTGTTGCACCTACACTGCTTTCATTTTCTCTGGGCCCAGTCCTGTTTCCTTTTGTTCCTTCCATGGGTGTTGACCTTAATGAATACTTGCACATTCAACTTGGCAAAGAAATGTTTCCCAAGGATCCAGATATCAGCACTTATGCCTGACTAAATAAGCAAAAGACATACATAAATATATACCTATATAAAAATCACAATGAGGGGTGCCTACATGGCTTAGTTGTT
The DNA here is from genome assembly GCF_002288905.1 of Enhydra lutris kenyoni. Lineage (NCBI taxonomy): Eukaryota > Metazoa > Chordata > Mammalia > Carnivora > Mustelidae > Enhydra > Enhydra lutris. Next base: position 22,314,253 of record NW_019154099.1, read on the forward strand.
TGAGCATCTGCCTTTGGCTCAGGTCATGATCCCAGGGTTCTGGAATCAAGCCCATTGATGTCAGGCACCCTGCTAGGTGGGGAGCCCTCTTCTCCTCCCTCAGACCCTCCACCTGTACTCTCTCTCTCTTGCTCTGATCTCTCTTTTTCTCTCTCAAATAAATAAATAAAATCTTTTGAAAAACTCACAGTGAAGTTGTGAATAGATTCTTTGCATTTTCCCACCCTTCAGAATTTAAAAAAAATCCAAGAAAAATATATATTTGAGATAGATTATCAAATATGCAGTACTCTCCGTTAGGAAAAAGGCTTTGATAGAGGAATGTCTTTGTTAGAAACTGTGTTACAGAGTTGAGGATAGCATGGGAAAGAGACTTCTCAATTTCAAGATACATGATTTATAAGATATAATCTGCAAAAAGAAAACTCATTTTCTTATAGAAGGAATAAAAAATTAAGTAGTAATTATACTTTCAAAGACCATCTTATTGTTTATATACAAAAAACCCTCAACTAGTACTAGGTATAAGTAAATACTAGAAGTAGGTTCTAATTTTTTAAAACTGTTGAGATGTATGTATGTACAGCTCTCACACACTTTTATTCCACAGTATTTGTTTCAATGCATGCCTCAATCTTAAAGTAAAACTATATTGAACATACTAACTATATTTTACTAATAAAACATATGATTTACATTTTAGTTTAAAATATATCTTGAAATGTGTAATATTGTCTCTTTCAAAAAGAAATATAGGTTTGTCGGGGCGCCTGGGTGGTTCAATGGGTTAGACCTCTGCCTTTGGCTCCAGTCATGATCTCAGGGTCCTGGATTGAGCCCCGCATCGGGCTCTCTGCTCAGTGGGGAGACTATTTCCCCCTCTTTCTGCCTGCCTCTCTGCCTACTTGTGATCTCTCTCTGTCAAATAAATAAATAAATAAAATCTTAAAAAAATAGAGGTTTGTAAGAGCACTTAATTAAAGATTAAACTAGCTGGTACCTTCTAAATTTGATATTTTAGAATGAAAACATTGAGGAAAAAGTGAGAAGCTCTCAGGGGAGAAAAAACAACTTTTTAGCAAATACTCTGATTTTAGGTAGTATAATATGCTACCTATGCTTCTATGTTACCTAAATTAATAAGCCAAAATATTAAGCTAGTTTTACACAAAATTGTGGAAGCCAGGTGATATATGCAAAACCTATGACTTATGCAGAAGAAAGTTCCTATCCCAATATTTGAAATTAGATTTTCTTATTCCAAATATACTACCTTTAACTTCATCCAGTGGTTGAATGAATAAAAAGCTTCTGGGGATAAGTATAGTGAAAAGTTGAGAAAGCTGGGATTCTTCATCATATATTGACATATTAATAATTAAAAATAAAATAAAGATCTTTCCTATGAAGATTGGCATTTTAAATAAAAAATATTTCCTTTTTTCCTCTGTACATGATCTCAGTATCTATTGTATTCTCAGTAGATATTTTTGCCTATTTGCTATAATTAAAAATGTCCATTAGGCTATTTTAATAAATTATTTGATCAACTGAAACATGTTCTTAGATATTACAGAAGCCAACAATATGCAAATGTAAGAAATGTCAGTTCCATAAATATAACCCACTTAATCCTTTAGATTATGGCACCCTTTTTAAACATGTGCACCATTGTTTAGGGTTTGTTCCTTCAGCTTTACTTAACTGATTTTTTTTTAGGTTGCCACAACTGGCAATAAATCATGACTCTTTTATATTCTTTGTGGTGTCAAGAAAATAATGCAGCTATTTATATCAATATAAAATATGCAGATATGTAATTAGAAAGTGATTTTAATTAGTATCTTTCTTGCTAATAACAATAAACGTAGTCAGTTGATGACATAATGTATCCCAACACGATTCTTCTAATAATTACTAATAGTATACAGCTACAATTAATCATTATGAATATGACTTTACAGGTAAATCCCATTTCCCATACACAAAATGATTTTTGTTATATATGTTTTCTATATGATAAAAATATGGAGTAAATGAAACATTTTAGGATACAAAAGTAGAAAATTCACTTCTTGGTAATCATTATTTTAATTGATAAAAATATCATTTTTAGTTGTAATATTTACCATCAAGGGAAAGATAAGGGTGAAATTTAGCATACATAAAATTTCTTTACTTGCCAACAGATGTACTTTAACTCAAACATCTGTTTGCTCTACTTTTTTTTCGTGTCTATTCATGTGTGTGAGTATATAATTTATATTAATTTATAAAATTATCTTAAGAAAACATTAAATGTTTTAAAGAAATTTCAGCTTTGGAGAAATTGTGTGACACTTCAAACGAATGCTATACAGTGGAGAAGCAGCTCTCAGAAAAATTTCGAAGATGTTTATACATCTTTGAGATGCTAAGAAGGTATTAAATATGTGTACAATCCATTCATGACGAGAAAGTATTAGTAGTATTTGTGTGGAGTTATGATTTTAGTTTGGTAGGAAATTTTAATGTTTTTAGAGTCATTTTCTCTTTTTTTAAAAGATTTTATTTATTTATTCCAGAGAGAAAGAGAGAGTGCTATAAGAATGCTCACTCATATAATCAGGGAGAGAGGCAGAGATAGAGGGAGAGGAACAATAAGAATCCACACAGAGCATGAAACCCAACTAGGGGCTCAATCCCATGACCCTGAGATCACAACCTGAGCCAAAACCAAGAATTGAACACTCAATCGATTGAGCCACTCAGGTGCCCCTCTAGTAGATACTGTCTATAATATCTTCCTAAAGAATGTGAATCACAAAGTATGTATACTTCATTTGAATCCTAAGTAATAAGAGGAGTATTTTTTAAATCATTATGTTAAAATGGAGACAATTTATTTTTAAAACTTAGCTGGTTTTACAAAGAAAATCCTCCTGTCTTATCCTGTAATGAACTTCTTCAAAATTTTCTGTAAATTCAACACCAACAAGACAGCAGTCAATGAAAAAAAGTACTTCAAATGATATTTCTTTAAGTTTGATGACTGTGAAGTGTCCGAAAATAATTCTCAAACTCACAAAAATCATTATTCCAATTTGACATTATTGGAGTTTCCTCATTTATTGTCTGCAACCTCGCTTTTCCACCTATGACAGATACATTCAAAATATTTCTTAGATAGTACCAAGGTATAGGAGACAAATGAGAAAATTTTGATTTATCTGAAATTTATTTCAGGACCAACATTGCCCTGTTCATTATTTTGAAACTTCTATTTGCCCTGGCTATTTAGTGAATAATTAATTTTCTTCTTAAGTAGTAAGTGCCTTTAACCAGTTCTACACTTCTTTCCGGGCACACTGGAATATTGCTCTTGTATTTATGGGAACACAAGACTTAGTTTTGTATTTTCCTCCAATTTAAAGTCTCCTAAAGATACAATTCAAGAGTGGCAATTTGTCCTACCATATTCTTCCCTTGTCCTCCCACCACTCCTCACTACCTCATTCTCAGCCATTCCATTCCATGTATAGATCTTGGAAGGATTTTGGAAGGAAACCTCTGATGTACCGTGTGTGGGGGCCATGGAACTGTTAGTGTCCAGCTTCAGAGAAATCTTCAAGAGTGTCTCTGAAGTATTTTATTTCCCCAGCTTTCATATTCCCCTAGAGTATTTTGCCTTGTGTATTTTCTCATTTAACTTCCTTTCTGTTAAACTCCTGTTTACAGAAGGACATAATTAACTCTGGATGATGATGATAATTTTGTTTCACTCTCCAGTTATTTTCCCAATGGGACACACACACACACACACACACACACACAAGTTGAGTAATTTTTCATGCCTTGTGGAAAAATGGAAAGTTTAAGAGTAGCTTCTGTCATTAGGATGTTTGGGATTTGTGTATCTACCCCCAGAATTCCTGCCTAATGTAACCATCTACATCATTCCAAAATAGGATTAAAAAAAAAAATTAGGATTTCTGTCTGATTCATTTCTTTTTTCTTCCTTATCATTCTCACAGAACTTTTTGGGGGGTCTATGTGAGGACAGAATGGGCAGGATTAAAAGGTAAGAAATTTATCTGCCTTCCCTTGTTTACCAAATCAACCTGGAAAAGGAGACAATGAGATGCATTTTCCTTTGTTTGTCAGTTGGATTATTGTGATCTATTAATATAGATATACAAGTAGATATATAGATAAAGAGATACAGATATACATATTTAAAATTTCACTTTTTACCTTTTTCCCCAATTTTTAGCAGTGACAAGTAGGGTTTATGTGGCTTACTCTGCCAACATAAACCACAATTTGGCAATAAATTTGGGTTTACAGACTTTTATTTAATTGGACTCAGATCCCTTAATTTTGTACTGTGTGAATTGTTCTTTTATTTATATGTATCAATACAGTTTATACATGCCTTTAGGCATATATACCACCCAAACATGTCTGTGAAACAAAACTGTTCTTATTGTTGCTTTGAGAGAGTCCTTGTACCACTCCAAAGCAGAGGGGGGAAAGTCATGATAATTTTGGTTTTGAGTCAAAACTTGTTTAAATTCAGTCTCTGAACACAGGGACTTGATTAAGTTTGGGTAAGAATTCTAATAAAATTGTTGAGTATTAGTGGACATAATAAAACAAAGATTTTAACTTGAGTGTTTCAAAAAGACTTGGGGACTGAATAGTCACTCGATATGTTATCTTTAAAAATAGAAAACTTTAAAGGGCACATGGGTGGCATAGTTGGTTAAGCATTAGTCTCTTGGTTTGGGCTCAGGTCACAATCTTAGGGTCCTTAGATGAAGCCCTGCATCAGGCTCCAGGCTCAGCACAGAGTCTGCTTAAGATTTTCTCTCCCTCTGCCCTTCCCCACCCCTCATATAAATAAATAAATCTTAAAAAAATGGAAAGCTTTAATGTTTATACACATGCGTTTTTCAGAACAATACAGTTATCTACAATTTGTATCTCCCTTATAAAGAATTCCCTGACATAGAAGTATCATTTCATATTGATGAAGATAGTATATGATACTCAATTCATGTTGGATGAAACTGAGAGCTCTGTGGCTTTGGATAGTTTCAATTATCATAATGCATCAACTAAAAAACAATCCTCTCATTTATAGTAACTAGGTTAATATATTACCCCAGTATATCCAGTTTAATTTAGCCCTTAATGAAAACAATTGAATCATAAAATAAAACTTACAACTAAAAGGGAATTTAGGAATCTTCTTTCCAGTGCAGAACTCTGCTCTGCCAAATTCTTGATATGCAACTGTCTAGTGCTGATAAAACAATCTTGCCAAAAAAATTCTGTTCATATCAGTATAGAAGATATGCATAACATGTTAAATTAGCACAAAAGTGACTACAAGTCTGGATGGAATTGTACACAAATTTAAACAATAATATCGAAGGAAGAAAAACTTTAATATCCCTTCTCTCCTTGAGAAACAAATAGAGGCATCTAGTGATTATCTCCTGTATACATCATGAGAAGGTTAATTTCCAGAGTTAGGTATATGTGATCCCAAGAGTCAGAGAACCTGCAATCTTGCATTGTAAAATCGGACCTTTGGTTTTCTTACCCAGCCTATTTTGCTTTCAAGGAGACATCCTAGGGAGGAATGAGCAGGGATACAGCAGCTGCCTCATCTCTCAAGAAGATTTTGCCACTTTACTCCCATATGATCCTTGTTTGGATACTTCCTTTCTTTCATGTATTCAGATTTGACATTCTTTCACCTATTTGCTATAGGATTTTGTATGCATATTTATTCATAATTTTAAATCTTACATTGCAATTTATTCATTTTTGTCTGCCTCCTTTAACTAGACTCTGAGTTCATAAAAGAGGAGCTATGTTTTATTCTTGGTTGCCTACCTAACATCTAGGATGTCACATAGTAGGTACTTGAAAGAAAATGGAATTTTTTATTTCATGTATGATTTTATCAATATTTCTATTAAAATGCAATGCCTACAACAGAAAGTGTTGCCCCAGTGTAAAGTATGGACATACTTTTTGAACTCCACACACTTCTTTAAAATTCCCAAGCCTTTGGAAACATTGATTTTTCTACTGCTAGGAGCATCATGAATGATTATGCTCTTGCAGCTGATCGTGCTTATCCCGATCTTTTTAACTTCTATTTGCTTGCATTAGCATGGACTAATACATTTTTCATTAGAAACTGCATCTAATGCTCATTTCATACTTATTTTTGCTCTATTAATGGTTTTTATGTCTCGAGACCCAAGCAATCTAAGGACCGGGTAATTGTATAAATGGAGGATTATCGGTGTGATGCACAAATCATTTTTGATCCAATGTTATAAATGTTTAATTTCTATGATTTCTGATGTGACCTCTCCACTAACACAGCTTAATTGCACTTCTAAGGGCAGCAACATATATCAGCTGGAAGAGAGGTACTGCCTTCTAAATTAGAATCTGCTTCCACATAATAAGAAAGATTTAGAAGCTACAAATGTCTTCAAACTGTTTTTAGTTTGGAATGACACAGACTTTTTACTTAAGCTTTGATTGAAATGAGTATTCATAGCATTGTGTGGACATCTATTCTGCTGGGTTTTTCTAACAGAAAAAGACGAAAATGTATGGAGACATGGCTCAATTGGAACAACTGAACAATGTGAGGACAATCAGAGAGAAAATGGGATATAGAGCCAGAACTTAAGATGTCTTAATGCCTTAGAGAAGACACATGTTTGGGAAAATTTTCACTTAAAAACAAAGTATAGGGGGGCCTAAGTGGCTCAGTCAGTTAGGCAGCTGACTCTTGGTTTTGACTCAAGTCATGATCTCATAGGTCCTAAGAGCCCTGCCCTCAGTTCTCAGCAGAGAGTCTGCTTGAAGATTGTCTCCCTCTGCCCCTCCTCCCACTCATGTGTGCTCTCTAAAATAAATAAATCAGGGGTGCCTGGGTGGCTCAGTGGGTTAAAGCCTCTGCCTTCAGCTCAGGTCATGATTTCAGGGTCCCGGGATCAAGCCCCACATCGGGCTCTCTGCTCAGCAGGGAGCCTGCTTCCTCCTCTCTCTCTGCCTGCCTCTCTGCCTGCTTGTGATCTCTCTTTCTGTGTCAAATAAATAAAATCTTTAAAAAATAAAATAAAATAAAATAAATCATGAAAAAAAAACTAAAAGACCTATGTCATTCAACTCTCTTATATTCACATGTAAATATTGAAATGCCACAAGAGTATGAACTATTAATGAAAACTAAAATATGTTCTAACATCCCCAGCTAAAATTTTGGTAAATATATAGAAGGTACCTGCTAAAAACTAGAATGTCATTATTTAAAACAACATTATACATAATACCAAATTAAAAAACTTCAGACTCTATGTAAACAGATGCTAATGCGTGAAACAATATATAAGGATTACAATTTTTATCCTAGTTTATCTAGGAACTATCCAAAATTATTACAATGTAAAATATGTAAGGCAAGTTAATTTTTATTAAAACATTTTATAAATGTTTAATAAATATTTTTAGAATGAGCTTTTAGAGGGAATGTTCATCTCTTTCTGTTATTAAAATTTAACCAATACCTGCTACAGAAAGTGTACCATTAATCTACCTGACTGTAATTTTCATTTTTGAAATTTTTATCTTTAGCTGTTTTAAGAATATGAGATTATAAGTAGCATTTAAGGAAAGATTTGGTGAGTAAAATGTCAAGAGCTAGGAATGCTTAAGAGAAGTAGTTTTAACAAAGTCAAAATGTCCCCCAGATTTGGCTATTATGAGTTTAGAGCAAATTAAGATAGCCACATTCACATGTATGTAAGTAGCTAGAAAAATGGAATTAGACTTTTAGTGAATTATATGGTGAAAATATCCAAAACAATGAAATCGGGTTCTCCTTATCCAATTTGTTGACTAATCCCGAGTCAGACAAAATTGACAGGGTGTTAGAACTGGATGTTTCTGTGACTCGGTTAAAATATAATTGTGGTAGCCTAGCAATGTCAGTTTGTATTAGGGCCTCATCTAATCATCTCCAGGTATACTTCTCGATAGAAAAAAAGATGGATTTCAAAGGAATTTTGAGGCAATGTAAGATTGTATTTTATTTTATTTTTTTTGCCAATACTAATATCTCTTTCAGTCTCTTACACTTCTTTGTTAAATAAACCAGGCACAAGCATAATTATATACACAAGCATACACAAGCATATATACACAAGCATAATTTTCTTCTACCCTTTACAAAGCACTAGCTAACCATGGATGAAGACTTATGCTTGAAAAAGCATTAAGCACAATGTCCAATGCTATTGATTAAAAACATACCAATTGGTTTAGAGAATTCAAAAAAGCAAAGTCAATTAAAGATTACATTATCATTCATGTGACTTAATATACTTTCATAGATAAACATAAGAGTGTTTGATTCAGACTTTGTTTCAATGCTTGCTGTCATTCGCTAGTGTCCACTTACTAGGTATGTCTCTTGAGCCAATTATTAAAACTTTTGTCCAGTTTTCACATGTATTAAATAATAATAACTAATGTTATTAAGTGAATAACAATGAAGTTATCATTTTTAATGAAATACCAATACTTAACATTTTAAGTATCATTTAAATATTAATTATTGCCAATAAGATTTTAAAATGAGTTATGTAAAGAATGAAGCCCAACCTGTAACATGAACATGTAAACATGAAGTTAGATATTCATAAATTAAACCTTTGTTCTGTTTCTTCAAAAGATATCAAGAGGCATAATGTCATCTGTCATTCAACATTAGTCAGAAAGGAGAGAAAAAGAAGCATTTAGATATATTAAAAGCCTTTTTTAAAAAACTGATGGACAGGTAGGGTCAAAACAAAATGGAAAAACTACTCAAGAAGGACATCTGAGGCAAAAAAAAAATTCATCTCTCACTGGACTGAGTAGAACACAGAGAAAATTGTAGAAGAAGTGGCTTTATAAATAACTCAAGTAATTAAAATAATAAGATGGATTAAAATTAATACAAATAGAAGAAACAATAATTTCACTAATACATTTCAAAGAATACTTTCCCACAAAGGAAACTCCAAGCCCAAATGGTTTCATAAGTGAACTCATTCAAGCATTTAAGAAAAAATTTAACACTCATATTACATAAAACACTTCAAAGAATAGGAGTGTTTCCCCAGCAATTTTGTGAGATCTGTGTAACCTGCATATCAATACCCTCATATCAAAACATCAATTATGAGAAAATAAAATAATAAATAATTTTACTATAAATAAAAAATCTGGAAAAATGCATATTATTTTAGAAATGCAAGATTGGATTAATTTTTGAAAAATTGTCATCATTTACCACAGATAATATAGGTTTTTTGTTTTATTTCATTCGTTTTGAAATGTCTTAACTCAGTTTTGAAGGCCTGTACAGTCTAACCACTTCCCCTTCTTAAGCAGCCGATTAAGTTCACACCATTTCCCTTATCGGTATCTCACAAGTCTGACATACACCCTCCCCAATAACCTGTGGGGCCAGGTATCGGATAACTAGGGACAGTCTTCTGCTCTGGGACATGCAAATTAGCTAATTGACAGTGAGCCTGCAAAACCTAGCTAACCCACTTCACCTCCCATATGTAAGCTGTCCCCCACAGTTCCAGATTGCTGTTACCCTCTTCCTAGGTACAATTCCCTGTGTGGTCCTACCTGGTCGCCTTCTCTCATTTCGAGCTGTAAATAACAAATAGTGCTGCCTTTTATCTATACAAATGTTAACATATTCCTTCATGCTATTAAGAGAGTCTTTAAATTTTTTAAAGCACCGCATTAACAAGTCTGGAATTTTTAAGTGTGGATATATAGCATATTTTTAAAATTTTTTGGATAGTTTATTATTTTATATTTTTATATTTTACACCAAATTAGAATTACTTTAAGTTTCAAATTTTGATGGTTTGTTGCTAATATATAGAAATATACTAGTGTATATATATATATATATATTTACCTTTATCTAGCAATGTACTTGGTTCATTTACTAACTCTATTCATCTCTTCATAGGTTCATAGTTTCTATTCTATTTTTCTCTCTCTATATATAGGTACAATCATGAAATTTGCAAATCATGATAGCTTTACTTCTTTTTCTTCAAATACCATATTCTTTTTTTTCTTTTATTATGGTACTACTTAGGATTGTCAGTTCAATGTTTAGTAGGAAGTCTCATAGTACATATCCTTGGTTTTAATTTAAACTTAGGACAGAGACAGTTAATTTAACATTTAAATAATATGTTCATTGAAGGTTTATATAGATATTCTGTCTGTATTTCAGTGAGATCTCTTCTATTTACAGTTGTTGGAAGTTTTTGTTGTTGTTGTTGTTGTTGTTGTTGTTTTCTTTTTTTAGAATTAAACTCTGTGTGTATTATGTTACCGTACAGTGACAAAAACAAATAACAAAATTAATTGGATAAGATAGCTCCCAACCAAAAGAAACTTACAACTTTCTAAGGAGGTGGAATTACATGTGAATAAAGGTGTTTTTTTTTTCTTCTCAGTGTACCAGAATTCATTGTTTATGCACCACACCCAGTGTTCCATGCAATATGTGCCCTCCTTAATACCCACCACCAGGCTCACCCAACTTCATAAGTGAATGTTGGATTTTTTCCAGATAGTCTTCCGTACTAAATAAAAAGGTCATGTTTTTATCCCCTTTATTTTGTTATGTGGTTAATTTACATGGAAATAAAATGGAATTAGAATACTAAAATATTATATTAGTAAAGAAGGAAGAAGTAGTTAAAACAAAAAGGACCAAAAAACATAAAACACCCACTGTCCATAAGAAAATATAGGATAAGAATATTATTATTAAAATTATGAAATTCTGGGGGCGTCTGGGTGGCTCAGTGGGTTGATGCCTCTGCCTTTGGCTCAGGTCGTGATCTCAGGGTCCTGGGGTCGAGCCTCACATTGGGCTCTCTGCTCAGCGGGGAGCCTGCTTCCCCCTCTCTCTCTCCCTGCCTGCCTCTCTGCCTCCTTGTGATTTGTCTGTCAAAGAAATAAATAAAATCTTTAAAAAAATTATGAAATTCTGATAATCAGAAAACACCAAAATTGTGAATCAGTAATTCATAAATGGGTAAAATATATTTATAATACTGTATTGGAAAAAATTACTCTTATCCAGAATATATTTAAAAAAATTCCCAATAAGAGAAGTCAAGTGTCCCAATAGAAATGTCAGCAAAATGCTTGAATTGGCATGGTAAAAAGAAAATATTTATATTACCATTAGATATATAAGACAGAGTGATCAACTTTTTTTTATTAGGAAAATGAATATGGCCAGTGTGAAATATCACTACTGTACTGACTGGCTCCTTTGAGACACAGATGTCAGGAGGAAGGTTGATATAATAAGATGTAGTAGGAATAATACCTATAAAAGATCAAGGATAGAGGAAAAAAGTAAAATACTTAAGGTTGCAGTGCAGGTCTATGAAAGAAGAGGGAGGAACATGGAGGTTAGGGAAGGAAGAACCTCATTCTTCAGGGAAGTCCTGAGAATGTTTTAGCCAACCCAAGAGAAGAGCCAGCACAAATGTTGTCCACAGAGAAATATTGCACTTCTGAGTAGTTGCAATGGTTTATAGCAATGCTTTATTCAGTCAGTGGCTTGATAGTACTAGAAAAGCACAAGATCTCAGCTCAAAACCCAAGGAAGATAATATAACTACAGGTGGCTATTAGCCAACTATATTCTTTGTGTCAGGTCCTCTTTGGAAGGATATCTGAGAGACATAATGCCAAGTCTACTATAACCATAAACCCATCACAATGTCTCAAACTAAAATAACTTACAATTATTGAACTCTCACATATTGCTTGGTGGCAGTATAAATTGGCCACTGTTGAAAAAAATATTTTTTGAAAAAAAAAACTGTTTGACAGGATCTATTAAATTCATACAATGTCAAATATGGTAAACAATCCAAAATTCTATTAGTGATACATAAATTTTGGTATATTCATTCATATAATGGAATATTTGACAGCAAGAATAAATAAAACACTTGCTCTATGGACTGAGCCAGCCAGGTGCCTCACACACATTTTTTTGAAAATGGTGAATCCTTTGTGTTATTATTCTCTTTAACATTACTGGTAATTATCACTCACTCACATTCCTCTCTCCCTCTAACTTTACAACTGTAGTCTAAGATGTTAGGTACTAGAGACTTTACTAATGTTTCATTATACTGACACTGGCTATCCCCAAGTGCCTCATATGTATTAGGTCTGCACTAGCTATTTAACTTTCACTGAATGTATTCAGTGATAAAAGTCATTTCTTTATCTTAACGGATAGTAATATGTGAAATTGTTTACTTACCTACAAGAATTCACACTAAACGCATGAATACTTTCTTTTATGTCTTACTTGTGACCTCATTTGATATTAATCAATTTAGTTTCTATAGCATTTTCTTTAGTCATGGATTACCAATATATTTCTGTCAGAAAGACTTAGTAAAAGAGGAGAGCACTTATGAAGTAATACCCAAGGACCAAAGTTACAATGGTTAATGTGAAAGATCATTATAATTACATTCTATTATAGCATTGATTAGAGTGCTTCTGTGAATTAAATGTATCATCATTCATTGGGACTTACCATTATGGAAATAGATGACTCTCTAGCATGATGTCTTACTGTGCTGATTTTAAACAAAAGGTCAAATTTACTGATAGCTAAAATTACATGTATCTAAAGGGAATTGTTAAGATTTTATGTACACCTCCACATATATATTTATTCAGTTATTTGCTTTGCATATCCATTTAAATATTGTCTCCAAAGTATTAGTTATTATCTATTTAATCATATGTTAACAACTTATATTTTAAAATGCTCTACTTTCCCTTGATATGGTATTGACAAATTTATGCAGGAACTTTCCTTCAGAGACTTGATGTTATAATTCCAGATCAAAGTAAGCTCAAGGTCAACCTGCTTATAGGTAACTCAACATTTACCTGTATTTTGTTTACAAGCACTAACATCATTTTCTTTTCAAGCTATTGTTATTTTCCATGAAAGCTTCACCTGCAATCCAAATAGGAATAGAGAATGTTGTTTTATTCTGGTGTTTGGTGAAAAATTTTAAGATAAATTTCACTGTGTATTTCTATAAAGTTTCATTAATATGAAAATGCTGAAAATAGCAGATGTAGAAATATCCTATTAAGCATTAAATTGACCTTTCTGAGTGTGCATGAATGTATATTTCATTAATAAATAACATGTTAAGCTACAGAAAACAACAACATCCTTAATTAAATGACTTTGCAGATGGATGCTGATAACCTAAGCTATTGTAACATAAAACTATTCTTCACATCTTCAAAGCATTCCACAAACTGACAGGCATTGCTGAAGCAATGTTCATTTTGTCAAATTTATCCTACATATGTGCAATTTTATCATGCTCTTGTGAATAACAAAATCTATCTTTGTGAAGAGTGTGAGTTTAAAACTTGAGTAATCTATGCTCTCCTCTAGTTATTACCTTTAAGTACTATGTCAGCATGTTGAGGAAATTATTTCTCTCATATAAGTTACTTCCTAGTTTATTTGTTTCAACGAACATAAGTCATTTTTCGTTGGGAAGATTGAATGTACTTAATTTTTAAAAAGATTTTATTTATTTATTTATTTATCTATTTATTTATTTGACACAGAGAGAGAGAGAGAGAGAGAGAACACAAGCAGGGGGAGCCACAGAGGGAGAGGGAGAAGCAGGTTCCCTGATGAGCAGGGAGCCTGGTTTGGGGCTCAATGCCTGGCTGGATGTGGGGGCTCCAGGATCATGATCTAGGCTGAAGGCAGATTCTTAGCTGACTGAGCCACCCAGGCATCCCAAATTTAATTAGTGATACATCTGATTTAAATTTTACATGGCAAGTGAAAATATGATTGAACTCAGAAAAAAAATGTTGGATACTGCAATTACTTATAGTAATTTTTACCAGCTATAAAGAGGAACAACCATAAGAGCTAAATTTATATTGTAAGATTTCCATTACTATACTTTTGGGACTGACATTTAAGTTAATCTTATTTCCTTTTTGAAAAGTAGCCAATAGGTTGCTGACACCAAATTGTACTTACAGAGTTGGTTCATTTTATATATATCAAAAAAATAAAGACTGTTATGCTGCCGCCTTAGTCTTCTCATGACAACAGGTATATCCACCACATTTAATCAAGTCAAATTATGAAATCAACATTACTAAGCTACCTTGGAACTTAGGCATCAGCTCAATTCAATACAACTGAACTGCATTGATACTCATTAAGAACTTATGTGTAATTATTTATAAAGCATGTAAAGATACACAAAAATAACTCATGCTTTGTGTTTATTATTCAAATGCTGTGTTGGTATCATTCTAGTAATGAAAATTAATTAGGTGTCACTGATGTAAGTATGTACTAGGCTGAGTTATTAAATTTTAGTTAATCACTATGAACACAAGCTCCCAGAATGTCTTTTGAACAAAGAACAATATATAAAATGGTCTCACTCTCAATTACAAAATAAAGATATAGGCATCTTGTACCAGGTAACCTTCCAAGAAGAATAGATATCTCAAAAAGCCTGTGGTTCTCTAACTGGGGCTTACTCATTGATAGGAGAACATAAGAAAGAACTGGGAAATCTTGGGTTCTTTTGAATAAGAAAGATATTTCAAAAGTAAATTATTTCAAGGTTTCTAATAAAGATTGACCACGAAATTGACTGATAACCCTTATTCCTTAACAAAGTGGTTTGAACAAGGCAAATGACAGAGGGAGAGGGAGAGGCAGACTCCCTACCAAGCAGGGAGTCTGACACGGGACTCGATCCCAGGTCCCTGGGATCGCGACCTGAGCCAAAGACAGCCACTCAAGGTACTAAGCCACCCAGGTGCCCCATGTTTGTTCTTAATCAAGAGATATTTGAGTCTTCTGAAGTTTGATTTTATAAATATAAGAGCAATTTAGGACAATATGTTGACTTAACCAAGACTTCCAGGTTCAATCTAGAAACAAACCAAAGAAAGGAGGGGGAAAAAGAGGAAAAAGAAGTAGAGAGTATTTTCTAAGAAACAACAATAACAACAACAATGATAAATTGATGATAAACCTTTGGGAAATGCAAAGTGGATGATTCTTGATTGAAAAATTAGGGAGTGGGGAGCTCAGCTAAAAAAAGGGGTGGCCAGGAGAACCAGAGATGTGTGGGGACATTTATGAAAAATAAAAATAACCTAACAATAAATTGTTAGAAAGTTCATAATAAAGAACAGCAATGAAACTAGCCAATGGCTGTGGTTAAGTTTCTGGAGTCAGAAACTCGAATGAAATAGAAGGTAATTTTATTAACCCCCCCCCCCAAAAAATGTTATTTATAAAAAAATACCATAGTGCCATACAAAATGAAACAATTTTACAAGTATCACTGAATGTTTGCAACAAAACAAAGTTGTTCATTATCACTACTGCATCCAGAAATGTATACTGTATACTGAGAAATATAATAAACATATTGATCTTATCACTAAAAACAAAACAAAACAAAATAAAACAAAAACAATGTAAGTAGTAACGTTTGGAAGTGCAGTCAAAAGGTTTGTTATTTGGAGACACCATAATGCTTTAAATGGAAAACTCAAGAGAATCAATTGGACCAAATAGTAGACCAATAAGAGACTTCAGCAACTTTGACTAATAAAACATCAATACTAAAATGCCACAAGTGTTTATACCAAAAATAACCAATATACAGAAAAGAAACTCAGAGTTTGCAACAGTAACACTAAAATGTATATAAATATTAAAATTGGGTATTTATAGAGAATACTTTAACACCCCATTATAGCATATAAAGAATATTTTGATACTAGAAGACACGTATTGTCCTAGGATTACTAAATACTGTAAGTGTGTCAAATTTTCCTAACCCAGTCAATAAATTAATTAAATATCAGAATTCCAACCAAAGTTTTGATAAGCTAGATTCTAAGATTTGTATCAAGTAAAAAAGGTCAATATAAAGGTGATATAATTTTGAAAAAAAAAATAGTAAATGACAAAAGGTACCACTTACATATGGAGACATATTAGCCATCATTTAGTATGGCTCAGGATTAGTTGAATAAATAAAATATAAGGTCAGAGTTATAATTTGTAATCAATGTATGGGCTTCATTTGTATGAGTCCAGTCAATGAATGGGTTTCATTTTAATCAATGTCCCATTACAAAATCATAAATGTTTATAGAAATTTGAATTCTTACAGCATCGAAGCACTGCTTTACAACAATTAGGTTAGCAAAAAATTAAAATGTAGGATAATTAAGAGTCAGTAAGAGTACATAGAAATTATTTCAGCAGTGTGGATAGGTAACAGAATCTTTGAAGAGTAATACAACCCCAGTTATCAAAATGATGGATCCAATACCTACAGACCAGCAATCCCATTCTCAGGTATTTACCAGAGAGAAACTGCCAAAGATTTTTAAGATGACCCATTACAGGATTGTGATGAAAGCAAAGAGTTGGATGTAGTATAAGTTTTCATCCATAAATGATAAGCATACTGTGTATCTGTTTGTTGGGCATTATGCAACAGATAGAAGGACTGAGTTAGGTTTATATAGAGTATAATTACCTGATTTCAAAATAAAATATTGAGAGTACAGCATGTAACACAATGTAACTTTTGTAAGTTAAAAAACACGTATTAAAAAAAAAACATAATTTTTAAGAATATACCTCCAAGGAGCTATATGTATTTTAACTATAAGCATACATGCATATCTTGACTTCTGTGAGCATATGTGTATATGGATTTTGTATACATAAATACTTTATAATATCCATGTACATAGAATGCATTAGAATACAATTATTCATATACTCTCTGTATACAGTAAAAAATGAAATTGATTGCAGCCTTTTTCACAGTGACATATATCACTCCAACTCATGATGGAATAAACACTTTCCCAAATTAAGCATTCATTCTGCCCTTCAAATATAGTGACTGATTTAGTATTTATTCATGAACTCCCACATGTAGAAAGAACAATGTTCCCAAACATTTGCGTTCCATTTAAGTCAGAAAAATTACAATATTTAAATTTTAGAATTACTTATTCCAGGTTTCTATTTCAGACCTATTGAATTTGAATCTCTAAATGGGGCTCAGAAACTAGTATAAGCTTAATACATCCTGGGTGACTAGTAAGCAACCATTTTTGGACAATTTGTATTATATTTTGGACGTTTGTATTATACTACAAATACTTATATTAAAGACTTCAAACAATAAAAATATTCTTTCCCTTATGAAAATATTATGATAACTTTTCAGTGTTGTTTTCTTAATTTGTATTATAATTAAATATATCTTGAATTTAAAATATTAGAAAAATTATACATCAATATATTAACATGTTTTTAATTTCACTCATATCTAGAATATCTGTTACATTCCAATCTGAATTATATAGCTAATTTTTATTATCTAAACATGAAATATACTTTTTTGAGGAGGTATATGTTTAAGGAAAAGATATATTGGCAATTTTACTAAGTGAAGTTGAAATAGCCTCAGGAAAAAAAAAGTGATTTCTCCCTAAGTCAGGTACTTTTGCTTTTTGTGTCAAATTTTTAGGAAAGCATAATTGCCTATTATTTATCTTCTAGTCTTCACACCAACATCATGGTTAAAGCACACACATATGCACACACAAAAATATTTTCAGTTTTAAAGAGGAGAAAATTTCAAGGTCAAGTGATAATTTTGTTCATGCAAAATGTATACATCTGTATGAAAAACTAATCAAAAGTGGTTGTTAATGGGGAAAAATATTAGTCAGAAATGGAAAATTATACAATAAAGAGAATAGAATTTTAGGCCAAATTTTGAGAAACAAGTTTCTTGAATAAATGAGTTAATTATGTATTTTTAAAAATATGCCATATTGGGGCGCCCGGGTGGCTAAGTTGGTTAAGTGGCTGCCTTCGGCTCGGGTTATGATTCCAGGGTCTTGGGATCGAGCCCCGCATCGGGCTCCCTGTTCAGCAGAGAGCCTGCTTCTCTCTCTCCCCCTCTCCCTGCCACTCTGCTTACTTGTGCTCTCTCTCTAGCTCTCTGTCAAATAAACAAATAAAATATAAAAAAAAATATGCCATATTATGATTAGTTTAGTTTTCGATAATAGCGAATTTGGAGATGTACTCAACTGTATTGACAATATAAAGATAAATCACTAAAAGAAAGCTAAATATGTATTTTATTTATTTTATAAGTAAATAAATATCATGATATATAAAGACTTCCACTAAATACAGAAGTGTATTTTCCTTGCCTAAATAAATCAAGGTATTAGATTAATATCTTAATGTTACTAAGCTAGTAAGTGAACATATTTCATACAGGTCCTTAGAAAAGCTTCCCTGGAAGAAAAGTTAAAAAAAAAAAAAAAAAAAAAAAATTAGGTTCCAATCACCATATGAGATTTAGGAACTACAAAGAGGAAGAAATAAGAATCCTCCCATCTACAACCTTACAGATCAATGTGGAAGACATACTAATTAAAAAAAAGCAACATATAGGGGTGCCTGGGTAGCTCAGTTGGCTAAGCAGCTGACTCTTGATTTCTCTTAGGTCATGATCTTAGGGTCCTCTGATTAAGCCCTGAGTTGGGCTCTGCAAGGAGCAGGAGTTGAGTGGAGGATTCTCTATCCCCCTCTCCCTCCACTGTACCCCCCTCTCAAATAAATAAATCTTTAAAAAATATATGATAATGACAATTAATACTTGTAATGAAAACAAGTCATTTCATTGTGCAATGTGTGATTACAGAGACACAAACATTGTGCAATGTGTGATTACAGAGACACAAACACGATGGTAAATACATATTTATTTATAATATAAATATACTGAAGATATATATTCAATGACACCTGACTCCGAGGGTCTGAAGGCTGTGGATTATGTTAGGGAAGAGTTTTAGACAAGGTATTATTTGAGATGTGTCATTGAAACTAAAGAGAGTTTCACCACAAGATCAAAGATGGGAGCCTATTTCAGATAAGGAAGAGCATATACAGATGAAAAGAGGTGAGAAACATCATGGGAAATTTGAGGAATTATATAAACTCCATTACAGATATAAGCAAAGTACTCAGGACCATGAAGCATGTTTTATTCGTCTGTCTGTGACTCTTAGTTGGTGCCGTCAAAACGTATCATTGGTAGTAGGAAAATAAGTTAAAGCATGCCCAGAAAGATAAGCATACAGATGCATGTAACAGTAGAAACCATGAAGGAGCCAAGGCTAACAGTTTGCAAAGCTAAGAAGCAGTCCTACAAAAATAGTAGAAAATCAATAATCACTGCCGCCCATCCTCCCCCGCAAAGCCAATAAACACCATCTACTGAACGCCTGAGATTTGACCCTGGATAAGCTCTAGTTCTAAAACCATGTCCCATTTTCCCTTGGGACCTATATGTGCTGCTCTTCTTTTGCAGTCAGTTCCTTGTGTATGTGCGTTTTTAAAACTGACTTCTGTTTCTGAGAAAACGTAAGTAAATCTGTTTTTTACTGTCATGAAAACCTATAAGAAAAAGGGTATGGTATGAAGGCTAAGAGTGAGGCATTCAAACCAGACAGACTGGAATTTATATCTCACTGCTTGCAAATACTAGGTATTCAGCTTTGGCCATTTAATATTTCAGATACTTAATTTTTTGCTCTGTAGAATGGGGATAATAATGGGCATTTCATAAAATTTCATCATCAGTGATTATATTTTAAGCTTGATGTCAGGCATACAATAAGCTGGTAATAAATGTTATTCAGTTCAATTAACAATATTTATTAAAAGAATAAATAAACTAGGGTAAAGAGGATATTTATATTCAGGCCCCAGAGCAAGATCATTAATCCTATCTTTTTTCTTTCACGTACTTTTCATGGTCTTGGTTGAGATTTAGATGGTATGCATATCAAATTTGCCCATCACACAAAGCGAGTCACATTCGTTAATTTTGGGTAGTAATTAAGTTTTCAGAAAGATCTTCAAGCAGCCTAACAATGAAAAATTAAAGTCATGTCTTGGGAATTTTTTTTAAAGTGAAGTTTTCAGTGCTGATAAAAATTTTAAATGTGCCTACTCTTTAAACCAACTGTTTACCAGAAAACTTTCTTACAAATATAATCATAGGGGCATGAAGAATATATGTTCATAAATGCTTATTGGCAGTATTATTTACAATAGTGAAAACTGAAGACAACCTAAAGGTCCATCCACTAGGAAAGTCTTAAATTCATTGTGATATGTGTGTATTAGGTAGTGACAAACAGCTATGAAAAGGATGAAGGTGACTCTAGTACGCAGAAAGAGTTAAGAAATAACACCGTTATGGAAGAAAGGACGTCTAGTGCAGTATTTAAGAGCAAGTTCTCTGGAGCCAGATTACCTGGGATCCAATCTCAGCTAGAGATCATGGACTACTTAAGCTCTCTGTTCTTCTGTTTCCTCATCTATAAGATAAGAATAACAGACCTACCAATAAGCTTGCTGTGATATTCATATGGATTAATATATATAAAACTTCGGCACAGCAGCTGAAATATATATTAAGTGATCTATATCTGCCTTCATTTATGAATAGCGTTAGTGTGGAAAATGATCACAATATAAGGAGTGAAAAATAAAAGTGCTGAATAATCTACAGTTTGACTCCTTTTCTGTTTAAAAATGGAAGTGTGATTGCGCCTGTATAGAAATAATATAAATATAGAACCAGATGAGATTAGAGATGGAGAATTAAATGTAAATAAAATGTAAGTACATATGAATGTGCTTATGAATGTACATAGGAATGTACCTACATACCTATGAAATGAAAATGAGAGAGATTAATGACATGAAAGAAGATATTATAGCTTCCATAATGGATATTATTTTTTAACTCTTTCTGCATCCTAGAGTCCCCTGGAGTGCTTTCAAACTAGAGCGAAACTCGGATCAAGAGTGACTATTTACATTGTTTGGAAGGAAGATAAAAATGAAAAGATTTGGTGGCAAGCGTATAGGTAAATAAATACAAGAAAAGAAGAAGCATTTCACGAGTGGTATAGTTTTCATAGGGAAATTAATACAAACAGGCAGAAATTATCACGTGTTTTACAAAAGGTATCTTTTTTTTAAGATTTTATTTGTTTGTCAGAGAGTTTATATAGTTATATAGTTATATAGTTTGTCAGAGAGTCAGAGAAAGAGGTCAAGCACGGGGAGCGACAGGTAGAGGGAGAAGCAGGCCCCGCCCATCCAGGACTGGATCCCAGGACCTGATCCCAGGATGCTGGGATCATGACCTGAACTCAAGGCAGAGGCTTAACCAAGTGAGCCACCCCGGTGTCCCACAGAAAGTATCTTTTATAAAATTTTTGCAAAAACAGGGTAGCTGGGAACATGCAATGACATTACTCATAAATATAGTTTTACTTACTTTAAAGGAATCTTTACTGGAGATCTAGTTTTTCCTTTTTCTTTCCTTCCTAATAGCAGCAATTTCTAGAATTAAAACAAGCTTGGAGAAACACAGGTTTTCACACAGGACTATTGAAGTTGTCTTTTGCACAAGAAAGTGAAACATAGTTAGTGTGTTCTGGTTCTTTCTACAAATATGTTCATCTGTGCAGTGGATCCCTGGACTTAATTGGAAAGGTGACTATGTCACAATGCTGCAGGAAAACAGCTAAATGATTATTACAGGTGACTTGGGGTATAATTAGCATTAATGCCATTCACAAATTAGAGACCTCTGGCAGCTACCTATGCCCAATCAAAATCTATTTTGTCTCTTTGACACTGGAGCAATAAAAAATCTGCTGAAATTTTGGCCCACAGAGAGGAAACACATTTATCCTTGGTCAATACATATTACTAGACTCAGTGGGGTTTGAGTAATGGCAGCGACACCCTCTGTAATCAGTACTTGTATACTTATCCAGATGCCTATTGCGCAACAGTGGCATGCCTTTTGGCTTTTCTGTTAGAAGAACTATTTATTCTGGTGTGTAAATCAGATAAGTCAAATATGACATGACACAAGGGCAAATTGTGGCTTATATTCTCCCTCCATAGGAATTATTGAAAAGGAAAAGGCTTCTTCTTTTTTTTTAATAAAAAGTAAATTTGATTGTATTATAGCCTCAAAAGCATGGGGTGTATTAAATGGTTATGTCACAATACAAATGAAGTAATAGGAGGCCAATGAAAGACATTCATGTCATTGAGGGGGTTAAACACTAAAACTCACAGATGACAACATTAAATTTGTAAACATTTGTTAAGGCGGTCATGATTTCTAATTGTAATTATGTCATTACCGAGGTGGGATGTGCAAAATTAATAAAAATGTAAATTCTATAGTCACTCTTCCATAACAGTATAAGAAATTAACAATGTAAAGTAGTAAATATAAAAATTAACAACATAAAGGGGTAAAATACTGCAAATTAAAAAAATATATAAATGTTCTATAATAAACAGCATATTTTATTAAAAATTTATTTGCAGGTCACTGGTTTAATCGTTTAATATTCTGAGACTTTAAGGGCTTTTAATTGATTCACATGAGTATTGCCCATACTCAATGTTAAAGACACTCTTACATAAAATAGTGCACCAGATACAGAAATGACTGTATCTTGTATTTTCACCTCTTTTTAAAGTCTCAGTGGGTAGTACTTTTCATCTAGCTTTCCATTTTTTACTCTGGACATTTTTCCATGTATAAGTCATCTTTAAAATTTCTAATATAAATGCTTAATAAAAATGAAGTCAATTTTTCAGTGAAAATATTTCCACCATATCACTATAAGTAAGGTAAACCTTTCTCCTAATTTTCTATTCCTTTGCTTGAAATATAGGTAAATGTTCGATACCTTATAAGGATAAGTTACACTTATACAGTTAAAATCTCATTAACATAATCAAGAACATTTGCTAATACTTTTTTTCTGACTAGAAGACAGAATTTACGTTATAAAAGCCTCATTACTAGAATTTCAGAGGGGCCAAATCCATATATTGATTTTAAACCTAGAAACTAGATAATTTTGTATGCCTTGTATTTTTCATTTCGTTTATAAGTTTCACATAATCTATTGTAGTTTCAGATATAGCACCGGAAAATGCCACTTCTCTGAGTGCTATAATGAGATAGACTCAACGTCATGTAGAACTTTCAATGTAGATATCATATTTTTCAATTAAAAAATTATTTTATTTTTGCTTTTAGCGAACACTTTGAAGTTCTTAATATAAACCAAACAATAGGTGTGGTTTGGGGTACAACAAGATGACCAGCACGGACTCTGTTTTATAGCAATTTGAAGTCTAGATCCATAGTCCCTAAGCATAAGAAACGGACATCTGACCTACACATTTTATTCATGTGTGCATTCATTCATTCATTCATTCATGTGTTGTATCTTTATATAAAACCATGTGTTAGTCTTTAATAACTTACATGTAGCTCACTATGTATCAGGTCCTGTGCTAAGCATTTCACAAATGTGAAATATTTTAATTTTCTAACTATATGAAGTAGAGACAATTTTTGTCTTAACTATATGTAAAAAAATGAGCCTTGGAATATTTAAATTATTTATCCAGGATTATATAGTTAGTGGATAGCAAGGAATGCTGTATATCTTTTACTTAATAAATTTTATAAAGAGAACAGTACAATAGAATTGTACAAGAAATAGTCACAAGTCTAGTCACAAGAAATCTAGATCCTGGTTCCTAGATAGGTTCCATGGAAGAAAAATTATGTGCATGGTCAACTAACTTATTGAAATAAATCTTTTTCCTTCTCTATACACAATTTATGTTAGTATTCATAAGGCTGTGGGAATATTGTACTGAAAACACCTGCTTGACTTTTTTTTCAAATCCTCCATAAGCCCATTTTTTATGTCAAGTTCACATTAATATTCCCTGCCACTGGTAATACACAAACACTTAGATAAACATTGATCTACAGGAACAGTTAAGATTGCAAACTCTCCTTATGGAAAATGAAAACAGAAGAACAAAGAAAACCAGTTGGATTCTCCAACGTAAGTCCAAAAACCAGTAACCTATAAACTCATTGGGCAAACAATAAATATGTATTCTGGTCCTTTGAGTCTTGAGAAATTTTGTGACAGGATTAAAAACAAACAAACTTTGATCATCACTATTTGCTGTGGTACATTTAATTGTGCTCTGTTACATAACCTTGGACTCTCGTCTGATATCAAGGATGTTTTCTTGTGAAGGTGAGCTTTTAATCACTAGCAGTAATGGGGAAAGTATGCAGCCGGCAAATTAACAAGCTAGCACCACCACCAAAACCAAAGTAAAATTACTTGTACCTCTGATAGAGAATGATAGATCTATCATCTTTATACAAACAAGACTGAACCTTCTTGTTACTTTACTTTTATTATTGTACCCAAGATCATTGATCTGGTGGACTGCACTCAGTGCATTCTATATGGCCATCTGTTACTTTAACATTGCACTACGTGGTAAGCAAAGATTGAGTATAGGGTGATGCTGAGCAGTCTTCTGAAATAATGGCGAAGAAAGTGAACTTATTATCCCCATTTTAAAAGATAAGATTTAATAATTTATCAAGTCCAAAATGATAATGCCTCACTAAAAAATCCATCCTAAGTAACTCACCATCTTTATGCTCAATCACTTCCAGAGTTCAGTAGGATTGGTGTCATTCTTTACTCCTTGAAGGGCGAGTTTACCAAGTTTATTTCCCATTACTCCTTTTCTGAAAGGACCTAATAGCAGCACTTTCCTTTCTAAATTTTTGTAGATTGCCCTGTGTTTCTCTCTTCCCTCACTCTCTCTCTTCCTTTCATAGGCTAAAATGTATGGTTTTTCAATTTCCTGCTCCTGTGAAATCATTTGCCTCTCTTTAATCTACACTAAAACAAATGGGAGGCAATGCCTAGGAAATTATTCTGCAGTGTCTTAAGCATCCTTGCTTCAAAATTTAAGAGAGGGTTATAATGAGGTTCCTACTGTCATGCAAGATAGGTGAATCTGTAATTTCATGACACATTCAAGAATTATTTTCTATTTCGGTGGACTAAAAGAAGTGTTTCTCATTCCTGGAAACCAAGGGACTATTTGCTTGCTTCTTACAAAATGTGTTATGAGTAAATTTAGCTCAATGAGCTGAAGGAAAAATGTGGAAGTAAGTCATGCTGATAGACAAAATGGAATAGAGCCCTTTGTAGTGCATTAGGAGGTACTCTCCTTTTTACTTATTACCTCTATTTTCTCTCACTGTGTTCAGAAAAACCTAAGTAATGAATGTGTTGGAGGCTTTTAGTAAAGAAATGATTTCTGAAAGGTAAAAAGAATTCAAAAGGAAAAGCAGTGTGGAGTTTTATATTAGTTTGGGGAGTGGAGGAAGTTGTACTAACCAGTGAATTAACCAGGTTAATTAATACTCTCACATTCTTGGGAACTTTGTCTAACATTTTATGAAAATAGTATTGCATGCCTGCCTTAGTCTGTTTGGGCTGCTATAATGAACTACTACAGACTCAGTGGTTTATAAATGACAAAAATGTAATTTTCACAAATCGGGAAGTTGAAAGTTCAAACTTGGTGCCAGTATGGTAGGTTTGGAATGAGTGCCCACTTCTTGCCCAGTACTAACATGGTGGAAAGAGCAAAGGTGATGTTGAGGTCTCTTTATAAAGACACTAAGCCACCCACTAGTGTTCCACCCTCATGACCAAATTACCTGTCCAAAGCCCCATCTTCAAATACTATCTCATCAGGGATTAGGTTTCAACCTATGAATTTTGTTAAGGGGAGGCACAAATATTCAGTGGCTAGTAATGCTTTCTACAGATAAACTCCTCATGGAAAGAAATACAAATGCATCCAAAGGATGATTACTTGTATGGAAAATTAACACTGCTTTTTATTTTTATTTTTTAATTATTTTTAAAAATTTAATTTTATTTCCTCAGTGTTCCAAGATTCACTGTTTATGCACCACACCCAGTGTTCCATGAAATACGTGCCCTCCTTAATACCCACCACCAGACTCACCCATTCCTCCACTCCTCTCCCCTCTAAAACCCTGAGTTGTTTCTGAGTTGTTTCTCAGTTTCTCATGCTTTGTCTCCCCCTCTGATTTTCCCCAATTTCACATCTAATGTCATTCATGAGTTATATAAGTATATCATCAAAATTTCATATACTAAGTGATGAAAACATCTAGGTAGAGTTTCCTCAAGCTATTAACATGCAATGCTTTTTAATGAAAGAATATTTTTAATTACAAATACATGAAATTGAGAGTTGGGAGAAAAAGGTAAAATATAGTCATTAAATAGAAGTATTTTAATGTATAGGTAGTTCATAAGGTGAAAAAGTTTAGGTATTTTAGACTTTATTAATCTCTCTACTCAGTCTGAATGAAAGCAAGGAGTTTCCATGAAATGTATGGAATAAAATATAGAAGTGTATTTTCTGTTTATTTCCTATATTTCAAGGCAATCTTTTCCCCTCTGGATGTGATAATTAATATTTATGAAAAGCACCAAAATGTGTTCAACTTTTCCAAATTTTGCAACTTACATCTTTCTTTTGCCAGGTTATCCATAGTGAAGATTTCCTCTATACAGAATTTGGATAGAATTTGGATAGAAGATTAATTGTGTATCACAAAACAACCATATTTGAATTCTCATAGCACTCAATGACAAGTTTATTCTATTATTCTATTGTATTCTACAATTGTCTTTTCGCTTCCCTTTCCTCTCTGAATTCTTAAAATGGCAAAACAAGATTCTATGTATCCACAAAATGGTTCTGGACCCAAAAGTGATGCCTTAAATTTCCGCGTTAAAATGATTTAAAATGAGGTAAAATCCCCCAAGGACTTAAAGCCAACACATATTTTGATCTAAGACTTTTTTTTTTTTCCAGTTTCATAGGGAAAAGTGTCTAAGAGATTAATGTTTTATTGGCTTAAAAGGGTATTTTTCTCCATTTCCATTGCCAACAAAGACTGAATAACAAAATAATTGTTTGTATTGTCTTTAGGATTGGGAGCTCCTATGGGAAAATATTTCCTTCACACATTATTTTGGGCATGAAGGAAATAATATTTGCACCAATGGTTTAGAAAGGCCTGTGGACTAACATCTTGATTACAGAAAGGAAATGACTTTGATGATGAAGAGAGTTTAATGTGTGTGGCTTTTTTTTTTTTCCCCTTTACAAAATACCTGATGATGTCTTAACCTTCTACTTTATTTCCTTAAGTAGTGGTCCAAAATTTATAAATCAGAAAAATACCCTATACTAATTCTACTCACATTGCCTGTGTGACCCTGAAAAAAATAAATAGGTCATTCTGGTGTTTGAGATTCATTTGTAAAATGGCTGGTTTTAACTTAGAGATTTCCCTCCATTTCTTATACATAATGATTCTAGGTGGGTGTTTGCATGAGTTTATGGAAATAAAAGTTAGGGTAGATGTGAACTGAAAGACAGATATGCTAAGATAGAATCAAATTTTTGGATATTTATGTTTCCCTCAGAACTCCAAGTTATGGGATGCCTGGATGGCTCAGTTGGTTAAGCCACTGCCTTTGGCTCAGGTCATGAACCCAGAGTCCTGGGATTGAATCCCACATCTGGCTTTTTGCTCAGGGCAGAGCCTGCTTCTCTCTCTGCTTCTGCTTGACACTCTGCTTGCTTGTGCTCTCTCTCTCTCTCTCTGACAAATACATAAATAAATAAAATCTTAAAAAAAAAAAAAACAACTCCAAGTTATGGTAACATATATTGCATTTTTTTTTCTGCCAGCTGGCATTACTCTAATTAGGGAAGACGATCAGGAGTTAGAAACCCACAATTCAGGTATTCAAAATATAGACACTTTCATTCCAGTCCACTTTTAGGAAATCTTTCATGAATATCCTTAAGGATTATTGTTAAACATATTTAAAAATTTTCAAGAGGGGAGGTGGGTAAGGGGGCAGGCAAAGTGGTTCAAGGCAACTGAGGCTTCCAGTCATGGAATGAATAGGTTATAAAGATATAAGGTACAACACAGAGAATACAGTCTATATTGTAATAATACTGTACTTGACAGATGATGGATATACTTGTGGTAAGGACTGCATAATGTGCAGAGATAATGAATCACTATGTTGTATACCTGAAATCATTATAACATTGTATGTCAATTATACTTCAAAAAAAACATAAAAGTAATAAAAATTATAATAGTCATTACTTAGGATGCCTGGGTAGCTCAGTCAGTGAAGCATCTGCCTTCGGCTCAGGTCCTTACACCAGGGTTCTGGGATGGAGTCCTGTGTTGGTTTCCTTGCTCAGCAGGGATCTGGCTTCTCCCTCTACCAGCCCCTTCCCCAGCTTGTACTCTTTCTCTCTCTTTCTGACAAATAAATAAATAAAATCTTAAAAAAAAAAAAAAAGGTCAACATTCTAAAGCATCCAAGATGAGTCCACTCAAATAAATCTAGGAATTGCTAAACTCTGGGCTTTTGCAGTTTGAATTAAATTCAAGGAAAGTATTCCTTATCATCTTTAAGGTCATTGGAATAGGATTACTGTTTTATCATTCTTTTCCTAATTCATCTTCCTTGGCTCTCTTCTTATAATTATACATGAACAAACATGGAACATATAGATCTCATTAACCAAATAAAGTTATTTAGCAGAGACCCTGTGGAGGAAAATGTTTACACATTCATATTCTGTAAACCAAATCCAAGCAAGAGAATTAGTTGGGAGTGACTGAAGATATTACTAGGTACATAATTAGTTACTGAAGATATTACTAGAAACATAATCAGTTCCAAAAGTTGTTCCTGCAATCTTAATATGATTTTTTTTCTTTTAGATTAGGGATATCTTTGGACACAGATAAGAATAATTCTCTTTCAGTCCAGGTGATCCTGACATTGTAAGCCATTTAGTGTTTTTAGAAAGTAAACAATACAAAACTAAGGAATGCATAGGCGGCAGCACTCTAAGCTGTAATTTGTACAAAAAAAAAAACCCCAATGACCTAGAAATTATGAGACTTTAAGATTCTTGACTTTATTAAGGCAGAACAAGAATACAGAGATTTCAAGGAGAAAGTTACATTAATAGTTTTTATGTAGTGGTAATCTTTCTCATGAAATACTACTCTTTTCTCTCTTTTATTTTGTTTTTTTGTTTTACCAGAAAACGGAGCCAATTTTTTAGTTTGTTTACCTTTTCAATTTCAGGTAAGAACAACAGGAAATGAAGGACAAAAGAATGAAGCAGGGGAAAAAGAATTCCTTCAGGCAAATCTTGAACTCACCTTGTTATGTTATTAATGCATTAACCTCAAAGGAATCAATACTCCTTTGAGGCTAACACATTAGCAAATCTAATCCTCTTTTTTTTATTTGAAGCTGTTATAGAAATACTAGTTATATGAACTATGTTTTAGGAATTTTAATTCTCCTATATTTGCATAGGCAATTTAAAGTTGGTAAAATACTTTTAATATGTATGATTTAATTTTTATTTTTATCTGTATAAGCATGTGAGAGGAAGGCAGGGTAGGTATTATTATCAGATTTTTTATAGAACAGAAAAACGAAACTGATAGACTGGATATATCTTGCTTAAGTTTGTGAAGCAAGAAAGAGAACCCAGATTCCATGAATCTGAGCCCATCACTTCTCATAGCTTCCTCGCATAGTCCTCTGATCAAAGGCACTGGAAACACACTCCATGCTCAAAGTCCTTTTCCCTTATAGGCATTCAGTTTTTTCCATGAAAACATTCCATAGAGAGAAAAGATATATTTCACAGCTTGAAAGATGAGAAATAGAAGTTAGTTGGATGTCTTGCTAAAAAATGTTTTCTTCCAATACTTGATAATGTTTTTAAATTTTCCAAAGACGTTTATACACTGTCCCGCTTTAGCGGGAAATTCCTATATCTTCCTAAAATCTACAAATGTCTCTTGCAGTTTAATGACAAGCAGAACATGTAAACTTGGGAGAGTAAAGCACTTTCAGTAATTATACTTTGTTAATTTCAAGCTGCCTTTCCCTTGGCATCATTAATATATTAATATACAGACTAAACAAGAAATAATGAAAATTTAGAAAGATAATGTACATGTTTTTAATATTAAGTAAAATTAAACAGTACCCCACAATACTGTTGCTCTTCTTTAATGATAGCTTAGAAGTAGAAAAAATGAGAGAAGAATTACTTTTCATTCGATCTCTTTCCCAGTGTGTGAAACTTTGTGAATGTTGGTAAACTGACCTTGTGTAATTGTATTTCAATAGGTTAATGAATCTAATTCCTATCTTCTGAATTGAACTACATCTAAAAATACCTCATATTTGCTATCATCAATTGATATCAGGTCCAAAAATGATTTATATTGAACAATATTTGCATGCCAGATTGAATAAAACCATAAAATTTATACATTTAATGTTAACGTTGCACCTGAAAACATTCTGTTTTTGTAAATTTGATATAAATTTGTTACTTTAAGTTTATAATTTGGTTGGAGTATTGTTCCAGTTACAACGCATAAATACAGTAAAGGTTTCTTGAAGTTATCAGAATTTGGAACAGAGACTGAGTGCATCAAAAGTATTGAAATGATGTACACTGAGGATTTATGTGATAAAGAAAAATCCAAAACTCACACATCCTATAATACAGAACTTCTACACAGATAGTCTCTAGCTTTGGAATATGTGAAACACTAAGCTGATGATATTTTATGCAGCCAAACAGAAGTAGTCTCCAAAGTGGTTCTTTCTAGTATATCTGAAAGCTTACACTCTTTTTAAAAAGTTTGCCAATGTTCAAGGTAGAAAGGGAAACATTGAATAAAGCACATTTCTAAAACTTCAGGGGGACTAAGAATTCTGAAAGGATAGAAGATAATTTCTCTCTCTGATCATACACATGGGTATTATTTGTGCTTATATATAAATCTTTCAAAATAAAGACCGACAAATGTCAGCAAAATTATTCCAAATTTTAAATTGTCTCAGTGAAAAGCATTGCCCTCAAACTGGACTAAACAGAATCTCATTGTTTATTACAGCATAATTTGTGAAAATGAGAGTTAATGAAAAGTCACATACATTAATATGTATTTACATATTTATTTCCATGCTAGTATATACACTCATCTATACATTTTATTTTTTGAAGATTTTTTAAATATTTTGACAGAGAGAGAGAAAGACAGTGAGAGAGGGAACACAAGCAGGGGTAGTGGGAGAAGGAGAAGCAGGCTCCCTGCCCAGCGGGGAGCCCAATGTGGGACTTGATCCCAAGACCCTGGTATCATGGTCTGAGCTGAAGTTAGATGCTCAATGACTGAGCCACCCAGGTGTCCCTCATCGATACATTTTAATTGGTGTCTAATATCTGGAAAAAATATAATTATAATACTTAACTAAATTATTGGATAAAATTACTAAAAGTAAAAGTTTGGGATATCATTTAGAAATTTGAGCATTTATGTCACTAGGTTTTATAGGCTATTAAATTTTGGTAGAAAGAATCACTAGAATTTTAATAAGGTGGTTTCTTGTTATCTTTTTTATTCCTCTGAATTTTTATTAATTAATTTTTAAATAGTATATTTTTACCATCATTGAAGTTATTAGTCTCTTCATGCTAAGTGCACACTTGTATAGATGTATATTTGTAAGTTTATAAAATATTGTGACAAAACAGCTCATAAAACCAAAATACAAATGTTCCTTTTTATTTTTTCCCAGCAGTGAAACTTAGCAAGGCAAGGGACTTGGAATAAATAGTAATTGGGTAGGTAGCTGACCCTTAGAAAATAATACAAAAAAACCTCGTTATTTGTAATATGGCTTCAAATTCACATTTTGTTTAATAGACAAGCATAAACAAGCATTAGCATAACCAATCAACCAAGAAATAGTTATTAAACACCTACCACATGTCAGATGGTATTTTAGAAGTTTAGTTCTGGGAATGAATAAAATAGACAAAAATCTCTCCTATCGTAGAGTTTATATTCTAGTAAGAGAAAACAGGCAATACACAAACTTTTAAATGGTGATGAGTACCTTGGAGAAAATTAAGCAAGGAGCCTAGCATATTCTAGGTGTTCGTGTGCTTATGGTGGTTTGGGGTTTGTCTGCTACATTTAAAAATGAGTAGAGGTGTAGGTAGGAGGCGAATAGTAGAAATCACATCCCACAGAACCTCTAGGACATTGCAAGTCCTTGGCATTTTACTCAGAGTGACCACGAAGTGGTGGAGCAGAGGGGTGCCTTGATCTAACTTAATTTAGTAAATAGACTGGAGTAGAGCTGTTGAAATGTGGCAGAATTCTGAACACGTTTTGATTTTGAATTTGAGCTCATTTGATTAAACATAATGCCAACGGTCAGTTTTTAACCCATATAACTCCTACCAAAGCCATTCGTGTGGAGTGAAAACAAGTAGTATGAATCTGTTATTTTTAGCTTGTTTCACTGCAATGTAGGCAAGAGACTATTAATTCTGTAAATTTTGAAATTAATTTGTATAGTAGTATACCACAGAAATATTTGTGCCCAAACACATTGTCAATAAATTAAACAAACCTATTTCAGTTTAGGACTTCTTACATTTAAACTTTGCTATTTGCACTTTTCTTTTGTACTAATCCTTGATTAAAGTTAATAAAACTCGTGAAAATCCTGGCACTAGTCTTATTCAGTATAAATACACAATGTTTCCTAGTGGGCTTGCACATATCAAAATGGAAAATGTTCAATGAGTTATTTATACAATATGTGAATACTATATATTTTTCTAAAGATGTTAAAAGTATTATATCATGAAAAGTGGGAAGAAAATGATTCAGAATACCCCTTCATTTCACCACAGTTCTCTACTGAATTGTCCTCAGGTATTCTAACGTCTGTACATTGTGCCAAACAGCAAGCCTCATGAGAGTGTTTGTGAGCTTTGATTAGGAGCCAGTATATGGCTGTTTTCATCTAATACATCCCTATAGCGGAAAACCTAAAATGAGCGCACACTGTTATCTGCTCTGAAAATAACATCCTATAATAACCAGAGGTCATCTTCCAGACAAGTCTATCAGCAGGAACTTTGGGGTCCAATGAGAATCCAACAGAGAAGCAGTCATGGCAGGCAAGTTGTAAGCTGAGCACTTCTTCACTTAAGTGTACTACAGTAGATCTGACCTTGCCTCTGGGTACCAACAAATTCATACTTTACATGAGCTATTTATGTTAACCACAGTCTCCGTGATTCTCGCTGTTTGGTTTTTTAGGTCTTAATGCTTTTCTGCAGCGTTATTTCCTTTACAAGACATGATTATACAGTAGTAGAAAGCATTTAGAATATACACAAGAATGGATACCTGAGATGCAGTTTTCTTTTTACAGGGATAGTTCTCCTTGACTTTCAAATTTCATGTGAATTTAAGCTTCCTTCTTGCTCTACTGCTGTGCAATTGTAAAGAAATGATGAATTTTTCATCAGTTACTTTTTTATTACAGCACAGGTAATGGGTCACTGGAGTAGAAATCAAAATAAATAATTACTTATTTTGGTCTTGTGAATCATTACCCATGTGACCTTGGGGAATCTCTTTGACCTACAATTTCTTATGTTATAAAAAGGGGACAATATCTGTCCTGTTTTTCTCACAGACATAGCAAAATACTTTTCAATTGTAAAATGTTAACATGTGTAAGGTGTTTTAAGTACAGATATTTTTGGTTTGTTTTTTTACCATGTATGTCATGTGTAAAGCTAGTCCTTAATTGAGTAATAAAATGTGACATTTTTCAAACATAAAATGTATTTCACTTGTTTCCAATATTATGGTGTAACCTTGATGAATGTCTTCCACAGGCATTAGGCTCTGGATTTCTGCCTCACCTCCAACATTAAATATTTGATATTATTACTAGTTACCCTATTAATAAGTGTTTTAAAATTAACTTCTTGAATAAATTAATAAATGTGCAAGAAATTAATCAATTGTTCATTTATTTCACTATGTATATATTTATTTATCCATACAAAACTGTGGGTAAACTCTATGAATTTATATATTGATGAAGAAATTTATTTTATTTTATTTTTTTTAAGATTTTATTTATTTATCTGAGAAAGAAAGAGAGAAAACAAAGCAGAGCGTGTGGGGAAGAGGGAAGCAGACTCCTTACTGAGCCGGGAGCCCATCATGGGGCTCTGACATGGGGCTCAATCCCAGGACCCTGCAATCATGACCTCAGCCAAAGGCAGATGATTAACCAACTGAGCCACCCAAGCATCCCTTGATAAAGCAATTTAAAAATGCTTAATTCTACATAAAACTTGGAGGTCTATGTATTTATTTATTTTTTTTTTACTAAGATCTAAATTTTGATTCTACTTATTTCCTGCAAACTGCTAGGCAGGTTTTCATTTTATTGAACCCATATCTCACTCTCTGATTTCCTGTCCCAAAGGAGTTTAGATGGTCACTTGATAAATCTGCACTTTATCAAGTTTACATGTGACGATATAGTCCAAATAACTTATAGTCACTAAAAGAAGCACTTAAACCAGTTTTTAAAAATTAATATGGTTTCTGAGATAAATAAATTAAGAAATATACAATGAGGGTTGTGATTTCCACAGAAAGTGGAGTGCTTCCTTGAGATGATAAATGATTTTATTTGTTATCTTTCCGGTTAGTTGATATAATGGTGCATAACCATGAAACTCTCCATCAGTTGGTGACTGACTGAAATTTGCTGATCAAGAAACATCATTGTGAATAAATACATCTCAACAAGAAATATGGGTAAAGTGCACCAATACCTATCCTGCAAGATTAAGTGAACATGTGTTAAAATAGACCACGGATAGTATTTGTCAGAGAAGACATCTCTGACACAGAACAAAGTCTGCTAAGTACAAAAAGGGGTCAATTTTAGCCTAGGAGCACCTGTCCAGATTGAATGCATAATTTTATTTTAATAAACATAAAATATAATATGTATGTATAATCATTTTATATTTTATAATACTTTGCAGTATTTCCAAGCTTTCGTGCCTTAGATGAGTAAATTTACCTCCAATTTTAACTAAATGTAAGTCATAACCATTAATGAAGTCCTGAGAAAATATGATTAAATATCTAACTGAGACCAATAGATTTCTGACAAAATATGTGCCATTTCCATATTTACATAGGTCTTAATGTGACCATTCAGAAACCTTCAAACTGAGACTTATGTGAGTATATGTGTGTGTGTACATATCTACCTATAGATATGTATATATGTGTGTGTGTTTGTGTGTATAGATATGTATAGATATATAGATAGATATGTACATACACATAGTGAAAACATACATGCATAGGAC
Organism: Enhydra lutris kenyoni; assembly: GCF_002288905.1. NCBI lineage: Eukaryota > Metazoa > Chordata > Mammalia > Carnivora > Mustelidae > Enhydra > Enhydra lutris. Next base: position 22,349,834 of record NW_019154099.1, read on the forward strand.
TTTTCCTGAAACAGTTCCCAACAGTACTGAAAATCAGGAGAACTGGAAGATAGGCATACGTTAACGGAAAGAGAGGAAGAGAGATTTGAGCAGTAGTAAATAATTTGTCTAATCCTATTCAGTTATGAGGACAGCTGGTTCAGAAACGAAGCTGATCTCTGAATTAGTTTTGGTGTGCTTAGATAAATTAGCTTGAAAAGAGCAGATATAGCTGCCAAATTGAAATCGTTTAAGTCCCTTTTTAACACATTCGATCTTCCCTACTATTTGCTCCTCTCTGTGGTTATTGATACCAATACCTGAAAAGAAATCTTCCCAGTATCCTGTCTTTTACCATTGATTATATATATTTTAAGAAACTTATACCACAATATAAACCTGTCTTAAAAATAATGAGAGTGGCTAGTTTTTTGATAAATAAAATTATTTTTTCAAACTTCAAAATAAAAAAAAAATCTTTATCCAAGCTTCTAAAGAATTTGATTCTTTATATAATTGTTGACCTCTGCTACTGGAATATGTATGTAAGTTCCAATAGTCTTTTCCTAGCTATGTTGATTTAAAAAAAAAAAAAAAGTTTGGTGGAAGAATAGGCACTTTCTTTTCATATGATGTAGTTAGTTCCAAAAGCTTCTAAATATGATCTAAGACTGCAACTTCCTCTTTAGAAAGTGTCTTAATGTTTAATTTACTTATTATATTTATCAGAAAATTAGTTTTTTTATGGTTTTTGAAGAGACACTTTTTAAGTGTTATCAGTGGAAACAACCTCAAAATATTGTCATACTCCATATTATTTTTTTAAAGATTTTATTTATTTGTCAGGGAGAAAAAAGAGAGAAAGCAGCAGAGGGAGAGGGAGAAACGGAGTCCCCACCAAGCAGGAAGCCCTATGTGGGGCTCAATCCCAGGATCCTGGGATCATGACCTGAGCCCAAGGCAGATGTTAATCGACTGAGCCACCAAGGCATCCTCACTATTATTTTCAAAACAGAATGACATTGCTAATATTCATTGCAAAATGTAACTCTTGTATGTAGAAAAATTGTCTCCCAGTGAGTACATATCTAAGTTCAGAACTCAATTATTTTAGGTTTTCAGAGATTCATTTCTTAATTTGTATGTGTTTAGAAGAGTTAGAAGTTTTACTTATCTTGATAAGATAATATAGTTGATCTGATAATTACTTGGGACTATTGTGCTACACATGAATGGAAGTCATTATGTAGAAAGTTTTTTTTTTTAATAATCAAAAATAACACCTCAATAACATCACATGGATGATTTTAATTAAATTTAATTAAATATAATCTTCAAATAACCTGTTTTCCTTAATACACACATATGTTTTCTTCTAAATCACTTTGTAATATTCTAAATTATTTTTGAAATTTGCCCATAAATCTGATTATAAATATTAAATTTATAAAATGATTCATATAAATGATTTGTATAAAATGATTCAAAATATGGCTTGAGGCAAAAATGTAACTCTACCATATTTGGAAGGGTTAGGGGTTTTTTGTTTTTTTGTTTTGTTTTGTTTTGGTTTTGTTTTTTTTTGCATAATTTTTCCAAAAACTCCTATGGCATTGGCTGTCATTTTTCATTCTGAGTTTTTAGTGTGAGAACTCAATACTTATTTTCCCTTGTAGATCCTCTCCACAGAAGTGGTTAGTTGTTAGTAATTTGAATAGGTTTTTCAAGTCATAGGGCCCAAATTTTGCAAAAGAGTCATCGAAGAATGAATATTTTTCAAACAAAGATGAAAACTTAGTTAAAAATAACTGAATGCTACCTCAATGAAAACTTTATATACTCTTCAGATAAATTTTTTGTCACTTTATTTTTTTGGCTGTAGCTTGATTTAATCCTTATTCCTTACTGATTTATTTCTTTCAAGATTAGGGTAAAGCCTCTCTTAATGTAAAAGAATTATAAAGATTGGTACACTTCTCTGGAATTTCAGCTTCTTTTGGCTACTACATGTGGGCAATCTATCTTAGGAGACATTTCTGGGGATGTCATTATTCATGCTATGCCACAGAAATAATTGCTACAGATTTTGACTCAAAACACAGGCCCTAGAGAAAACGGTTTCAAATGAGACTAACTTTGACTCTAATTACACATAATTTAATTTTTCCTAATTTCATAAATCTTAAATGTAAAATGAAAATTATAATTCTTACCTTAAATTAAGAATAATGTTTCTAAAGCCCGTGACACACAATTGCACATAGTTTTCCTTCACTTTCATCCTCAGGTAAAATCAAATTTTGTCAATTTATTTTTAAGTACATATAGCTTTTTTCCTTAATACATAAATTAAATTTATTAAATTATATAATAAGATAAGTATCGCATTAGCCCTTAAGAAGACCAGGCTGTGTCTCTGGTTTGTAAAATTCAAGAGACATTAGCCTGATATCATCAGTGTAAAGATAAAAGAAATGCATGCCTTTAGACTGATAAGGATGAGTTTACTAGGGGGATATGTACCTCAAGAATTTTTTTAGGTTAAGAAAGTGAAGATGAGAAATAAAATACAGATATAAAACAATTTGTTATAAGCTGTAAAAATTGTGCTAATAAAAAAGTAGTTAGGCTATTAAAAGTCTAAGGATTAAAATAAGTCAGATAGATTAGATTAAGTGCCTTCACTAGGTAGACATTTTATATTGTTTAGTCTTTTCCTCTATGTAGTATTTCTTATTGATTTAGTAATAATGTGGGGATTCTTATACAGTTGGCTATAAATTGCTTATTGGTGGAGGTAGGGGTGTTAAGCATGAGAGCACAGCCAGCAGTCATAAATCCTAGAGAGAATATAAGGAATGGAGCACTGCTATAACAAAACAACAGGGATAGCAACTTCCAGAATGGTGATGTGAGGAATTCAGCAGACCCTCTCCCAGCAAAATAAACTTAACTGGTGAAAATTAATAAATACAAAACGAAACCTACAAACAACAATTCATAGCCTTTGGGAATTTTTCTATGGGCATAGAGCACATTAAGAAGTATTCATCAAGAAAATCTACTAAATCTCACTAGAATAGCAATAGCCAACTCGCTTCTCCCATCAGTTCATTGTAATGGAAGTTGTAATATGGATTGGAACATTCAAGAGCCACAGTGTTCGCTTTTCCTCTACATACCAGACAAGATAATTTATCTCCACAGAAGTGGAAAGCCACCAGATTTTCAGCTTTCCCCACTTCCACAGCTCCATATTTTGGAAGATCTGTTGCAAACAAGATAATCAGAGCCACTTGAGACTTCTTTTTCCACCCAGTTCCACTCCTACAGCAGAGAATGCCACAGTCCCAATCACATTTACTAATTGTACACAAGGGGAGTAAACCTGAGAGGACTAGAGGCTAATGCCCTGGACCAGCAAAGAAATGGGCAAATATCAACACAGTCACCTCCAGAACAACAGCACTGAAGTTATGACTGAAGGAAGAGGCAGGCTATAAGAACAGAAAGTTTGGAAGTTCCTCTCAATTAAAATACCCTTATTTAAAAAGGTGTGTGGAGATGTCAAAACCAATAGAGACTATGGTAGTAGATAATTAGGAGTAAGCACATCAGTCTATGAGAGCAAGAACTTTAGACCACCTAGAATTTTAATAAAGAGAACCAAAGAAAGAGCCAGCTAAGAATGATTGTCCTGTACGGATTGGTGTGTCTTCTAGAAGAATTGACCCACGCTTAAAAAAAAAAAAAAAAAGAGAGAGAGAGAGAGAAAGAGAGAGAGAGAGAGAATTGACCTCTTTATTATTCTGTAATGCCCTTCTTTATCCCTGATAACGTGTTGCTCTAAAGGCTCTCTGAAATTACCTACTCTTTCTTTTGATTGCTGTTAGCATTTTATATCTTTCTCTATTTTCAGTCTATACGTGTCTCTATTTACAGTAGGCTTTATTGACAAACTACAGTTGAATCATTTTTTATACTCAACTGTAAAATTTGGTCTTTTATTTGGTGTATGTCAATCATTGATGTTTAAAATGATTATTAATATAATTAGGCTAAATCTATCATATTTGTTACCCTTTTTCTGTTTTTATTTTTGTCTCCTACTGTTTTTCTGCCTTTTGTTGTTTTAATTAAGAATTTTAGTTAATGCCACTTTCTCTCCTTTAGCCTATCATTTATACTTCCATTTTTAAAAACATTTTTAGTGGCTATACTGGAGCTTGCAATATACATTTACACTGAATACAAATCTACTGTAAAATAATACTGTAATGGTAGTGCAAGTACCTTATAACAAAATATTTCCAATTCTTCCTACCTGTCCTTTATATGATTGCTGTCATTCATTTCACTATGCAAAAACAAACCAAAGCATATTTATTTATTTTGAATATTTATCTGTTTGATGAATTAAGAGTAAGAAAAGTAAGTTATTATTTTATATTCACTCTTACATTTTAGATGTTTTCCCTTTATGTGGGTAATAAGTTCTGATTTTCTTTTTAACTATATAAATTTTTTTCCACTTTTTTTTATTTTTTGTTTTTCAAATTTCTTTTTAAATTCCAGTTCAATTGCATAGAGTGTAATATTAGTTTCAGGAGTAAAACTTATGATTCATCATTAATATATAACACCAAGTGCTTATCACAAGTGACCTCCTAAATGCCCATCACTCATTTAGCCCATCCCACACCCACTTCCTCTCTAGAAACTCTCAATTTTCTCTCTATAGTTAAGAGTCTCTTATGGTTTGCTTACCTCTTTTTTTTTCTCTTATGTTCATCTGTTTTGTTTCTTAAATTTGTCTTTTTCTAACTTTCTAAACATCTATAACAAGGCAATTCTACTGTCAATAAAGTCTTTCAATTTTTGTTTGTCTGAGAGTTTTTCATTTTACTTTACTTTTGAAGGATAATTTCACAAGGTACAGAATTCTAGGTTGGTGGTTTTTTTTTTCTTCCAACACTTTATAAATTTTACTTCACTCTCATCTTGCTTACAAAGTGAGGAGAAATTATAATTATTATTGTTATGCCTTCATAGTTAAGGTGTTGTTGTTGTTGTTGTTGTTGTTGTTTTTCCTCTATGGCTTCATTAAAGACTTTTCCTTTGTCTTTGATTTTCCATAGTTTGAATATGATGTGTTTAACTTTAGTTGAGGGGGTGCATTTTGTTTTGTTTTGTTTTTGTTCTTTGATATTTATTGAGCTTGGTGCTCTCTGAGCTTCTAGGATCTGTGGTTTGGTGTCTGACATTAATTTGGAGAAAACTCTGTGACTATTGCTTCAAAATCTTCTTTCTTTCTTTCTTTCTTTCTTTTTTTTCTTTCTTTCTTTCTTTCTTTCTTTCTTTCTTTCTTTCTTTCTTTCTTTCTTTCTTTCTTTCTTTCTCCTCCTTTTAGTATTCCCACTATGCCTATGTTACTCCTTTTATAGTTGTCCTACAGTTCTTGGGAATTCTTTTCTTCTGTCTTTTCTCACTTTGCTTTTCAGGTTTGGAAGTTTCTATCATATACTTACTTTCAGAGATTCTTTTCTTAGCCATTTCCAGTCTACTAAAAATAACTTTCAAAGGTATTTCTGTTACAATGTGTACTACAAAGCCACAGTAATAAATACAATATGTTAGTGGATGTAAGCACAGACAAATAAATCAACGGAACAGAATAGGGAACTTAGATATAGTCCTATATCAATACAGTCAATTGATCTTTGAAAAAAGAATAAAGGCAATACAATGGGACAAAAACAGTCTCTTCAACAAACAGTGCTGGAACAACTAGATATCCACTTGTTTAAAAAAAAAAAAAAAGTAGACATAGACCTTACATCCTTCCTGAATATTAAAATGGACAAAGACTTAAATCTATATAACTCTTAGAAGATAACATAAGATAAAAATCTAACTGATTTTCTGTATGATGATGGCTTTTTAGATACAATCCATGAAAGAAATAATTGACAAGCTGGATATCATTAAAATTAAAAACTTCTGCTCTGTGAAAGGTAATGTTAAGAATATTAAAAGACATACCAAAAACTGGGAGGAAATATTTGTGAAGGCACATGTGATAAAGGATTGTTATCAAAATACACAAAGAACTCTTAAACTCAACTATAAGAAAAGAAACAATGCTAGTACTAAATGAATAAAACACCCTAATAGAAACCTCATCAAAAATTTATACATAAGGCAAGTAAGCCAGTGAAAAGATGTTCAATATCATGTCATTAGACTATTATAAATTAAAACAGCAATGAGATACCGCTATACACCTGATAGAATGTCCAAAATCCGAAACAGTGAAAACAACAAATGCTAGGGAGAATGTGGAGTAATAGAAACTCCTTTTCATTGCTGATGGAAAAACTAAAATAATACAGCAACATTGGAAATCAGTTTGGTGATTTCTTATAAAACTAAATATACTCTTAACATATGACACAACAATCATATTCCTTGGTGTTTACACAAATATAAAATCCACATGCTGATGTATATAGCAATTCTACTCATAATTGCTAAAACTAGGAAGCAACCAAAATGTCCATCAGTAGGTGAATGAATAAATAACTGTGGTACATTCAGACAATAGAATATCATCCAGTACTGCAAAGAAATGAGCTCAAGTCATGAAAAGACATGGAGGAAACTTGAGTGCATATTACTAAGTGAAAGAAACCAATCTGAGCAATCTACATACTGTATAACTCCCAACTACAAAACATTCTGGAAAAGGCAAAGCTATACAGACCAGACAAGCACCACTGGTTGCCAAGGGTGGTGTGGTAAAGGAGGGGGCTGGTGAGTAGACAGAACACAAAGGATTTTTAGGGAAATAAAACTACCTTGTATGACATTGTAATGGAAGACACAGGTTATTATACATTTATCCATTTCGATCGAATGTACAATAACAAGAGTAAACTCCATTATAAATTTTGGAGTTTGGGTGATGTGATGTATCAATGTAGGCTCAACTATTTTAACAAATATACCACGGTATTGGGAGATGCTGATAATGCAAGAAGTTCTACATTTGTGGGGACATAGAAACTCTGTACTTTCTGCTCAGTATTGCTGAGGACCAAAAACTATTCTTAAAAATGTTTATTGATTTAAAAAAACCTCAATATTACTTCATCTTGTTCAATTGACTAAATCATCCTTAAGTTAAAGAGCTAATGTTAAACACTATGAAGTAGATCTGAGATATGCATTTAGCCTTTAAGTGTGTTCTCATTGCATTCTAGCGTTGCTTCTCAAAAGCATGGGACCCAAGTAGCACCATAAAAGTCATCTGACAACTTGTTAGAAATGCACATTTTGGACCCTTTCCCAGACATCCTGAATCAGCAACTCTGGGAGTGAGGCCCAGCAATCTGTTTATTATAGAAGCCTTCCAGGACTTTTATGTAGGCTGAAGTTTGAGAACTGATTCACTACACTGTATTATAGAATGAGTTCAACTGTTGCATCTCCTAAAAAGGTTGACATACCACATACCGGTGAAAGCTTCTTCTCTACCCTCCCTTTATGTAACCACACTGGAAGTGAGCTTGACTCTGCCCCAGGCCAGAGCTATAAGGGGAATTAATACAACAGTATTAGTCCATTACAAAGGCATCTCATTGGAGACTGACCAATAAAAGCCCCTTACTTGGAAATGTGGCTTTAAGATTCACCTGAATAAAGAACCTAAGCTAGCATTCCTGGATAATGTCCATGTTCAAATATAGTCTGGAAAGGATAAGATAGTCTGCCAAGTAGGAAGGAAAATGAAGCCGAAATGCAGAGGTATTTCAAGGACCAACTGAGACACATGCTTTCCTGCTTTCCCTACTATGCTGTGTCAGTGGTTCTTGTCTATTCCTGAGGTGAAGCTAATCTCCCACCTTTTGAGTTCTTTGTGGAACTTATGCACTATTTTAATTAGGTAGCAATTTTACTTAAGCTAGCTTGATTGGTTTTCTGATTTAAAAAAGTTAACAGCCATCATGGTAGGTCGAAGATTGCCTCCTCATTATTTGGAAACATCGATTTCACCTATAATTCTTTCTAAGACTTATTTTAAAAAAGATAGAATATTTTATTTGTAATTTAGAAAGAAAAATTCAAAAATTTAAGAGGAAGAGATTATACATGACTATGTGTTCCACCGAAAGGACATGTTGTAAAAAAGGTTGCATCCTCATATATACTCAATCAGAGTATTGACTGCTCTTAGTCTAGTGACAGCAAGTGTACACATATGGATAAGCCTCTCTGCACTGCAGGAGCATCTGTAGACACAGACACACACACATACACTCTCTCTCTCTCTCTCTCTCTCTCTCTCACCTATCTTACTGCTATTGTCTTGAATGCCTGTGTACATTACACATCAGACCTGTAAGTGCTGAAATATCTGCCTTTGTCCCAGATGTCTACCTCTCTTTCAATCCAGACACAAACGCAGAGTTATAGAAAACCTATGACAGGTGTATATATAATACAAACAGCTCACACACATATTTACTTAACATGTGTAATTTGTAATATATATGTAATTTAGTACAATGTTGGAAGCTTTCATAACTAATTGTAATATGTGTTCTCAAGTAATTTCTAAAGCCCTGGAAATAAAGATGCCAAACTAAAGTAAACCTAAAGTGTAATACATCAGGGAGTTTCAAGAGTTAGTTTGCCAAGTACAAGCAAGCCAAGCAGAGCCATTTGTTTATTTTGTCTCTCGTTAGATCTTTTTTTCAGTAAGGCATTCCCAATAAATCCCAAAAGAAGGAAAGTATTATGATCTGATATTTACTGCTGCTTATTGAAATACACAAAATTCCTTCAACTCTTTTATAGGACAGCTGTTATGAATGCTTGTTGCCCATTAGCATGGAGCAGAATAAATATCTGAATGATAAACTATAAGCAAATAGTGATGTTGTAGTTGTATTTTTCTTAATTCATAGGCTAGCTACTAGTTTAAAAATGATTTTAAATTAAAAAAATATTGTGGTAAAAGTCATTTGTAACATTAAGTTTTTCTTTTTAGATATTTTTAGATGTACAGTTTAGTAATGTTAAGTATATTCACATTTTTGTCCAACAGATCTCAAAATATTTTCATCTTCTAAAACTGAAAGTCTACATCCATTAAATAGTAACTCCTCCTCTCTCATTCTCACAGTCTATTGCAACCAGATTTCCACTTTTTTTTTCCTATCATTTTTGACTACTTTAGATACTTTATACTAGTGGACTCCTACAGTATTTGTGCTGTAGTGACTGACTTATTTCACATAGCATAATATCCTAGAGGTTCAACCATGCTATAGCATGTGGCAGGATTTCCACTTTTTAAGGGCTGCATGAGACATCATTGTATTTATATGACACAGTCTACGGCCATGCCACCCTAAACGCGCCCGATCTCGTCTGTATTTATATGACACAGTTTTTTATCCATTCATATCTGTGGACATTTGGGTTATTTCCTCCTCTTGGCTATTGTAAATAATGCTGCAATTAACAGGATCCTGCAAATAGCTCTTCAAGATACTGCTTCCAATATTTTATTTTTGAGTCTATACTCAGAAGCAGGATTGCTGGATCATATCATAATGCTATTTTCAATATTTTGAGGAAACTCCTTAGGGTTTTCCATAATGGCTGCACCATTTTGGATTCCCACCAACAGTCCATAAAGGTTCTAATGTCTTTGCATCCTCACCAACACTTGATATTTTCTGTTCTTTTGGTAGTAGCCATCCTAATGGGTGTACCATAATATGTGAATGTGGTTTTGATTTATATTTCTCTTATGATTAGTGATAGTGAGCATATTTTCATAACTTAGCTGACCATTTGTCTATATTCTTTGAACAATTGTCTATTCCAGTTCTTTGCACAATTTTTATTTGGATTATTTGAGATTTTTAATTGTTGTTTTAGGAGTTCCTTATATATTCTGAATATTAATGCCTTGTCAGATATACTGTTTGAAAATATTGTCTCCTATTTTGTAGGTTACCTTTTTTCTCTTGGTGATGTCTTTTGATGCACAGAGTTTTAAAGTTTGCTGTAGTCCTATTTGTCTATTTTTGGCTTTGTTGTTTGTGCTTTTGGTGTCATATTCAAGAAATCATTGCCAAATCCAATGTCCTGAAGATTTTCTGCTATGATTTCTTGAAAATTTTAGGTCTTATATTTAAGTTGTTAATACATTTTTAGTTAATTTTTGTATATGGAGTAAGGTAAGGGTCCAGCTTCATTCTTTTGTATGTGGATATCCAGTTCTCCCAACACAATTTTTTGAAAAGACTGCCTATTCCTCATTGGGTAATACTGGCACCCTTGTTGAAGATAAATTGACCCTATACAGGAGGATTTACTTCAACACCCCTTTCTGTTCCACTGGTCTATATGTCTGCTTTTATGCTAGTGTTACACCTTCATGATCACAGTTTCCTTGTAGGATATTTTGGAATCAGGAATTGTGAGGCTTCCAACTTTGTTCTTATTGCTATTATTACTGCCACTATTCATGAAAAGCACCAAATTGGATTTGATTACGAAATTACATGACAGGCCACTAGAAAAAACTTATGTTGAAGGAAGCAGTTGAAAATCCTAATTTTGGAGGACAAATACTACCAATTATAACCACAATAAGTCTGTTTATTATGTACTTGGACATCAAAATTTGTTGAAATGAACAAAATTTTTCTTTGTTACCTATTTCTGTCCCTCCAGTTTTTTAGTAGGTACTTCCTTTCTATTACTGACATTCTTATTTCCCCATTCTGAACCTTCCTCTGACTATCCCAAGTTCCTCATTTTAGAATGTTTCTATGAATCTCTTCCTATTTCTTCATCCATACATACTCAAAACTTGTTAGCACTTATTATATTAGATTTCTCATCTCAGTCAGTTTCCTGTGGAAATAAATAGACCTATAAAACTATGTATCACCCATTCTCATTAAGGTCCCCTTAATGTATACACATATACATTCATGCACACACATGTACATGTATCTATCTATCTATCTATCTAGTAGATTAACATTTCTACCTACTTAGTGAATGCTTTATTTAAAAAAATATTAAACCATACACCTCTAGTGCCCAAGCTCTGGTTAACAGGTGAAAATATGTTTTGGTATAGTTGGGTCTTTAGTGGCCAAATTATGACCACAAGGTAATTTACATACTTTCCACATATGTTTGTTATATATTGTTCACTATCATCCTTGAGACCATCTCCATTCAAGGAAATTGGAGGGTCCAGATTATTAACAAATATGTTCCAGGTTTTCTACGTTGTAAAATGTGAATTGACTCCAGCCATCCTTACAGCCTTTTGAAAATACTGGTATCTGAATTTTTTTCTAAGCTTCTGTTAAACCATTCAATCTAGGGTGGAATTTGTACATTCTTTTTATTAAAAAAAAAAAGAAAAGAAGGAAAAGTGACAAGTTAATTTTGTTGGACAAACAGAGTTAAGTGACTGATCTAGGAATTAAATATAGAGAATAATTCTTGTTCACATTCAGAGTCCTCACCTTAACCATGGAGTTCAAATAAATGCAGTGTCTTTCTTTCTTTCTTTCTTTTTTTAAAGATTTTATTTATTAGAGAGAGAGCATGACTTTGGGGAGGAGGGGCAGAGGGATAAAGGGAAGCTGAGTCCTTACTGAGCAGGAATCCAGGGGACCCTGAGATCAGGACCTGAGACTAAGGCAGATGCTTGATGGACTGAGCCACCGAGACACCCCTGAGGCATCAAAGTATAAGCAAGAACAGTACCAAACTATGTCAGGGAGAAAATATGGATAATAATCAGTCTTTTTCTTTTTAATTTCTTTACATCTGTGCTTCACAGATTTTAATATCCCTAGGAATCACTTGGCAATCTTATAAAAATGCAGATTCTGATTCACCAGGTTTGGGTAAAATGTGATTCTGCATTTCTTACCAGCTTTCATGGGAGCTGTTGTCAGACACCAGGCCACATCCTGAGTTTTTCAAAGAGAAGTAATCTAAATTCGAGTAAATTTTATAATTTTATAATGTCATTGTAAAAGTATTCTGCAAAAATAAAGGGGAGCTCAAGTACAAAATGTATTCCCAGGTAAATCAAACACTTGTGACAACTGAATATTCATTAATACATATTATACAAAGAAATGTCTTCTATTTTTTGAGTTTAGGTGTCTTTTGCCTGATATCATGGTATAGTATGCTTTACATTATGCTAGAATGTTAACAATGGTGCATTACTCATTTGCCAGAAATATTTCCAAATTTTTTTAGTGACTGTGTAATAAAACTAGATCTTCATTAGAAAAATCAGATTGCCTTACTTTATGAAATTTATTTTGAACTATTTCCAACTAATGTGATCACCATAATTTGTATTACATAACCAGACATTATTTTATTTATTTATATTAAAATTAAGTTTAATTAAATAAAAGTTTTGGATTTACAAGATGGTAATCTTGTAAAAGTAAGGTATGCCAAATGCTTGAAATTAATTATTTTAAAAAAGTCATTCATTTCTTTAAAAGATGCATGAGAGAAAATGTAATATCTTAGATATGTGAGAAACTTTACGCCTAATATTTTTTATACTTCTCTATTATCTACATTTTAAACTGCTGACAAGCACAGTAAGATGATCTTTTAAATCACTCATTATACATGATACTCTATTATCTTACATCCATTATAACTTGTTAGAAACTTTTAATAATGCATGACTCTAGAAGGCAATTCCCCATAATAGATACAGATACTTAAATATTACTCCATCCATATTTTATTATTTTATGAAGCATACTGGCAACTGAGCCAGTAATTTTGTCAGATATGAAGGGTTACTAAGCAGTTTCAAAATTATCCAAAATATTAAATATGACAGCATAAAATAGCAAATCAATTTCATTTTCTTTTTTTATTTTATTTTTCCAGTAAAGAAAGAGTTACTTGAAGTACTCTTATGAAATTGAAAACTCAGTACAAAGGTAAGATAATAACTTAGATTTGATAAATATCCAGTATATGTCATATTATCTCAACTAGGATCCTACAATTTAATGATTTTTTTTTTTTATTTGAAACATTCATTTCTGGCAGAATTTCTTTTTTTTATATTCTCTGATCAGCATAAAGACCAATGTTAAATTATAGTATATATTATAAAAATAAAACTTCAACTATTTAAATTTGTTTTCAATTGGAAAAGAGGAAGAACTTCGTCTTTATTTTAATCTGCTGATATAAAATCATTCCACTGTGGAAGTATTTGTAGAACCATTTCCGAAAAGGAAGTAATATAAAATATATAGAAGGGGCATATGGGGAGCTTAGTTTTTAAGCATCTGCCTTCAACTTAGGTTATGATCCCAGGGTTCTAGGATCCAGTCTCCCACGGGGAGGGGTGAAGGGGTTCCCTGCTCAGCAGGGATCCTGCATCTCCCTCTCCATGTGCCCCTCCATCCCACTTGTGTTTTCTCTCTCTTAAATAAATAAAATCTTTAAAAAGATTAACTGTATAGAGAAAAAGTGTTCCAGGACATGCCTAAAACAGCCTTTGTAGGAAATATTAAAATCCACATTGCTAGTTCTAAATAATGTTGTAAAATTATTTTTAGTAAAGCTAATCCAAGAGTTTACTTGCTACTTACAAAATAGTGATTTTACATTATACGTTTAACAAAGAAATGTTACATGGAGTGGAAAAAGATCCCTGTAGTAATTGTTAATGTTTATGAAACTGAAAAAAAGAGTAAGCAGATAAATCAGTATTACTGACGTATTGTTAATACCTTTTCCAGAAACACTAACAAAGTGAGTCGACTCTAGATTAAGAATTTCTGTGGTAGTATAGAAGATGCTACATCTTCCTTGATAACCCGTTCTTTCATTTAATTTTCTAGTCAGTAAATTTACTGTGTATTTTAAATATGCTTTGATACTTTTTTAGTCCTAGATAAAAATAATAAACTAATTCAACCCTCCACATAATTACCATTTACATCATCAGATCAAATAAAAACCAAGGCAGTTTCTAAGAACCACATATGATACATTTGTAATTTATAGAAATTGGTATTTTTATATTTCAAGCTCAATCTTGAAATTATCTCTATCAGTTAGAATTTTTGTCTTAATGGCAGGTTAATGGCTTTATGCATGCATCTTGCAAAGCCTACCTTCTGAAAGTAGATTGTATATACTTATATGGACAAAGCACCTTTGTGTTCAGTATGGTGGCAGCAACATTCTCTAACATAGAGTTATAAAGGGGATTTCCAGAAATGGTATGATAGGTATTCTTATTATCTGATGTTATTCTAACAAATAAATTATTTTAAAGTATAATTTTTCAGGGAGCCTGGGTGGCTCAGTGGGTTAAGCCTCTGCCTTCGGCTCAGGTCATGATCCCAGGGTCCTGGGATCGAGTTCCGCATCAGGCTCTCTGCTCAGCAGGGAGCCTGCTTCCTCCTCTCTCTCTGCCTGCCTCTCTGCCTACTTGTGATCTCTGTCTGTCAAATAAATAAATAAAATCTTTTAAAAGAAAAAGTATAATTTTTCTAGGGAAGCAATTTTTGTAACTCTTCTGCAGACTTTCTTCAAATTATTTTTATCCATTTTAAAGTACTGCTGATCCCTTTAGTACACTATTTTGCCTGCATCTTTCAAACATTATTTTTTTCTTTTAAATATTAAGTTTTCTTAAGTTATATTATACAGACTTCTGAGTACCTTGACACATGGCATTCTGGATGAAAAACATTGAAGTTTTGTTCAATGGCAACATAAAGAAACTTCACACAAATCAAAATACATTAACTGAAAATATAGGTAGTAAAATCCATTTTGATACCACTGTCTGGTTATAATGATACTTGTGTTATACAAGTTGTATATTTTGTGTAAAACGGATGCATGATGTTGATCCAGGGATTGTAATTTAATAGGTAACATAACTGAATATGATACCTGGTGAGGCAATTTATCATAAGGTTTTACTCTATGTTTATATGAAATTCAAATTATTGTAATCTAATGTCCATCTCTGGTACAGAATGTAATCATTGATCCTAGGTGGTGATTAGTTTAGTCCACAGACTTTAATTTGATACTATACATGCAACTGAATACTTCTGTCATGTTCACTTTTCCAGAATTAGATTAAAATATTTTAAGAATTTCTCCTGTGAAAAATGTAGTACACAGCTTCACAGAACAATGAAACAGTCAATATAGCATCCGTCATATGTTTACATGGCTTTCGTCATATTTTAATTTAATTAAATAATTAAATTGTCAAGAAAACTATTAGGAGGAAAAGTATGCAAGTCATTTAAATATTTACATCTCAAGCCAGTACTAGGTTTGCCTAGTCTTAGAAAGATATATTGTGGAAGACTGGGTTCAATGTAGGTTTTTAAAGCTGTTTCACTTTTTTATTAGAAAAAGAGAACTAATCTAACTTATAAATATTAATAAAATCATACACTAAAAGTGGAGCTAAAAAAAGTCTGTCGGTGTTTTCTGCAATTCTTTAAAGCACATAGTCTAAATATATGAGAATAGAATTCTTGGCTCTTTTTCCTCTCTTTGCCCTACCCTGAGATTAAATTTGCAGATTTTCCACATCTAAGCATTACTAGAAAAATGTGTGTAATGTTCAATAAAATTGTACTACATTAGTGACTGTGAACAGTATTCAGTAAATGGTTTTAATATTAAGCATGTTTAGCAAATATGCATAAAATTATATTAAAACTGAATTATTCACAGAGGACTAGTTTTCTAAATTTGAATAAGATACATTAAGACACCAATTTTGGCACATACCTTCATTTTCCCTTTCCTTTGCCCCAAAATTGGCTAATGCAGCAGCTAGTAGTGAGATTGTGTGCATTGCTTTATTAATTCAGGGAGAGTAAACAATAAAAAAATTCATTAAGAATATAAATTGGAAAACAAATATACATGCATATATCTAACATATATATGCATATGTTAGACTGATGTAGGTAAATATCACTATGTGTATGTGTGGTAGCCTTGTGTTGTGTCATGATATAAATAACCTCTTAATTAGCAATAGGATATTATCTACTGAAAATTGTTAAAAGAGAAACTCAAGCTACTTTTCTTTTTTTTTTTTTTTTAAACATTTTATTTATTTATTTGACAGACAGAGATCACAAGTAGGCAGAGAGGCAGGCAGAGAGAGAGGAGGAAGCAGGCTCTCCATGGAGCAGAGAGCCCGATGCGGGGCTCGATCCCAGGACCCTGGGATCATGACCCGAGCCGAAGGCAGAGGCTTTAACCCACTGAGCCACCCAGGCGCCCCTCAAGCTACTTTTCAATATGATTAAACTTATTTATCCTATAGATTATTGAAATAATAAAAAATGAGTCAGAGGGGTGCCTGGGTGGCTCAGTAGGTTAAAGCCTCTGCCTTCTGCTCAGGTCATGATCCCAGGGTCCTGGGATAAAGCCCCACGTCAGGCTCTCTGCTTAGCGGGGAGCCTGCTTCATCCTCTCTCTCTCTGCCTGCCTCTCTGCCTACTTGTGATCTCTGTCTGTCAAATAAATAAATAAAATCTTTTAAAAAAATGAGTAAGAACTGAAAATACTTGTTACATATCCAGCATGATGTTAAACTCTGCTTGGAACATATGGTTTCTTATGTATTTACTTTCAATTTATCCATCAAATTTAATAAAATTGTTTGCAATGATATCTGTATGCAAAAAATATGTTTGCATAATCTTCACTGGGTTATGAGCTAAATAATATAAATAAAATGTTGTGCTGTAGCATGGACAGATATATGTGGGATTCAAAAGAATTATTAACTGCATTCTGGTTCTCCCTAATCACACTGCACCTCATGCAGAAAGGCTGATTTTATTTAATTATGCTTAGCTGATAGTCTATCAATATTTAGAAAAGTAGTTTAGAAGTTGTATCAAAGTTTTACTATATTGAACATCTTTTATGTTACAATTTTCTTATTAAAAGATTTCCAGTGGAATTTTTCCTTTTAATTTTTAAAAATAGCTACATTTATTTTTTTAAATTTTTATTTATTATTTAAATTTCTTTTCAGCGTTCCAGAGTTCATTGTTTATGCACCACACCCAGTGCTCCATGCAATACGTGCCTTCCATAATACCCACCACCAGGCTCACCCAACCTCCTACCCCTTTCCCCTCCAAAACCCTCAGTTTGTTTTTCAGAGTCCACAGTCTCTCATGGCTCATCTCCCCCTCCAATTTCCCCCAACTCCCTTCTCCTCTCCATCTCCCCATGTCCTCTGTGTTATTCCTTATGCTCCACAAATAAGCAAAACCATATGATAATTGACTCTCTCTGCTTAACCTCTTTCATTCAGCATAATCTCTTCCATTCCTGTCCACGTTGATAAAAATGTTGGGTATTTATCCTTTCTGATGGAGGCATAATACTCCATAGTATATATGGACCATATCTTCTTTATCCATTCGTCCATGAATGGCCTCTTGATTCTTTCCACAGTTTGGCGACTGTGGCCATTGCTGCTGTGGACATTGGAGTACAGATGGCCCTTCTTTTCACTACATCTGTATCTTAAATTTCTGAAAAGTGTATTTATTTTTGTCTTAAGGTCATGGTGAACTCAAAACTAATCATGTTTAGTCTTCTATTGACTTCTGGGAAAGAATGTTACATTTTTATCAAAATTGTTGGCTGATTTCCTCAAATGATTAAATAATTTAATTATTTTCTTTTATTTCTTTGTCTTAGAAGTTAAGGTGAAAAATTAGATCAAGGTACTATAAATCACAACAGAAAGGGGGAAAAAGTTAGCTAGTGGTATTAAAATGAAGTTGAATATGTAGTTATGATGGCAAAAAATTCTCCAGAGATGATATTAGCTTTCTAGAGCAGCCAATCCTCAATGTTACACAACTCACTATAGGCACAATTTAAATCCAGGTAGTTTCTTAGTTTTAGCATTACCATTCTTGGTCCATAATCAACTAAATACATGTTCTAAAATATTTAAAAAGAAAATAGTTTATACTGCAATCATCATTATCTCTATTGAAAATATAGCAACAAGGGTGCCTGGGTGGCTAAGTCAGTTAAGTGTCTGACTTCAATTTAGGTCATGATCTCAGGTATTGTACCCAAGTTTTTGTGTCTGAGAGACCACCAAGGAGCCAACACCAATGCAGTCACATGAGGGTTTATTCGACAAGCTTAAGCTTGGGCCCAAGTATACCCAACACAGTAGAATAGGGACTTGGACCCCGAACCGGATTACAGCCAGAGTTTTTAAAGGCAGAGTAGGGGTGGACTCGGCAGTAGGTGATTGGGCCACAACTGCTGGCGCTAGGTTCCTGTTTTCTCTGACATGATTTATTACGTTAAGTTATCCTATTCCTGATTGGTCTTTGGTAGGCGTGTTGTTTTCGAAACCTTTGGTCAATCTTTCTTGAACCAGGGGTAAATGAGTTAGGTAGGTGAGGAGAAAGGGGATGTTCAGAAGGGCTATCAGGGTAAAGAAGACTGTCAGGATATTGGAGGCCTGGTTATTATCAAGCCAAAGCCGTTTTTCCCTCTAATGAGGCACTAACATGAAGACAATTGGAGCTTCCTGGTGGAATGTCACATTCCTCTTATCAAGCGTCCTTGTTAGTGAAATTTAGGTTTAGAAGAAATTTAACTTTATTTCCATTTCCTTCCACCTCAGCCTCCTTCAGTTTTATGGAAGGGAGGGCAATGTTAGGGCTTGAGGAATTGAGTTACTTGTCTCTGGAAGTTGGGCTATTAATAAGATAGTTTCTTTGTTGTTAATCACTAGGACATTTGTAAACTGAAGGAGAATTCTGTCTTGCAGGATTGTGATCTCTGCAAGTTAACCATTTGTTTTTCTTTTAGGGCAGCCAGGAGTGCCTGAGGAATGCCACACATGTTACCAAGGGTGCTTTTTCCTCAGCCAGCCTTCTGCTCCCTCATCACAGGGTCCTGGTATTGAGCCCATGTTGGGCTTCCTGTTCATCCTTCTCCCTGTGCCCCTTCCCCTGCTCATCCTTTCTTTCACTCTCACTCTCTCAAATAAATAAGTAAAATCTTTTTTTTTTTTAAGAAAATATAATAAAAGACTTCTTAAGACTAATTTTTTGGAGAGTTTTTCAAATATGGGTTGATGATATCTAACAAAAGCATGATTCAATCAAAGGAAATTTACTATAAGAACAATATGATACACCAGTCTGAAGGGCTGGTAAAACCTAGAGGTATATTTCATGGAAACCAGAAGAACACATGAATTTTTACATCCTTCAGGCAATCCTCCACAAATATTGTTTCTTTGAATTAAGTTTTTGATAAACATTGAATGGTTGTAAGCTTGAAATTATCCCCCCTGGCTAATGCCTGGAGTGCAGCTCTTCTCTACTGTTCGTGGGTTGAAATCTGTCTTATGTGCCTGACCAGATATCCTCATTCTGAAAAGGTAAGCACTCTTTTATGAAAACGGAGGAAACGGGGCACCTGGGTGGCTCAGTGGGCAAAAGCCTCTGCCTTTGGCTCAGGTCCTGATCTCAGGGTCCTGGGATTGAGCCCCACGTTGGGCTCTCTGCTCAGCAGGGAGCCTACTTCCCCCTCTTTCTGCCTGCCTCTCTGCCTACTTGTGATCTCTGTCTGTCAAATAAATAAATAAAATCTTTTAAAAAAGAAAGAAAGAAAGAATGAAATCGGAGGAAACTAGCAAGGGATTAGGATAAAAGAACATGTATACCATCTCAACAAGATTTCCATTCTGAATTGAGTTAAGGAGTGTCTGATAAATATAGAGCTTTATTGTTGTTTTTTTCAAGATTCATTTATTCATTTGAGAGAGAGAGAGATGTTGGAGAGATTGAGAGAGAGAGATGGTCTCTTTCCATGAGTAGAAGCAGAAAGAAAATCTCCAGCAGACTCCATGTTGAGCAAGGATCCTGATGTGTAACTCAATCTCATGACCCTGAGACCATGACCTGAGACCAAATTAGGATCTCATGCTTAGCCAACTGAGCCACCCAGTGACCCTATAAGATTTTATTTTATTTTTTAAGTGTTAATCCTTATCCATGGACACATTAATTAAATTATTAAGGTGCTATATTTCTTCACTATATGTAATATGAACATAATTATTTTGATATATCTTTATTTCAAGCAGGAGTAATAAAAGGTCTCAATTCTCTAGAAAGTCAAATCTCAATAAAATATTAACATATCTAGTTTGGAAGAGAAACATGATAATGGAAAATAGGTATAGTAATAGCAGTCATGAGAAGCAGAAGCAGGAAAGAACTGCAGTGAGATATGGATGATGTTATGTCTTAATGGTAAAAAGTATGGCTTTGGGGTCCATATTGCCTATGTTAAAACCCAAATTTATGTGATAGTCATGGGAAATTTACTAAATCTTATTAAGCCTCAGTTCCTTCATCCAAATATCAAAATGATAATTAATTTCAGAGATAGTATCAGAAAAGTATCTAACATGGTCTCTCAAAGGGATGCATATGAAGTTTTTGAGTTTAGGAGTCAGTTTATGTGCTAAAAATGGGCATGAGAAAACATACAATTATAAACATCTAAGGTTAACATTCATTCCAAATCAAATTAAAATAATGATCACTAAATAAATAAAATGGATATCCTGAAACAGGTAGGGGTGGACAAATACTGGTAGAAAGTTAGCTCCCTAGGGGCTCCTGTGTAGCTCAGTTAGCTAACCACTGGACTCTTGATTTCAGCTCAGTTCATGATCTCAGGGTAGTGAGATCGAACCCAGCATCAGTCTCCTCATTCAGTGGGGAGCTGCTGGAGACTCTCTCTCTCTCTCTCTCCTTCTGCCCCTCCCCCTACTTGCTCTCTCTCTCAAATAAATACAGTAAGAAGAAAATATGGCTCCCTCAAGAAAAACTTTCCTGATTTTTACATTGTGAAGGCCGTTCAACTCATCTTATAGAAAAAGCCTATAATCATTCTAAATTAGAAGAAGCCTATCAGGTAATCAATATGCTCTAGGCATATATAGGTTTCAGTCATCTTTCTCATCTTGTTAAATGATTACTAAAGAAGGATTATTCACTTATACAACAAAGAAAT
The DNA here is from genome assembly GCF_002288905.1 of Enhydra lutris kenyoni. Taxonomy (NCBI): domain Eukaryota; kingdom Metazoa; phylum Chordata; class Mammalia; order Carnivora; family Mustelidae; genus Enhydra; species Enhydra lutris. The sequence goes on from NW_019154099.1 coordinate 22,370,990, forward strand.
CAAACCAAACTTCATCAAATATAAGAATGTGCTACCTAAGATTGATATGTGCTTGAAGAAAACTCATGGGATAAAAAATAAACTGAAAAAGTTGAAATAAATAATAAAATGAATCCCAGGGGACAAAAATATAGGATAATTTAGAAAATCAAGAGCAGACTGCTAGCTATCAAATTGACAGGAACTAACAGAATAAGAAAAAGCTCTTGAGATTTAAAAGAAATGTTTAGAAATAACAAAAATTCAGTTGTGTTAAAGATTAAATTTGACAATATTTCACAGAGCACAGAACAAAAACAGAGTTGGAAAGTATGAGATAAGACGAAAAATATAGAAACTTTTCAGCATATATAACAGCCAATTAATACAACAAGTAAGTGCAGAGGGAAAATTATCAAGGCAAAAAAATCCAAAGATGAAATTCCTGCATCTTACAATAAAAGAATTCACTGAAAATAAAGCAGGGTAAATAAAAAGGGAGCTAGAATTTGTGTTGAAAAATGTAGGTGGGAGTGAGTGATTAACAATATAAAAATGAAAATACAAAATTAGTGACAAACAAGCTTCAGATCTTTAGATAATATATGTTTAAAAAAAAAGACCCACAGTTAAAGTTCCGAGGGAAAATATTTTTATATCTCTACAGGTCAAATTATCAACTAAATGTAAGGAAAAATAAATACATTTTAGACACTTGGTAAAATGCAAGTTAATGTATATATTGATCTTTTTGCATTACAAAATTAAAACACAGGTCTATATTTAACATACATAACATATATATTTAACATTTATAACATCTATAACATTCTGGTCTGACTCTGGGTAAATCATTACCATTCACACTGGCCGTGGTGGTACAGGGTCCTTACCACTGAGGATCCAATCTCTCTTCAGTCATTGTGTTCTTTGAAAGCTCATAATTCAGCTTGAGCTCCTCCTCGGCCTATCACTCATCCATGTCTTCACTTGCTAGTCTGCCATATCCATGCTGGGTAGCCATCTATACTGCCCATGACATCGCAAGAAGCACTCCGACAGCACCTTGCTGGTTGAGCCTCTCTGCCTACGATTTTAATGCCCCCGCTCATCACTGTAATTTCTCCCATCTTGCTTCTGATGGTTAAATTTTGATGCTTGGGCCTCTATTAGTTCATGCTTCTCTCTCACTGTTAGCATCATCTGCCATCCCTGTAAGCCCTCACAGAGAGAGTAGTCACCACTGCATGTGTCCGCGGTGCTTCCGCTCCTCTCCTACTCCATGTCTCATCACCCTAGTCTCTAGGAAAGGGATTGACTCCAAGGTCCTCCGGCAGACACAGACATCTGGCCAGTTTCCCAGCTTTACTAATCCAGCATGCCCGCTTCCCTGAGCATTTAAATCTGTTCTGCCACCCCTGCCCTGGCAATTCTGGCATTTCTATTCCCCTAGCGTGAGACACTGCTTTCTTCAAGCTTCCAAGACCTATTTTTACAGTGTGTGAGCACTGACTCCACAGAGTTTGCCAAGGAATTGATCCTATATCATAGGAAATCTCTCAGACTGATAAAATTTCACTTAGCACCCTTATGTTTGGCCCAATTGATTCAGTACCTTCAGACCCAGTGCCACCTATTTTCCCTAGGTTCCTGCTGTTACATGTTGAATAGGTTCTGAACCCCCTCTAGGATGCGGTTACTTTTCTCTTTCACTAGATGTAGACTTAGATTATATCACGTGACCTGGCCTGAGTAGCTAAGTGAGTTTACAATAATTATTGGTTTGGTGGCCAGGATGAGAAGTGTCTCTTACCTTGTCTTTTATATGCCATCTTGCAGAATAGCATCTTGGCCTCATGATAAAGCTATGGTGGAATGCAAGTCTTCAGAGAAAGGGGAGGACCCTCCATAGACATCACATGATTTCTGAGGATTCCATATTTTTATGTGCACAAACCCAATTTCCGACCATACCTAAGCTCAGAGTTTCGGTCTTTCCTAATTAGACCTCAGAGTTGAGTGTAGGGAACTTGCCAAGATTGAGAACTCAAACTTTTTTAGATCTCTATAAATTATATAAATCTTGGACTTGAACATCAGCTTTATTTACCTTCTCAAGCTACAGGAAATGATAATCTTTTTATGCTACTGAGAAAACCTTTTCATTTTTACTCTTAGCCTTTAACTGGTGATTAATCATCCCCAATCTTTTATTGTCTTTCTTCAGTGAATCCATTTTTTTCTGATATCATCTAATCTCATAATTTTTACAGTTAATTTTTTTGCTATAAGTTCTTTTCTTGTATATCAGGTTCCTTATTTCCACAAATGTATTCCTTTCTGCTAGTATTTCATTCTGGTTCACTATAGATTAAAATTTCAAGAATTGGATTACTGCCACAAGCCAAGGGTTATCATTTCTTCACTTACTATGAGGACTTTGTCTTTGCTACCAACTAGGCAATAGATGATCTAGCTTCAATTACTATTGTATTGTTGCTTTCATAGCCCATTTGGGTTTTGATTCTCTTTTGTTTTGTTCATTAGGAAACAAACCCAGAGGCAGTCTTCTATAAGAAGTTTTGGGGAGGCATGCTTTCAGGGTCAACATAATGAGTGAAAGAATGCAGCAGGATTTGGCAGAGGAAGAAATTGAACTGGTATGACAGGGTTCAAATGAGGGCCTCAACCAATCCCACAGACATTTCAGGAAGGCCTTTCAGAGATATTCGGAATGAGATAAGAAGACCAAAATTTTATTCCTTTCCATTAAATAGGCATTATCTGTGAGCTATATCCAGGAAGGGCACATAAATCTGGGTAAGGTGACTCTTCAACAGAAGGTGATTCTAGGAGAGAGATTCAGTTGAGAACTCTTAGCCAACCCAAGATATGAAGGCTTTCGTCTTACAAGGAGGGTGTGGGTGGCACACCATCACATGAACTACTGGTATGGGTGTACATAGACATTTGTTACGTGTATAAATGCCTAGCAACATAAAGACCTTAATGATGGAAGTGTTTACTTCTAGGGAAAAAATCAGAAATTGTGGCAATCAGGGGTCACAGATAGGTTTGCCATATCTGTTTAGATAATTTTTTTCATAGAATATATTGGTATACCCATCTACTATTTTAAAAAGATATAATTTTATTAGCAACTCATACAAATTTCAAGAGAAACATTATATGAATGAAGTGAGATATATATATGACTCAATAAAATAAGTGAATAAAAACCTAGAAGATCTTACAGATATTGTTAAAATAAAGTGTAATTTTCCCCAAACCAAATAAATCATGCAATAACAAATTAAAAAAAAAATCATAATAGCCCCAGTTTTGTAAAAGAAATTGTCATGGAGTATGGAACAAATGCTTTTTAACTGATAATATTTAGAAAAAAATACCTTCCTTTAAGAGATTTTCCCCTCAAGTAACATTGAAAATTTTAAAATGGGATCATTGTATCATACATTGTATGTATGATCTTTGCATCTTCATTTTCTTTGCCATAAATTGTATTCAACTAATGTACATGTTAAGTGTTGGCTTTTAATTAGACATTCAGAGTGCTGTAAAGGCAAAGTGAGAAGACTTACATGAGGTTAATAAGGATTGTTATATTATTATAATATTACTTCATTATTGCTGTTGTTATTCATTATTATAACACTTAGTCCATTGTTAATACTGTTATTGCTATTTTATTATAATTTAATTTATTACATTAGCTTTATATCTATATATAGATATGTATATGTATATATGTATATGTATATATACATATCTATATATAGATATAAAGCTAATGTAATAAATTATATATATTTATTTACAAATATAATATATGTGTATATGTATATATATATATATATAGCCATGGAAAAATAGGCATAATGCTAATAAGTTGTTAGGGGAAACAAAGTTGATTTTATTTGATTTTATTTGAACTTTTATTTTGTGGAGACAAACTTATTCTAGAAAATCAGCTAGAATTAGAAATAGTGTTAAGTATGTTATTCAAATTCAAATCAGGAAGGAATTTAAAATTATTTTTTAAAAATAGTAACAGCTGAGGGAAATCAGAATGGTGTAATTGGGCTAAATACTCATCTTACATGGTATGTACACAACAAAAAATACACAGGTTGATAGATCACATGTTATTTAAAATGATAAGAAATCACAAGAAGATCCCCTCCTCCACCTTCAAAGGAAGTTCACATTGCTTATGGGTAATCTGGCTGGTGGTAGAAAAGTTGGGCGAATGACCTTTGACTTCTTACAGAGCGTTCTTCTATCTGATATTATTTACACTGTGTATATCCTACTTCTAGTAAAAGAAAGTTGGCAAAGTGGAAAGTTATGTTACAAATAACTCAGTTTACCCCTGTGGTGGAGACAAAATTCAGCTGCTCTCTTCTCGAATCTCTGAGTCTTTTGTGAGCATGGCATGATTTTAGGGTATTCGCCAAATGGGATCATTTCATTCCTGGCTTCATTAAAAATCTCCATTCGTCCTTGATGCCCTGTAGTTTATGGTTTTAGTTCTTTTTCATGTTATTTCTCCATGTTTTATGAATATCTGCAAGATGACTAAACTACTTTCTGGATATGGGCAGAGTAAACTAAATATTTTAAATTTGTTTCCCTGAATCTCTCCTTTGATATCACAGTGGGGATTGCAGCATCGTCATTCTGTCCATGCAATACGATGGGCAATCCTCTCTCTCTACATTAATAATCCTTCAAGCAGGTAGGAAAGTTCACAGTTTCTTGAATAAATTGGAAAACATGCTCATTCCTAATATTCTACATGCAATAGAAATAACTATCACTATCATTCACATTTACATAGTATATTAAGAACATGCACCACCACTTCACACTTTTCAATTGACAATTTTCTTTGAGAAATGATTCCAGTTTTGCATATAATTGAAAGCATGCCTTAAAACTTAACATGAAGAGTGTCACCAATGAGTACTCTTCCATTAAACCACCACAGTCATATCTGAGACTCAATTCTTTGTCAAGAGAAGAAAACCAATTAAGCTTTGGTATACCTGTTCAGCTGAGGTTAACACTCAGTACTTCCAATTTTGAGGTTTGCAACAACCAACCCATCCTGGGAGGCAGAGTGAGGGTTGCTACTGATAGAAAGGAATTAGTGGAAAGAATAAAATGACATAATTTCAATATTTTGATCATAAATTTATGGATTTCTAAACATTTTCTTTTATATGGAAACATACATAGTCTTTCCATCTCTTATGCAAGTTGTTTCACTAGCATTTTTCTACAAAAGCTTGGATTAATGCACTAATCCACTAAAGTAAGTAACCAATCTAAATCCTCTTCACTGCACAGAATTCTTGTAAAGCCAGTATTGTTTCTTTAATATTGTTTTGCTAATCACATAAATCTACCTGTCTAGAGAAAGGCTGTTTGAACATTTCAGACAGTGGTTTCGCAAAACTTGATTCTGCTCTAATTGTGCTTTAATGATAGTTTTCCATTTTGTGGATAACTGTGTTTAAATATTCAGAGAACAGATTATTAAAATTTTTGCTGAATGACTCATACAAGAACACTAATTAGAACAAGAAAAACAGAGTTGCAATTTTCCAAAATAGTAACTGTGCCAGGTGAACTCAAGAAATGCTTCTGCTAACTAAAACTTTTATATAGAAACTGGCAAATCATACATGTAATAATGATTAATGGTTCTTCTGGATATTTAAAGTGAACTGCTTACTACGAGTCAGAACTGCTGGTTCTTATTCTAAGTGCTGTCACTCACAATTTTACTGATTGACCTTTAGTTGGTATTCTGACTCATTTTTGCCTTAATTCTTTTCTCAAAGTATAATCCAGGGATTATAATTAAAAATAAATAAATGCACTTGGCAAAATGGCAAAGTGAAAAATATTTTCTGGTTAAGAGGTGCTGGTTTAATTTTGTTTGTTTTTCACATTTAATAATAATTAGACCCAAAAGTACGAACTACTGTAAATAAAATGTCATACCATCAAGGTACTTACACTAAACAGGAAATAACCATGGGTTATTCTTTCTTTAGATATTTCCCTCTTCTAAGAGAATAATTAAAATACATCATGAGTTCTAAAATTCCAAATTAAAGTCTGAATTTTCTTTTTATTTTAAGATTTTATTTATTTATTTGACAGAGATCACAAGTAGGCAGAGAGGCAGACAGAGAGAGAGGGAGAAGCAGGCTCCCCACTGAGCAGAGAGCCCAATGTGGGGCTCAATCCCAAGACCCTGAGATCATGACCTGAGCCGAAGGCAGAAGTTTTAACCCACTGAGCCACCCAGGCACCCTGAACTTTAAATATTACATATAAGCATAAAAGCCTCTAACTACTTACTAAAGTATATAATGGGGAAGATATATTTTTTACAACAGCTGGAATAGAAAGTAAAGTCACCAATACACTTTTATGATGATTTCAAATTAAATATTTTAAAATTAATATCTGTAGTAGCTATAGCCTCTTATAAAAGGTTTCTTTTCATGTTCTCCTTCACTGCATCAAGTGCCAGTATTTTTTTCTGTTATGACATCATGTGTCATAATAAACATCATTTCAGTTCAAATTGCCTAATATCCCTAACATGAGCCCATCAGGTTTCTGTTAATAATTAGGTGGCCCTCTTGCCACTTTGTCTTCTCCATTCACTCTGTTGCTTTTTTTGGGGGGTGCCTTTTTCAACAGGCATTGCCACCAGGTTCTGTAACTGTCTGTGCTCATGACATTTCCAGGCAAACACTTCAAAGATCATTTCTCCCAACACAAACATCTTTAGAGAGATGGGAAGTTTACTTAAGATCACACTGCCCCTTGTTCAATCTTTGCTAATGCTGCAGCATTTGGAAGTCTTCCTGAAAATAAATTGTCTGATGTTTTTCTATAGTATGCAGAAAGTACCGTACCTGAAAGATTGTACTAGTCAACTCAGCACATAAAATTCCTTTTCTGGCACCAAACTAAGCTCCAAGGAAATAAAATGATCTGCCCTCTTTACAGTGCCTTGCACATATAGCTGCTCATTAACTATTTGGAGCTGGAGAAACTTTCATTCCTTATCCATATTGCAAGTAGCAATGCCCCTGCCATTGACTATTTGGTTCATCTAATTTTTCACTAGAACTCTTGGGGCCATTAAAAATACCATGAGCCAAGTTATAATTTATCTGTAGATTTACAATAAATTCAGCAACCTGACTTCATTTGTTAGCAGATGCTGAACTATACTGGAATGAACTGATTCTGTTGTAGTATCTTGTAGCAATTCAATTTGTGGTTGTTTTTTGACGGGTTGAAAGATCTAATTTTTCATTTACATAATCATTTGCTCTACTTAGAGAGTTGTTCAAAATTAGATATTGCACAAATAAATGTAAGGAAATTAAAAAAAATAAATAAATCAATACCTCTGTGGTTGAAGGAAATCTACCGGGTTTATAGTCGATCCTAAACTTTTATTAAATTTGCACAGATTCAAACAATAAGAATTTTCTGAGTTTAAACTTACTAACAGCTTAGATTTTCACATATCATTTATTTTAAGTGAGGCAAAACGGGGCCTAGTAGAAAGAAAGCTGCACATCTGAATCACACAAATGATTCACAAAGACAGGAAAAAAATCACAGAAACAAAATGCCTTTTTTATGTCAAAACAAATTGCTTTCTTCTGGCTTCTAACTTTGTTCTCTTTCCTGTTTGTTAGTACCCTGCTCCCTGCCCCTTTCATTTAGGATTACACTATAACACTGCAGTTCTGGGGTTTTGCATCCTCATAGGTAGGAACATGACTTACCCAAACTAATAGCCTGATGATTTTCTCATCCTCATGGGAGAGTGAAGTATAAAAAACTCACCCAAACCTTTACCAAATGCAGTTCCTTAACAGGGATATAGCCATTCATTGATTTAGCATGGGCTTACTCATTTAGTGCCTTAGCATGGGCATAACCACTTAATGCTGTAGTATACACATACACAGTCAACCCCTGAATATAGATTTGTAAACTTCATTCCTTAGCATGGGCATGCCACTCAATGCCTTAGTGTGGACATAAACACTAAATTCCTTAGCATAGATATACACAATGCTGTGACATAGACATACACACTCGAGGTCTTTGTATGGATGTGCAAACTCCATTCCTTAGTGTGGTCATACACACCTAGTTCTTTGGCATGGACATATCCAATCAATACCTTAGCATGGATGTACAAACTCCATTCCTAGCATGGACATACTCACCCAATGCCTCAGACCACACACGGTATTTGAAGGAGAATATGTAAACCTCTAGGAATGTTATCTGAGAAGTCACAGAATGTCTTCAGTCTCACCAAATATCTCCCCTTTTTTTCTATTAATACCAATGTTGCCTGAAATTTACAAAATTCATTTATTCAAGGTAATTTTTTCTTCTGGGTTTAAATAAAAAATGCATAGCAGTTGTATCGCAGTCTTCTTTGTCAAGATTATCATCTTCAATTGGCATTAGTTCAGAATTTTTTCAAACTGTTACTTAACTAAAATCAGAGTAATTTAACCATAAAAATCTTGAGAGCTTGATCTATAGGACAACAAAATCGTTCAGATAGGGTTGCATGAAGAAAAAAGGGGGAAAAATGAATACGTTAAAGGAGTTGAATAGGCAGGGGATAGGTGAGAGGAGAGAAAAATACATCACAAAAAAAAAAAGTCAACTTTGTTATTTTGTTAAGTCAACCCCAACATATTCCTACACAATTCTAGTCAAAAATGTTTCTTGATATATCCATATAACTACCTTAGTGGCACCCCTGTTATGTGCTGCCATATGCATCTCTAAATTAATTTTTTAAATTTTATTAGAGAAAAACTGAAATATACACAAAGTAGAATAGTACAATATGACATGCATGTGTCTGTCACCTAGCTCCAACAGTTCTTGGCCCATCTTATTTCATCTGTACCCAGAACTACTTCTCACACTCATTTCCCCTAACCCAGATCATTTTGAATAAAATAACAAACAGCAGGTTATTTACTCTAAAATTATTTTAATCTATACCATCAAATACCAGAAATCATATATATGTTTATCTTAGCTAGAATATCATTATCACACTTAAAAATGATTACCAAAATTTTTTGTTTGCTTTATAATGTTTTTAGTTTCTTTATTCAGATTTATAGTCCAATGTAACTCCCTACGTTTAGGTTAGTCCCTAAGTCTTGTAACTGTCTTTTAATACATATGTTATTTCCTTCCCCCTTTCTTTTTTTCTTTTTTTGGGGGGATACATTTTGGAAAAAAAAATGTTTGTCTTGTAGTATCTACTAGAGTCTGGATTTTGCTGATTTTCTCCTTACTGCATTTTTAACATGTTTTTCTGTCCCTTGCATTTTCTGAAGTTGCTAGTTTAAAAAAGAGTAGAAGGTGGCAAACAATAGCCTGTGACCAAATTCAAATTCAGCCTGCAGTTTATATTTTTGGACATAAAGATTTATTGGAGCACAGCCACATCCATTCACTTAGGTATTGCCTATGGTTGTGTTCACTTGAAAAGGCAGAGTTGAGTAGACTTGGTAGAAACCACATGGCCCACAAACTCAAAAATTTACTTGAGGGTTCTTTACAGAAAACATTTGCTATTTCCTAATTTTGAGGATTGAATTTTGTTTTGTTTTGTTTTTGTTTTAGTTCTATTTTTTTGTTTGTTTGTTTTTGAATATTTTCTGTTTGGAGATGTGTACTTCCTATGAAGTAAATAATGTCAACTTGTCTCCCTTTTTGTGATGTTAAAAAACACTGATGATCATTTCTTGGATCTAAATTATCTAGGAGCTGAAAATGCTTAAGGATATACAAGCTGATTTTTTTTTTTTAAAGATTTATTTATTTATTTTAGAGACAGAGAGAAAGAGAGCACAAACAGGAAAGACAGAAGAAGAGGGAGAGAGAATCTCAAGTAGACTGCACCCTAAGCACAGAGCCCAATGCAGGGCTCAATCTCAGGACATCCTGAGATCAGGACCTGAGCCTAAACCAAGAGTCTGACGCTTAACCCACTACACCACCCAGGTGCCCCCAAGCTGGTTCTTTTAATACCATGCCTAAAACTATTCCCTTGAGATCTGATTTTTATAATGAGCACTGCAGATATTGTAGTAAAATAACTCATTGCTTTATTTTATAAAGAGAGAATTCACAAAACTTTTTGAAAAAATTTTATTCAAAGACTATCACGTTAAATTGATAGTAAATCTTAGCTTCAAAAATGCAAGTTCTCAGGGCGCCTGGGTGGCTCAGTGGGTTAAAGCCTTTGCCTTCAGCTCAGGTCATGATCTCAGGGTCCTGGGATAGAGCTCCGCATCAGGCTCTCTGCTCAGCAGGGAACCTGCTTCCGCCTCTCTCTCTGCCTCTCTGCCTACTTGTGGTCTGTGTCTGTCAAATAAATAAATAAAATCTTTAAAAAAAAATGCAAGTTCTCAATGTTACCTAATTAACATCTATTTCCTGATATGTGAAATAGAAATATCAGAACCTAGAAGACAGAAACATGGCGACTATTATAAATTATATTCATAACTATTTTGTTATATTAATATCATTATATTAAAATTATATTTTAAATTAAATATAAGTATATATGATATATAATAGTCATTAAATGTTAGTCCATATGTAGTACCATAATTCATGAAAATGTACTTTTTACATATTTCAATATCCCTGAAATTGGATTTCATTATATAATTGATGGATCTTAGATTTGATGAAATAAGACAATAACAGTGTTAATATGATAGTTATTTCTGTGTAAGTGTATTAATTCTGAGTCACTGATGTTGCTACTTGGAAATCAAATAATTGTCATTTAGTATAGAATTTTCTTAGATGACCAAATTCTGTTAGGAATTTCTATTGGTCTTTGAATTTTCTAAAATTTCATGGAAGCAGTGTATTGTGGTATTTTAGGTGTCAATTCCATGTATCTGGTTCATATTAACAAAGGAGAATTTTCAGAAATATTTGAAATTCTAATATTATCAGGCATATAAGAGATAAAGAAAATTTAGAATTTAAAGAGTTTCTACTTTCCCATTTTATATTTTGCTCCTTTATTACTTTGTATAGTGTATATTTTTGAAACATTATGTGGAGGAAAAACTGGAATTCTAGTGCTTCATCTGAATCATTACTAGCATAAAATATTTTGCCACCATCCATGCATACTCTAAAATGAACATCAGAAACTCTTGAGTTTTCCTGAGAATTCTCTGTTAGCCTAATTCAATTATATTATTTTTTATTTCACACTTATCTGTATTCTACTATAAAAATCATAGTATTTTAGGATCTCACACATTTTTTTTTTTAAAGATTTTATTTGTTTATTTGACAGAGAGAGATCACAAGTAGGTAGAGAGGCAGGCAGAGAGAGAGAGAGAGGGAAGCAGGCTCCCTGCTGAGTAGAGAGCCCGATGTGGGACTCGATCCCAGGACCCTGAGATCATGACCTGAGCCGAAGGCAGAGGCCTAAACCTCTGAGCCACCCAGGCGCCCGGATCTCACACATTTTTATTATAAATTTGGTTTGCATTTAAAATTTGAAAAAAAGAAATGCATTCTTCACAACATCATTAGCCAAATTGAATACTATTACTTTGTTACATTTTCTTCTGATTTCTTTCTGATTTTCCTGATTTTCCATAATGTAGAAATTATTTTTAAAAATATATCATTCAAACCAGCATTTATTTCTTTTTCCACATTATATATTTTTTATTATATTCAGTTGGCCAGTGTATAATACATCATTAGTTTTTTAAAACATCATTAAATACATCATTTAGCTGCTATACATAATACATCATGATGTAGTGTTTAATGATTCATTAGTTACATATTACACACAGTGCTTATCACAACACGTGCCCTCCTCAATACCCATTACCCTGTTACCCCTCTGAAACCCTCAGTTTGTTTCCCGTGTTCCATAGTCTCTCATGATTCATTTCCCTCAATCCAGCATTTTAACATGTTCTTACACCATGATATCTTTCCATTTTTATGTTACTTTAATTATTAAATGTTAAAATTAATATTAAAATATTATTGACTTGGACATAATTTAGCTTATTATTATTCTATGCTGAATATTTTCCCCATATTTTCTGCTAAAACACCTGGCGTTGAACAGAGTTAAGCCCTAAATTTTCTCTTCTTTTGGGCCAATGTTCTTGTCATCATCTCTAACATCTGGATTATCAATGCATCTCTTTCCTTTAACAGATTTTTAAAATTTTGTGTGCATTGCATCTTTACACATCTTGCCAAGTTTTATTCTTGTGTGTAAAGAACAATGGAGGTAGATTGTGTGTGACTGTGTATTTATGTCTAAATATGTATCCTTCCCACCCCCATTCCTAGAGAATACTCTTCTGTAAGAATGATAGGTTGATCAGTTTGACACAACCGGGAGTGAACTGCTTAGGAATGTGACTATAGTTTTGATCCTTTTAGAACATTCTTGAAATTCAAACAGTACAGATCGAAGGAGATCTCTCTTTGCTATCTACATACCTCTAGTCTATGCCTCCATGGGCATACAATCTGTTTTTTCTAATCACCCTGAGACAAAATTGTGAAATACTCCTGCTAGTACTAATAACACACAGCATTTATATAAGCTTACTATTTTCTAAACACTATAACAAATGTTTTATGTATTAACTTACTTAATCCTTACAAGAATTCTATATAGTAAGAGATATTATTATCCCCATTTTACAGATGAGGAAGGTTAACTAATTTTGCTGCAAATCATACAAGTAGTACAGGAAAATATTATATATATTAAATATTTGTTTGAGGAAATAGCAAGGTTGGTTTTTTATTGTTGTTGTTTTGATTTTTTAAAAGTAAAACAGAGGGGCACCTGGGTGGCTCAGATGGTTAAGCATCTGCCTTCGTCTCAGGTCATGATCTCCAGGCCCTGGGATCGAGCCCCATGTCAGGCTCCCAGCTCGGCAGGGAGTCTGTTTCTCCCTCTCCCTCAGCCTCTCACCCTGCTTGTGCTCTCTCTGCCTCTCTCCCTCTCTCTCTTTTGATCTCTCTCAACTGAATAAACAAAATCTTTAAAAAAAAAAAAAAAAAGTAAAACAGAGATTTGGTTTTAAGCTCCAAAGCTATCTAGTAACAGGCAATAACTCTTGGTACCTATATTCCCCAGGCCTGCTAGTGTGCAAGGAAAACAGGTTTTCAACCTGCAGACTCAGTGAGAAAACTAAATTAAAAGAAAACCAAATTTACCTTAGCTGAGTCTTGGTGGATTTGTGCCAGTTCACCTCACTTCGGAGCACATAGGAAAATTGTACGTCTTTACTCCCCAAATTTAATCATGACCATATGATTTTCATTGGCCAACAGAAAGTAAACAAAAATGACATGTGTCCTTTCCAGTCAAACTACTCATGATCCAGAACAAATTCTCTCTTTACTCACTCTTGCCACAGCATCTTGTATGGATCCTTCTGTCAGGTTCATGAATAATGACACAAGAAACAGACACGGCTGCTGATCTGCAATGGAAGTATTTAATGAGTAAGAGTAAATCTTTCTTCTTAAGATCACTATAATTGAGGTTGTTACCATGGACTAACTTAGCTTATCCTTATTAGTATAGTTGGAGTTAATTTTTGTCAACACGCTCTGAGCTTGAATAAACTTTAATGTTTTGGCCTAGGTCACATGGCTATATATGAAACCAACACTAAAGACCCCAAAGAGGGGCGCCTGGGTGGCTCAGTGGGTTAAGCCGCTGCCTTCAGCTCAGGTCATGATCTCAGAGTCCTGGGATCGAGCCCCGCATCGGGCTCTCTGCTCAGCAGGGAGCCTGCTTCCTCCTCTCTCTGCCTGCCTCTCTGCCTACTTGTGATCTCTCTGTCAAATAAATAAATAAAATCTTAAAAAAAAAAAAAGACCCCAAAGAACTTTCTACTTCTCTGCCGTTTCTTTTAACTAAACTTATTATAAAATATATGGATATTTCAGACTTTTTTTTCAAAATTGAAAAAAAGGAAAGAAGACAATTATCATTATACATAATCACCCCAAATCTGTTACTATATTGATGTATTTGTTTACTTTTTTATCCCAGTAATGCAAATATGAAATTTGAATGGGTATAAATATTAAAATATTTAAAAATCAACCATTTCTACAAAATTTCTTTAAAAAATCTTACTCTGCTCCATCTTCCATTATTATGCGCCAGAAACAGCCACTTTCACATAATTTAGGAATTATTTTAGGAGTTGTTTGTGTCCCTAAATAAGATAGTGTTACTAAGTTTATTTTTGTTAAATACATCTATTCTCTACCCCCTCAATGAATAATTAGAATTTAACCTCATTTTGTTTTTTGTAACCACGATACACACTCATCACTTTGGACCCAGTATTCGATCCTTTCATTATCATTTATCATAATTTGGGTGAGGTCAATATTTGTATGTATTTCATGATTACTATTTGCATACTATTCAAATCTAAGTAATCAACTTTAAATTTTGAGTCCTTGCCTATCTGTAAAAACATATATCCTACATTGACAATTGAGTGATTGTTTGGTTATGTATCTAGATTTCACTTTTCTTCAGAATTTTTAAGGCATTTTTGATTCTTTTTAGCTGCTATTGTTTTTCATAAAAGCTTGAAGCCATACCAGTGGCTAAGAATGAGTAGGTAAACTGTTTTTTTTTTTTTTTAATCCGGAATAACATAGGATCTTTTCACTGAATCCAATATTCTAAATTTCAAAATGATGTGCCTTGGCATTGATCTGATTTTCCTTACTATTATAGACACCTGTGGATCTTTGAAATATGAAAATGCCTGTTCTTAATATGTCTGAAAACTTCTCAAGAATTGTATGTAGTAATTTTTTAAAAATCCGATGTAGTTTTTTTCTCAAACTCCTATTATTTGGATATTTGAATTAATGGAGTGTGTCACTTCTTTTCTTACACTCTTCTATCCTCTTCTCCATGTGTGTCTTTTGTTGTTTTTCTCTTCCTTCTGTGAGTTTTAACTACACCTTTCAACCACACTATTGAATTTTTCATTTCTAATTGCAAATCAGTGTCCTTTTATTCATTTATAATTATACACACACACACACACGCACATCATATATAGTCATCTTATTTGCTTCAGGATTGTAATATCTTCCCTTATTTCTTAAGAATTTATCTTTTTCTTTCTATAGTTTTATTCTACTGCTCGTTTTTAAATAGACTTTATTTTTAAGGTTAAGAATTCATTGAAAAAATATTATTTTCTATGTACCTCAAGAAATTGCTTACTATTCATGAACTTTACTCAGAATTAGAAACCCCTAGTGATATACTTTTAAATATAAACAGAGAATAAAATTTCTGAAGAAAAAAATCTCTATTCAGTGTTGTAGAGACCAAAAAAAGGAGGGTGAGATGGAGAAGCAGCATGCTTGAAGGAAACAAAGAAATCAGGAACTTTAAAAAGAAATGCAAAAAGGGACACCTCCTTTTGTCATCTTCAGAGAATTTTTAAAAAAAGAGTGTGCAAGGTGGGGGCAGAGGGAAGAGGGAGAGGGAGAGAGAAAGAATCTTAGGTCTCAAACTCACAACCCTGAGATCATGACCTGAGCAGATATCAAAATTCACATGTTTAACTGACTGAGCTGCCCAGGTGCCCCTGTACTTTTAATTTTTTTTTTTTGAAGAACCTTCATACCATTTTCCACAGTGGCTGTAAGAGTTTGCATTCCCACCAACAGTGCACCAGGGTTCCTTTTTCTCTCTGTCCTCAAAAACACTCATTTCTTTTATTTTTGATTTTAGGCATTCTGACACGTGTAAGGTAGTATCTCATTGTAGTTTTGATTGGCATTTTCCTGATGATTAATGATGCTGAGCATCTTTTCATGTATCTGTTGACCATCCGGATGTTTTCTTTGGAAAAATGTCTGTTTTGATTGGATTATTTGTATGTTTTGTGCTGAGCTTTATAAGTCCTTTATACATTTTATATACTAACCCTTTATCAAATTTGTCATTTGAAAATATCTTCTCCCATTCACTAGGTTGTCTTTTAGTTTTGCTGATTGTTTCCCTTGCTGTACAGAAGCTTTTTACTTTAATGAAGCCCCAATAGTTTATTTTTGCTTTTGTTCCCCTGGCATCAGGAGGCATATCTAGAAAAAAAAAAATGTTGCTACGTCTGTCAGAGAAATTACTGCTTTTGCTGTCTGCAAAGACTTTTATGGTTTCAGGTCTCACATTTAGGTCTTTAATCCGTTTTGAGTTTATTTTTGTATATGGTGTAAGAAAGTGGTCCAGTTTCATTCTTTTGCATGTAGCTATCCAGTTTTCCCAGCACCACTTGTTGAAGAGACTATGTTGTTTTTTGTTTTTTGTATTTTTTTTTTCCCATTGCATACTCTGGCCTACATTGTTGAAGATTAATGGAACTTAAAATTGAGGGTTTATTTCTGGGCTCTCTATTCTATTCTATTGATCTATGTGTCTATTTTTGGCATTGTGGAAGAATTTTGAGGTATAAGCTCAGTCATTTCTTAGCTTTCCTCACTGCTAGCCAAAGATGCATTTTAGATAGGTTTTCTAAGTGGTTTTACAGGAGATTCATTTGATTTCCAACATCAATAGTTTGCTGATGATGTGTCATTTAAACATCAATAGTTTGCTGATGATGTGTCATTAAGCATTCTCCTTCTTTTTCTGTATTTACTATAAACACAGAAAAACAGGGTGCCTGGGTAGCTCAGTTGGTTAAGCATCCAAATCTAGATTTTGGCCTAGGTCACAATCTCAGGGTCATGAGATCAAGCCTCATGCTGGGCTCTGTGCTCCAAAGAGGTCTGCTTGGGATTCTCTCTCACCCTTTTCCCATCCCCCATTCATGTTCTCTCTTTCTCTCTCTCTCTCTCCAATAAATAAATATTTTTTAAAAAACAAAGAAATTTATCAGGGCACCTGGGTGGCTCAGTGGGTTAAAGCCTCTGTCTTCAGCTCAGGTCGTGATCCCAGGGTCCTGGGATTGAGCCTCGCATCGGGCTCTCTGCTCAGCAGGGAGACTGCTTCCTTCTCTCTCTCTCTCTCTCTCTCTGCCTACTTACTTGTGATCTCTGTCTGTCACATAAATAAATAAAATCTTAAAAATATAAAAAAATAAAAAACAAAGAAATTTATTAAAAATTTGTTTATTTTTGCTATAACTATAAAATTGTATTATTATTTATTTGATTTTCAGGATACAGCAAGATTGGATGTATCCAATTTTCTGTTTTAATAATTTTTCTTCTCTCTTTTTTAAAAAATATTTTATTTATTGATTTGACAGAGAGATCACAAGTAGGCAGAGAGTCAGGTAGAGAGAGAGGGGGAAGCAGGCTCCCTGCTGAGCAGAGCCCGATGCAGGGCTCGATCCCAGGACCCTGAGATCACAACCTGAGCGGAAGGCAGAGGCCTAACCCACTGAGCTACCCAGGCACCCTTTTATTTCTTTTTTACATTGCACTGTAAAAGTTTGTACAAAACTTCATTTCTTCTAAGAAAACTTAGTTTTAATGTTGTCTTGGTATTCCATCATGCCAAAATGGTTTTAGAATTTATCTAACCATTTCTACTTGTTGAATAAATAGCTTGTTTCCCAACTCTCATTATAAGCATTGTAAAGTATATTAATGTATTTTGAGAAATATGAATCATTTAACATTTATCCAGTCCCAAATTTGTCCATTCATAATTATTCATGTTATTATGAACTTTCCCACTTATACCTAACCTTAATCTTAAAGATAATCAAATCCATTTTAGGAGCTTAAAGATAAATACTAGTTTATTTCTAGAAAAATACAACACAGAGCTTACCTACAAACAATGGGAGAAGTGTTCGCTTAATTTTTTTTCCCCCCACAGAGAATACAACAGAAAGCTACTAGATCTAATAAACAAATACATCAAAATTGTAGGGTATAAGATCAACACACTAAAACCAGTTGTGTCTTTATGTACCAGCAATAAACAATCTAAGAAGGAAGGTAAGAAAAGAATATTACTTTTATTAAAAAAAAAACAGCTTAGAAACAATAGTTTCTAAAATAATAAAATAGCTAGTAATAAATTTATTAAAAGAAATGAAAGGCTTGTAAATAATTTATGTTGTGATATGTAATAATTCTGAATTCATGAATAATTGATATTGTTCTACCCAAAGCAATCCACAGTTTCAATCTAATTCATATTAAAATTTCAGCATTTTTTGGTGAAATCAAAAAGCCAATCATCAAATTTACATGGAGTTGCAAGGGGCTCAGAGAACCAAAATAATCAGAACAACGTCAGAAGATTCACATTTCCAGATCTCAAACATTTTTTAAAAATATTTAATTTATTTGGGGGAGAGAGAGAAAGAAAGAGAGAGTGCACATAAGCAGGGGAGAAGCAGAGGGAAAGGAGAGAGAATCCCAAGCAGACTGCACACTGAGTGCAGAGCCCCAATAAGGGCTTGATCCCAGATCCATGAGATCACCATCTGAGCTAAAAACAAAAACTGGAGGCTCAACCAAATGAACCACCCATGTCCTCCCAATTTCAAAACTTGATACAAAGCTACAGTAATAAAAACAGTATTTCACTGGCATAAGAATAGACATACACACCCTGAAATACAACCGAGATTCCAGAAATAAATCCACACTGTACACCTTAAACTTAAACAATGTTATATGTCAATTATACCTCAAAAATAAAAAAAGACCTAGAGACAAGAACTAAAGCTATAAAACTCTTAGAAGAAAACACAGGGGTAGATCCTCCTGACGCTGGATTTTGCAGTGAATTCTTCAATATGTTATGAAAAGCAGGAGTAACAAAAGAAAAAAATATGCATACTAGACCTCATCAAAATAAAAAAGCTGTGTGTATCTAAGGACCTCATCAAAAAAGTTACAATGCACACAACAGAATGGTAGGAAATATTTGTAAATAATTAATCTGTGAAGAGTTTAATAACCAGATTATATTAAAAAAAAAAAACTTCTACAACTCAACAATAAAAGGGCAAACTATTCAATGCCACTGAATTACACACTTCAGATTGGTTGAAATGGAAGATATTATGGTGTATATACACTATAGCACAGTAAACATCTTTTTTCAGAAATTGTTTAAATTCCTTTAGAGGGATATTATAGAATCAGATTTTAAATTGGTGTGAACTGCACATTTGTGTGAGCTCATGTGATATTTTCTATAAGGTATAAAAGAGAGTAAAGAACAGATTTTCATTTGAATGTGTAACTTCATGGTGCCTGGGTGTCTCAGTTGGTTAAGTAGCTGACTTTGGCTTAGGTCATGATCCCAGGGTCATAGGATGAAACCCCAACATTGGGCTCCCTGCTCCCTGGAGATCCTGCTTCTCCCTCTCCCTCTGCCTGCCACTCTGCCTACTTGTGCTCTCTCTCTCTCTCTGTCAAATAAATGAATAAATCTTAAAAAAAAAAAAAACAATAAATAAATTTGTAAATTCAAGGATCAGACTGCTAATGCCATGTTAAAATTTTGGGACTACCACTTACTAGGATGACATACTTCAGTTACTGTTATTGTTTTTGTTGTTTTCAATTTCTTCATCTGTGAAATGCAGTTTTAAAAATGTCCATACAAGGGGTGTCTGGGTGGCTCAGTGTGTTAAGCCTCTGCCTTTGGCTCGGGTCACAGTCTGAGGGTCCTGGGATCGAGCCCCACATTAGGCCCTCTGCTCGGCAGGGAGCCTGCTTCCCTCTCTGCCTGCCTCTCTGTCTACTTGTGATCCCTCTCTCTCTGTCAAATAAATAAATAAAATCTTTAAAAAAAATGTCCATACAAGATTATTTTAAGAATATAATAACATAACACATGCATAAACTTTAGGAGAGTACATAGCAAGCTCAAAAATGTTAGCCATTTTTATATTTTCTGCATTTACACTAGAGGGTTTTCTTAAGCTCTTGACAAAATATTCAGGATAACAAAACTATATTGACTTTCAATAAAGAAATTTCTATTAATATGCATATGTGTAACAAGTTAACAAAATAGAAAGTTTACTTAAATATCTGATAGATTTCAGCTCCCTTATTTAACTGATAATGTAAAATCATACTAGGGCAAAAAATCTACCCCCTCGCACGCACTAACTTCTCTTATAATCCTCATAAACCTTCAGTCAGTTTCACAAGTGTAAGTAATTTTTCAACTGTATGAACAATATAGAACAAAACCAATAATGTATAAACATAAAGATAAAACAGATTCATAAACCAATGAATTTATAATATACTTTGAGTCATACCTAGGAAACTTTAATGTTAAGACTTTATATTTCAGCAGTTTGAAAAATGAATATTGTTAGGCTCTTTTTTTTTTTTTCCATAGGTTCATATAGTTCTTAGCAAGTTACTCAGCTGAACAAATGGCAAAATGGGATCTCTGATAACTGAGCAATTTCACAACCTGCTGTGTCACAGATGCACAAATCCTAACATATGCAGAATATAATCTTGCCAAACACAGAGACTCCCTGTTAATTACTTTTTTCCTCTGCAAGTTATATTTACACTTTTTTTCAGGTTCTTCAATGGCTGAAGGTTTACTCCCTGGATATTATATCAATTTATTTTTCATCTATGCAACTTTAGAATTCTTTTTTTTTTTGGAAAGTATATTATTTTAGTCTTTAAAAACAATATTTTCATGGAAAATTAGTATTTGCTCAGTAATGTTTAATGTGGGTAATGTATTGGAGTTGCTTTTGCAGTTTCCAAAAAAGAGATAGATTCTGTGTAGTTATGACCATACTATTATAATTCTGATGTATTGTTTATGAAGAGATTTCTTAAAAAACTAGTAGTATACCATTTTAATATTTACCAATCACTTTTCATACTCACAAGTTCTAATAGCATTCACTATCAAACATCTTTAAGACTTGCTAAAGATGTAAAATCATACTCCCTGATTTCAAACTATACTACAAAGCTATAGTAGTCAAAACAGTGTGCTGTTTTATAAAAACAGACATCTAGACCAATGGAACAGAGTAGAGGGCCCAGAAATAAAGCCACACATATATGGTCAATTGCAGCCATGAATATACAATGGGGAAATGACAGTCTCTTTAATAGATGATGTTGGGAAAACTGGACATCTGCATGCGAAAGAATGCTTCTGGACCAATATCTTATACCACATATAAATATTAACTCAAAATGTATTAAAGACTTGGAAGGAAGACCTGCAATATAAAACTCTTAGAAGAAAAGAAAGGCAGCAAGCTTTTTCACATTGGTCACGGCATTGAATTTTTGAATCTGACTCCAAAAGCAAATACAACAAAAGCAAAAAAAAAAAAAAAAAATTCAACCTAAAAATCTGCACAGCAAAGGAAACCATCAACAAAATGAAGGGCAATTTATTAAATGGAAAATAAATATTTGCAAATCATATGAAAATAAGGGTTAAGAATCAAAATATATGAAAAACTCATACAACTCAATAATGAAAAAACAAAACAAAACAAACAAAATAAAATAACATAAGAAATTTAAAAATGAGAAGAATAGCTAATAGATTTTTACCAACGAAGACACACGAATGACCAACAGGCACAGGAAAGTATGCTCAGTACCACTAAATTTTCAGAGAAAAGCAAATCAAAACCACAATGAGATATTACCTCACACCTGTTCTAATGGCTGAAATTAACAACATAGGAAACAACAGGTATGGGGGAGGATGTGGAGAAAAGGACACCCTTGTCCACTGTTGGTGGAAATGTAAATTAGTTTAACTACTATGGAAAACAGCCTGGAGTTTCCTCAAAAAATTTAAAATATATGTATCATATGATCCAGCAATTATACTACTGAGTATTTCTCGAAAGAAAACAAAAGTACTGATCTGAGAAGGTATGTGCACCCTTATGTTTATTGCAGCATTATTTACAATAGCCAAGATAGGAAAACAACCTCAGTGCCCATCAATGGAAGAATGAATAAAGATGTGGTATGTATATACAATGGAACACTATTCAGCCATAAAAAAGAATCCAATCTTACCATTTGCAACAACATGATGTATCTTGAGGAGAGTATTCTACGTGAAATATGTCAGACAGAGAAAGACAAAAACAGTACAATTTCACTTAAATGTGGAATCTAGGAAAACAAAACAAAACAAAACAAGTAAAACAAACAAAATCAAACTCATAGATACAGAGAACAGATTGGTGGTTATCAGAGGGGAAAAGGAGGCAGCATGAGTGAGAAGGGTAGGGGGAGTCAACTATATGATGATGAATGACAGCTAGACTTATTGCCATGATCACTCTATAGCATATATGAATATCAAATTACATTGTACACCTGAAATTACTGTAATGTTACATATTATTTTTTCCTGAATAATAAAAAAGAACATATGTAAATTCAGCATTATTAAATAGAATTAGCTGTTTAAAAAAAGCCACTGTAGGGGTGCCTGGGTGGCTCAGTGGGTTAAAGCCTCTGCCTTCGGCTCAGGTCATGATCCCAGGACCCTGGGATCGAGCTCCGCATCGGGCTCTCTGCTCAGCAGGGAGCCTGCTTCCTCTTCTCTCTCTGCCTGCCTCTCTGCCTACTTGTGATCTCTGTCTGTCAAATAAATAAATAAAATCTTTAAAAAAAAAAAAAAGCCACTGTAGGGTATCTGGGTGGCTCAGTGGTTTAAAGCCTCTGCCTTTGGCTCAGGTCATCGTCTCGGGGTCTTGGGATCAAGCCACGCAACGGCTCTGCTCAACAGGGAGCCTGCTTCCTCCTCTTTCTCTGCCTGCCTCTCTGTCTACTTGTGATCTCTGTCTGTCAGAGAAATAGATAAAAACTTTAAAAAAAAAAAAACACTGTAAGATAGTTAAAGCATTCACCTTAATTCCATAATGGAATGGTTTAAAAAAATATGCTTATAATTGTACCTAGAATATGCATCTAAAATAATATAAATATTTAAAATTGGTTTATTTACCTTACTTAAACAGAATTAGGTTATTTTAATGATGCATTAATTCTTTGAATACTTCAAGGATGCTTTAAGCTAACTTTTGTTTGTGTATCTGTGTGAGTTTGTAGTTTTTGCCAAAACTTAATAGCACTGTGATTGTTTCAGAGAACAATCACAGAGAGGTCATTTTTGCCAAAATATTTTAGGGTTTCATCAATTTTCCCAAGGACTTCTCTCAGTTCTTTGATATTCAAATCATTCTTTTTTTGAAGCACATATTCTATCATCATCCTTGCCAATATTATTCTTCAATTTTTAACCAGTCTAACTCTGCTACAACCTCATTTGTCAAAGCCTTTCTTTGCTTGTGAGTCAAGTAATTCTAACTTTACTTCATTGGCTTTATAAAATCATGCAGTTTTTGCAAGATTGCAATTTCACTTTGTATTATACTGTATGGCTTTGTCAGATACGTAACACATCCTAAAACCAAAAGGAAAATGACTGAAAAAGATGTTGCTCAGTGTATTGGGATAAATATTTTTGGGAATCAGAAGGCAATTTGAGGTGGAAACCAGTTAAATTTGTGGTATTAGTAAATAATGTCATGTTATGACAACTTTTGTTCTCTAATAAAATTGCAAATAGTGACTCCCTGGGTGCTAAATAATTCCTGTATATCTGGAAACTTAAGTAGAATTTTCACATCAAAGTTTGATTTATCAGGGTGTTTTTTGGATGATGAAATCACCAACGACATCTAAAAGACCTTCAACTGTGTCTTACAATGGCTAGTGTGGAATGCACCTTTGCTTGTCATGGAAATTTTGAAGATGTCTGTGAAATCTAGTAGTTGAAACATTTATGCATTATATGTTTATGTATAATATTTCTGGAGAATGGTCAACCATCTTTTATTTGAATGCCAATCCTCAAGTGCTATTTATTACCCAAAGTATTATGCCATTATTTTTAATTTTTCACTGTTAGAAAATACACACTTTTTTTTTCCATTTTTGAAAGCAGACTGCCCTAAATACATTCCTTTGTTGATTCTAGTCAAGAATTCTGAACCAATGCAGACTAAGTCAAATTTCCATTTTATAAATCAATATTTTATATTTTATATATTGTATAAAAAAGCTCACAATCTGATACACTTTAGGTGTTGTCTCTTCCAGGCTAAAATTTTCCATTTCCTGATATCATTCCTCATGACATCTTTATGCCCTATTGTTACAAGGTCTGGATTCAATTTGGTTGTAGATGTCCATCTTAAAATGAGGCATCCAGAACTAATCAAGTCCGTTAAGAGACATCCCTCAAGGGTATAAAAGGCTTGGACCATTTTGTGATGGCTCTCTCAAAGAATAAAACATTCTTATTTTCTAAAGTTCCTGCTTGTGCTGCAACTGACAAGGGGTGATCTATTACAACCCTCTCTTAAGGTGACTTATGCCTCATGTCATTTCTCTTACCTCAAATCCTACTTGAGAAAAAAGAGAGTGTCTTTTTTGAAATGACTACATCTTATCTCTACTGCCACACTCTGTCTCTTTTTAATCAGTTTATGTCTGTAAAGCACTGAGGTACATTACACATATGTATTATGCAAGTGTACCAATAAAAATTATCCTAACAACATCTAGTCATGAAGTAATGCTTATGCTCCCTCTAATTTAATTATAGGAATTTGAATTTTTAAGATTTTATATGACTTATATACCCTAAAAATTCTCCATTCCTAAAAGTGGATCATAGTTTTCTCATATTTCCTAATTAAAATCTAATTTAAATATGTTTTCTGGAAAAGAACAAGAATGATAACACACATTCTCTTAATTTAAAAATTATTTGATTTTCTGGATTTTTATTTAAAAACTTACATAGACCACATAGAATAAGAAGAGTATAGAAGTGAGACAATTATAATTGCAAAACAAGTCAGCCCAGGACACCCAATATCAATAAGCAAACAGAGTACCTGAACTCACAGAATTTATATTATAAAGGGGGAGAGAATAAAATTGTTTTAGTTTGTAATAAATATTATAAAAATATAAAATATAAACAGAAATGGAAAAATAATCAAGTAATATATTGATTATTAACTTTTACTAGAATCCTCAAACATTATTTCACTAGGAAACACTCAGTTGAAATCTAAATAATGACAAATATCCAGTCCAAGATGCATATTCTAGAAATAAAGTGAGCGTTTGTAAAACTATCTAATCTCAGCTTTTGAGATATCCTCAAATATCTGTGGAGAAGAAATCTAACAAAATGAAACTCTAGACTCAGAAAAAATGTTATTCAAGATTGAGAACAAACTAAAAATATATTTATTTTTAATAATATATTTATTTATATATATAATAAATATATAATAAATATATTTATATTTATTTAATAATATATTAACTAAAAGGGAAGGTTTACCACTCAAGGATACTGGAAAAATAATTACACCTATTCTTAGGAACAAGGTGAAATACTGAATATACAGACAGTGGCCAGACCATATATGAGAATGGAACTCCGACCCACGTATTCTATAGCAACCATTTCAGAAAACCAAACGACAATTTCTGGAGCATTTTGCCCAGAATGGTCAAGACCTGATCACCAGCTACCAACTACCAACTTGACTATATTTTGCCTCTACTTCTAATAAAGTACAAAACAGATCCACATGCCAACAATTTCCAAAGAAAGCACACCTGAGGTCTTCCTCTTTTTTTTTTTCTTTTCATTATAATTTCTGCACATTTCCTGCTCTGAGTGTCTGCCAAAGCAAATGGTGATAGTTGACTCACTTCCCATGTTAACCTCTGCTAAGTAGTCTCTGCTTATCTCAACTGTATGATTCTAGTTTATTTTCAGCAAAGAAATAAGAAATTTAACACAGGGGCTTCTGGGTGGCTCAGTCGTTAAGCATCTGCCTTCGGCTCAGGTCATGATCCTAGGGTCCTGGGATCCAGCCCTACATTGGGTTCCCTGCTCAGCAGTAAGCTTGCTTCTCCCTCTCCCAATCCTCCTGCCTGTGTTCCCTCTGTCTTTGTGTCTCTCTCTGTCAAATAGATAAATAAAATCTTAAAAAAGAAAAAGAAAAAAGAAATTTAACACAGACATATCAAGGGATGAAAGAAGGAATAGTCAACAGGCACTGTTAAAGACATAGACAAAGTAAAATATGTGCTGTTAATAGAACAACAATCGAAATAATTATATTAGCTAAGAGAATTTAGAAAAAAAAGGCTGAACTAGAATTCAAGATGGTAATAATATTTGAGCAATTTAAAAATTTATATTCAAAAATTTATTTTCACAGCTTATAAAACACTTGAGTAAAAAGGAGTTGAAAGTAAAAAAAAATTAAACAATCCAATCAATAGCAGAAATGTGTACAAGTACAGATAGTGATTTAGCTGAATCATGGAAATATGTGAAAACGTGAAGAGCTGAGGTTGTAAGAGTCTCATTTGTTTTGTTTTTCCTTCTCCTTTAAAGAATTTGATATTTCTGTTTGCACATTTATCACAATTGCCGTGGATGTTAGTAATCTTCCTTCTCACCATTGATGACCACATCTGTTTATTTTTTGCAACATTCATCTTTCATTTGTAAGTAGATTTCATTTGGGCTTGACATGTACATGTGAGAGAGAACAATTACTATAATGTCCATTATTATATAGATGAGAGTCCTAAGCTATATCTAATTTAAGCAAATCCTGTAAATGTTTAAGTAACACAAATTGTTATTAGTAGACTAGTTCCTAGTTCTCTGGTAGATCTTAATACACTATCTAGTATTCTTTCCAGCATCAGTTGCTCCCAAGTTGACTGTCAATGAATCATATGCATTATTCTTGAAACAAAGAAGACTAAGAGCAAGAAATCTTCAGTATACTAGGAACTTAAAGAACAGTCTCCGTATTGAAAGAAAGTGGCAGTTTAACATTATGATTCAATTAGAAAAATTCCATATTAGCATTATGAAAGTCAGTAGAGATAGTGTTGCCAGGGACATCCACCAGCATATTAATCAGACATGATCTGATTGTCCCAAGCACTTCTTGCCCCTGTTGAACTTGATCCTTTGCCCAAATGTTATTTAAAGAAAACAATGCTGGAATAAGCACTACAAACCTTGCAAACTGCATAGTGGATAATTCAATCTTGAGACAACCTCTCAAAGCAATATTCTTTCATAGACAGGTGATGGGAATATTTCCATAGTTTATGCATATTTTAAAGTGAAATTTTATTTTTTGAACTTATCAATGTTCTTCTTACCACAAATATGCATTTTACTTTGTTTTTAGCCTAAAAATATGTATTTTGTTATGTATAATCTGTTTAATCGGTACCTATTTTATTGAGAGGTTTATCATACTTAAAATACTGTATTAGAAATAATTCCAAGTTAATTTAAAAAAAATTACATCTTTGCCTTCAAAATTATTGTTAAGTCTAAACTTTCAAATTCAGTATTTCAGGCTATCCATTTCATTATTTTTTCCTGAGGTATTATTTACATACAATATTATGTAGTTTCAGGTGTACAACTAGTGATCTAGTATTTGTGTACATTGAGAAATAGTCACCACAATAAGTATAGTTGAAATCTGTCACCTTACAGTTAATACAATATTATTGACTATATTTTCTATGCTCTACATTATACATCATGACTTATTTGTTTTATAAATGGGAGTTTGTAATTTTTAATCCCCTTCACCCATATTGCCACCCCCCACAACCCATTCCCCTCTGGCAATCATATCTGTTTTCTGTATCTATGAATGTAGATTTTGTTTCATCTGTTTTGTTTTTTGGATTTCACATGTAGGTGAAATTATATGTATTTGTCTTTCTCTGACTAATTTCACATGAAACAATACCTCCAAGATCCATCCATGTTGTTTCAAAAGGCAAGAGTTCATTCCTTTTTTATGGTTAAGTAGTATTCCATCTTTTTGTGTGTATGTCTCATCTTTATCCATTTATCCATCAATGGATGCTTAGGCTGTTTCCCTCCCTTGGTTATTATAAATAATCTGCACTGAAAAAAGTGGCACCTATAGCTTTTCAAATAGGTGTTTTTTGTTTTTTGTTTTGTTTTGTTTTGTTTACATGGGCTCCCTAATCACCACATCCTCTCCAACACTTGTTTTTTGCCTTTTTGTAATAGTCATTCTGACCTATGTAAGGTAATATTGCATTGTTTTTTTTAAGATTCTATTTATTTATTTGATAGATAGACAGAGATCACAAGTAGGCAGAGAGGCAGGCAGAGAGAGAAGGGGGGAAGCAGGCTCCCTGCTGAGCAGGGAGCCCAGTGCGGGGCTTGATTCCAGGATCCTGAGATCACGACCTGAGCCAAAGGCAGAGGCTGAGCCACCCAGGTGCCCCTTGCATTGTGGTTTTGATTTGCATTTTCCTAATGATTAGTGATATTGAGCATCTTTTTTCTGTGCCTGTTGACCATTTCTGTGTCTTCTTTGGAAAAATATTTATTAGATCCTCTGGTATTTTTTACATTACATTTTTTGTTATTGTTGAATTATATGAATTCTTTATATATTTTAGATATGAACTCAGTTAAAGCTTCCATATAAATGCTTAGGATTCTGGTGGATGGGTGCAGCCTCATAAGTAAGTTTCCCTTGCTAATTAAACCTGCTACCTACCAACCTGGAGAGGTCTGTCTCTGAACTCTTCTTGTCCTTCCTTTTTGTACATGGATTTGTTTCAGTTTATACTGGAAAGCTCCTGAAGAGGTTGTAAATCAACAGCGGGACATATTAAACAGTAATGAAGAAGAGAAATTTAGACTTTACCTTTATGGATGTATGCTATGATTTCCAAAAAATCTAAAGCATCATCATTTTTAACTACTTTAATAAGACTGCACTATTAAATAAATGTCAGCCATCTCACCCAGTGAACATGAGAAATAAATACATACTCACTTTTTGAGCATTCAGTTATTATATATTCATATATGAATGTAATATTTTCCTGAAGTGAATGGTTTTGCTTCCTGCTTTTGGAAATTTAATACTATATCAGATTCATACACAACCATCCAGATATATAATTCATTTCTCTATATGAATTTCCAATTTTTTTATAAAACAAAGTATAGGGAAAGATTTATAATTTCATTAGCTAGACAATGTACTTCATTTACTGTAGTGCAACATTATTTTATCCTTGGGATTCCAGAATTTATTGGTCTATAGTTAAATTATCAGAAATATGTATATATACATATATATGAGTAACTGTCTTAATTCTTATGGACAGTATGGCATATAATATTAAATAACATTAAGAATAAAATACATATGAAAGTTTTATACATGCTAGTTTTCCATTGGTTATTAATCTTTCACACTCAGTTTTATTATGTTTTACAAAAAATATTTTAAAGCACAGAAATTTGTAATCAAAAATTTTCACAAAAATTACAAATCATTTTTGTTCTAAGCTTTTCGCCAAAATGGGAGTTAGGTAAAAGAAGCAAAAGAGAAAGAAATTATCCTTACTGTAGTATAGGTTTGGTAAGGATGTAGCTTAAAAATTATTTTAAACTTGTATTTGTACCACATATACTTCTAAGCCTCATATCAAACTCTGTGCTCTGTGTAAATCTATGGGTTTGACTTTAACAGAGACAACTGTTTAGCAGTCACTGTTACCACTCACACTGCAGGTAAGTAAAGCAACGAAAATTTTACTCTACATCTTAACTTTCTATTTTAAGAAGGAATAAAATAGCGGTGCCTGGGGGGGTGGCTTAGTTGGTTCAGTCTCTGCCTTCAGCTCAGGTCATGATCTCAGGGTCCTGGGATCAAGTCCTGCACTGGGCTTCCTGCCCAACAAGAAGTCTGTTTCTCCCTCCCCCTGCTCTTATGCTCTTTCTCTTTCCTCTTCTCAAATAAATAAAATCTCTTTTTTTTTTTTTTAAAGAAGGACTAAACAGCTATAGTTACAATGATAAACAATTTGACTTTGCAATAAGCAGAACTTTTAAAATATGTCATGAGCTGATGAGTTATAATTTGTCCTTTATACAACTTGACATTTAGGATATTAATATATTGATGAGGGTAATGTAAATGACTTAATTGCTTCTGGAAATTTAAAGCAGTCACTTGCTTTTTGTTAAAATTCCTGTTTAGGTAGAATAGTGGTCATTTTTAAATTTTTATTTATATTAATTTTTTTTAAGATTTTGTTTTTAAGTAATCTCTACACCCAACAGCAGACTTGAATTACAACCTCAAGATTGAGTCACATGCTCTATTGACTGAGCCAGTTAGGCACTCCTGTGGTCATTTTTTTTTAATTAAAAGAAATTTGGAAGCTGAGGGTTCATCATTTGTTGATAAAGCTTTCCCTTTTACTTTTGAAATTTTTAATTAGTCACAGCACCTCTTAAATTTATTAACCAATGTCTTTAATTTTTTTTGAAATAACATCTTTTCACTTTGCCTATTGTTTTTTTAATTGTCTACTTTAGATTTCTTCCACAATTAAGAAAAATATACTAATCCTATTTTAAAAAGGTGGGGGAGTATTAACAGAACATAACAAAGAAACTTCAACACTTTGCGTTTAATACCTACTGCCTTATATAGATAAACTCGCAAAGCAGTTTGTGCTAAAGAACAAAAATTTCCTATAACAAAAAAAAATTTCCTTTAACAATCTGAATTCTAATGTTTACTAGATATGGGCAGATGTGACATTATTTCCTTGTGGTTTGGTCTTTACTTCTTCCTAGGTAAATCTTCCTTAGCTTGTAACTACCTAACCTTACATTCTGGCTTCCTTGTCACATGACATTCCCCTTGTGTATCTGTCTTCACAGAGTATTCTTGTTCCAAGATACTAGTCATACTGTAGTAAGGGTCCACCCTACTCAAATAGAAACTTACCTTAAGGAATTACATCAATCCTTTTCCAAAAAAATCACATTCTAATGTACTTCAGGTTAAGACTTTGACATACATTTTTTTTTGAGAGACAGAATTCAACCTCTCAAAGACAGACAGAGCTCCCTTAAAGCAAATGAAGAATGGATCATGTCAGGTAGAAAGAAAATATTAATAAAAAGTTAAAACATTATAATAATAAGCTTAGGTCATAATATATGGATGAGCTAAGCAACAAAATTGCCTTAATGTGGAGCCTTAATACTGGATTCCTCCTAAAGAGAAACAGAATCCTCAAAAGCCTGAGAGTTGTAAC
Source organism: Enhydra lutris kenyoni (assembly GCF_002288905.1). Taxonomy (NCBI): domain Eukaryota; kingdom Metazoa; phylum Chordata; class Mammalia; order Carnivora; family Mustelidae; genus Enhydra; species Enhydra lutris. The sequence continues at coordinate 22,402,349 of NW_019154099.1, forward strand.
GGTGGTGCTTGAGTCTTCAAAGGTAGAAGGCAGGCAGTACAAACAATAAAGAGAGGAAAAATTCAGATCCTGTTCCACACAATTTATGGTGGTGAAGGTTGAAAGGGGTACGGGGGGGGGAAATGCAGCTAACTGATGATAATAACCACAAAATATGGTAAGTGTCACCAAGAATGACTATAAAGATTAAAAAGGCAGGATAGCAAGGATAGCATACTCCATCATGTTCTCATTATTCAAGAAATTGAGCATACTCTGTGGAGCCTGGCTTTTTAAACTGTTTGGTCAGAGGCTACATTGTATTTCTTAGGAATTTGCTTGAACCCCCTCATCTTCTAAGAAGACATCCTTGGATCCATATGTAACTTTAAATTTGAGAAGTAGGACTTTACTGCTTTGAGGTGGAGAAAAAAGAATTCCAACCTCTAAACTGCTACAAATTTGTTGTTTTAACTGAATGTATGTTTCTGTCTCTGTGAAAAGGTCACAGGAACTGGTTATCTTTTGGATATTCAAATTTTGTAAGCCCACATATAACAAGTTTTCCTCCATTTTTCAACTTTATGCCAAAAAATAATTGTGCTGCCCAAAGTATTAATAAGATGTACTTCTCTGCTAACCAGAAGAAGATATTTTTCTTGGGGGGAAAAAAAAAGTTGTGCTTTTTAATTTAGTTTATTGTGTTAGGGAAATACTGAAGTTTAGATAACATTTTCACTGAACAGAATAGGTGAACCTCTGAAAAGGTATTACTTATTTGAATTATTGATGATTTATACTTATTACCAAGAGTTATCCCACTGCCTATTGTTCCTAAAACAAGTGAATTTCTAGATAGATACCTCAAGTTTAATCAGGCATTCAGTCATACAGGTAAGAAGATTTCATTTAAAGAGGTGTTATGAATATTCTAGAATTCAGTAAGAAAAGCAAAGTTCAGACCTGAATTTAAGTCCAAACTCTCAGTTAAACAAGCAAACAAACAAACAAAAAAGTCCATCAATTAGGACAGAATCCAAATGTTTATTGCTGATACAATATAACAAACATAGGCAGGAAAGTTTCTTTCCTTCTCTCTTTCTTGCTTTCTTTCATTTCTTTATTTCTTTCTTTTCTATCTCAATCTGATTTTTTCATCTAATTACAAATAAAATAGTCTTCCTTAGAACCATATGAAAGATTTCATGTGCCATGACATTGATTCTATTAGGAACGTAAGGCCCCCTCGTCAATTACTTAAGCAGACACAACCTGTTGTATGTCCACAGCGTAGTGCCCTGTACCATGTTTTTGTGAGAAGTCTGATCAGTTCTAATTTTGTAAGGTTTACCAATGATTGGACCTGCATAATCTGGACTTAAGTTAGAGACAAGGAATAACATTTAGGGTGATAAAGTTTCTAGTACTTATCTTCAGCAACCATAGAAAATTATTGGTTGATGTGTTTATAAGCACATGAGGGCTATCTTAAAATATTTATACATCAATTATGAAATAAATTCCATTTAGTTTAGCAAGTTAAGAAATGTTGCTCTTATACATAGAACTGGTCACTTCCCAGCAGTAGAGTCAAGAAACAGACTAGAAAGAATGCTTGGTTCCACTAAAATTTTACTGAAATTATAATCTTAAAACTACTGAAGCAATCTGAATTACACAGCACAGATTTCATAAACAGAATATCTTTAAATTTTTATTTCCTAGTCTCTTTCTCACAGTTCAGAAACATCTTTAGACACAGGATTTCCCACATCACTCATGTACTTGGCTGATACCTACAGCAAAAATACTGCTAAAAATGAGTGGGTGGAAGAAGTGTTATAAATATTATAGAACTTCAGCAATGCTACATGAGGGGAAAATGTGTGTATATATATATATACACACACAAACATATATATATATATATACACACACACACACATATATATGTGTATATATATACATAATCTCTTTCAGGTAGCACTGAAGTGAAAGGATATATCCTTCTACTTCAGTGCTACCTGAAAGATTTTTCCTATCTTACTCAGAATATCTTTTTTCCATAACTCTTTTTGTTTCCTTCAAGACAACATTTCTCAAATTTTAAGCTGCTTACATATCACCTGGGACCTTGCTGAAATTGAGAACTAGATTTGGTAGATCTGTTGTGAGCCCACTGTTCTGCATTTCTAACAAGCCCCTAGGTGATGCCGAAGCTGCTAATCCATGGGCCACACTTTGAGCCCCAAAGCTCTAAGGGAGCCTCTCTCTCAAACTTGCAGTTCAAACAATTGACTGAAAGCTTTGTTCTGGAGATCTCACTGGAGAATAAAGTCAAAAGTCCGTTACATGGTCACTCCACATGGGATAAACAGATAGATGTGAAGGATAAAGTGTGATATAGTGAGAAAAGAACATTTTTTTAATCAGACAACTCAAAATTGGTTGTAGTTTCCAACAAGGAACTCATGTGACATTGAAAAAAATAATTTGGGATTTTTAGGTTTCCTTTCATGTAAAATTGAGATTCTCATCCCATCTAGAGGTTCCTCAAAAACGTTAAAAATAGAACTACCATGTGATCTAGCAAACTCACTTCTGGTTATATATCCAAAATAAATGATAACAGAATCTCTATGGACATCTGCACAACTGTTTACTGCACCATTATTCTCAATAGTCAAGATATAGAAACTATCTGATCACTTAGACTAAAAGAGAAAAGGCAGCCATTTGTGACAACATGGATGGACGGGTGGGGGGAGGCATTTTTTGAAGTGAGGTAAATCAGACAGTCGAAGACAGATACTGCATGATCTCACTTACCTTTTTGGAATCCCAAAAAGCCGAATTTATAGAACCAGAGAGTAGAATGGTGGTTACCAGGGATTGGAGGGTGAGCAAACTTGGGAGGGGTTGGAGAAAGAGAAGAACATTGAAGTTAGATGATGAATAAGTTCTGGGCATCTAATGTGATTATAGTTAAACCGTACTTTATTATATACAGTACAGTTGTGATGACAGTAGATCTTGAATGTTCTCACCACAGAGAAGAAATGATAATTGTGCGATGTGAAGGTGGTGTCAGCAAATACGACAGGGTAATCCTTTACCAGTATGTAAGTGTATAAATCAACACATTGTACACCTTACACTCACACGGTGTTATGTCGATTATATCTCAATAAAAAAAATAAAGTTCTAAGATCTAAATAGTATGATCTACATGAAAGTGCTTCTTAAATGATAAAGCACTGTATAAGCAGACTCTAGCACTGTCTGCTCCCAAACCCTCTCCAGCCCTCCCCCACCCCACATCAGTGCCATAGTCTGTGTCCTTCCTTTCTTGAGCTATGAAAACTGCTTAGGAAACTGTCACTCAGCAGCTGCAAAGACTGCCAGCACTAAACCAATTTGATAGAAGGATCCAAGAGGGGAGAGGACAGAAGATTTTCTTTCTTCTGCACTTCTAGTTATAAAGCCTAGATATAAAAGGAGAGAATCATTGTGGTATGGCATGTGAATTTTAAGATGCTTTCCTTGGGTTCATTCATATTCTAGAGTGGTGCCCTCAAGAGTTTTTACCACCTTAGAAAGTAAAAAAAATATATATATATTGTCTTTCTTTTTAAAAAAATATTAAAAGGAATATGTCATCTTTACAAAGATGGGTTATTATAGACATTGATCATGTAACAACATAGATAAGATTCTGGACCTATTCACAGCCAGCTACAAACCAACCAGAAACTTCACGTTTGATATATAGATGAAGTGAAATTGCTTTAAAACTAATGCAGAATTTATTTGTGGTGCCCAATTTATTAGTATGCATGAAGATGAATTAGAACCTGCAAGCTATATTAAATTTAATGCATGAGAAAGGGAAGTAATGAATTACTTGAAAATCATTTTAAAGCATCATTGCTAATGCAGCTGCTTAACCGCAGCAGTCCTAACTGCAGAGACAAATATTATTAAACCTGCCAGGGTCCCCAAACTGTGTTTTACACAATTCCTTAAAGAATATAAGCAAAGGCATTTGACTCTCAGCATCATGTATAAATACAGCATGAAAGTATATCTGCAAAAAAAAAAAAAAAAAAAAAGGAGAAGAAGAAGAAGAAAAAAGGAAAGGCTTTTAGTAATTCAAGACTCCCATAACAGAATTCTTAAGCTAACGGTTAAAACAAAAGTTGCTTTTAATTTTCAGAGGGATGGAACATAGAATTTATTAACTTCATTTTTCTGAGGGATGAAAGAAAATGTAATAAATGAAGAGATGAGCTTGAAAGGGCACTCACCCAGCTTTATTTAGCGTCAGTGCTCAGTTAGCTGACTTCACTATCTGGAACTGGAATATTGCACTGGCTAAGCCTTTTAGTGTGCACTAAATCCTAGCCACATAAAAGTGAAGCTAAATAGTATTTACAGGTCTTTTTCATACAAAGTGCAAAGCAGCATTCCATTTATAATCCTATAATAACACTTTGTAATCTGCATACCAATGCAGTGCAAATAACACATTTACTTTAGAAATGAGCATAATTAGATTATATAGATCATAGTTGAATTAGACGGAGTGACCTTTTGTTAGCATTCTCTGATAACTCAAGAAAATTTTACTACTTGGCTGCCTTTTCTCTTTTAATCTAAATGATCAGTTTTTGGCATGAGCCTTTAAAATCCTCAGAATCTTCACAGTTTGGTTTCTAGGAAGATTTTCTTTCCCCAGCAGGAGGGAGTTGTAGTGTTGAACATGGAGTTGGAGTAGATGCTATCTTATGTACACTTGAGATAAGGAGGAGAAACATAAAGTACAAAATGAAGGGTGATATAAAAATGATTTATAATTGCGTTTAGTATGGTTTTTATAATTACATTTTTAATTAACATTTTTGAGGATGTGCTTTACTTTTTATGCATAATTTAAATCAAATTGATATTATATATCACAGAATTCCAGCCTAGTTTTCCCCTTAATAATATATCAGGAATTTTGCATCAGACGATTAAATGTCTTCTAGTCATTTATTCACTAAAATAGCTTTGTGTACCTACTATGGGTCTCATACATGAGGATAAGTTATGACGACTGCAGGTTTGTTTCAAAGCATTTTCCTCCTGGAATACAAATGGCAACCAAAGATAAGGGACATACAGTGATGATAGCAGCAACATAAACCAAATAATTACTCACAAAATAAATCTCAGCTCCTTCTGATTAAGGAAATACAAGTATATTAAGAGCTGCTTATAACTTTAACATAGTTCTGCTCTCACTTCTAGGTCCTCCTGATAAGCACAAATCCACATAAGGGAGTCGTGCATTTCTGTTTGTACATGTATGCTACTGACAGTGACTCTTGTCCCCTCCAGATCATGGAGGGTTAAATTCACAGCCTGCATTTATCCCTCCCTCCATCCTTCCACCAGGGAAATTTAAAAACTTCCCTGGTGTTTTGAATAGAAATCAGGTAAAACAATACAAAGACAGATTGGGAGACTACCCTCAAGAAAATTGGGTTTTTCAGCTCTACTTCCACAAGGGAAAACTTGTTTCAAGGTTTTTGCACAGAAATCAATCTCATGAGAGTAAAAGAACCTCATTTGGTTAGTCCATATTTACAGAATGGTAAGAAAGATCACAAGTCTCTAATAAATATGAATATTTACTTAATAAAAAACAGCTGGAATATGGGCTTCTTTAGAGTTATAAATCACAAAATACATAATAGATACGTACGAATGTGTACGTCTTCGTAAGCCGATAGATACATGAATAAACAAGACACAACATCCCCATAGTTAGCCTTCTGTCCTTTCCCTCACCCCTCCTCCCAATTTGATCCTCATGTCCATTCAACCTTAAAGATACATTGTGAATTTCCCTTGACACCATCGCAGCGGGAGCAACCCTGAAAGCTCTTAATAAGCCTCTTTTAAAGGAATTCCCCCTTCCATTCTTGTAATGTTCAATTAATTCTCTCCACTTCACCCAGAGCAATGTTTTAAAAAAATAATGTCCTCTTTTTAACCATCCAATGCATTTCCATTGCCCTGATATGAAAATGCAATATTTAATCATAGTCATATAGTCATATGTAACACGACTTTCCCATCTCTGCAAACAAAAGATTTCATCTCCTACACACTACTCTTGTCTAGACATACTGGTCTCTTTTCTGTTCCCTGAGCACAAACTTTTCTCTTCCTCAGAAAGGCCTTTGCATTATTTACACCCACTAACTGAAAAGTCACTTCTTCTATAGAAAGTCTAGCTTTTTGGGTTCTTCAGATTTCAGCACCTCACGGAGGCTGTTTTGTACCTCCTTATTCAAAGTGGCTTTTCCCGGTTCAGTTTTTGTCCTATGATTTAGATTTTTGTTATTCCTCCATAACACTTGTCCCAGTCTCTAATAATCATATCTATTGTCTTGCTTAGTCTGTTTCTTGAAGTAGTATAAGCATATGTGTAGGCTCCTTGATGTCCTAGCTCAACTTTTTATGTTTGTACCTGACATCTAGTAGCCAGGCAGCTGAATAAATGTGTTGTACATTCTGGAGGCAAAGGGGAAGGAAGTCAGATCCAATCTGGGGTGCTTATGAATCCATTTGGCTTCTGCTTAAGATTATAATTAGATATACGCAGAAGGCACATTCTACAGAATGTGCTGATTTTCTATCTCACAGTTGTAATAAAACTGCACAAAAAATTTGTGTGGCCTGTGAGTTTTTTTTTAATATTTAAAATTTTTAAAAATCACATGAATTATTTTGTCCCTACCATCTGCATTCCTTCACCCTTCTAATTCTTAGAGTCCTATTCTGGAACTATCCCTTTTTTTCAATCGTATCTATTGATTGTTACTTATCTCTAGTCCTATATCCTTCATCCTTATCTTTCTACATTGCTAACCTCAATGAATTTACCCATGCTTATGACTCCATTTATTACGTTTATACTGAGAACCACTTGTCCAATTTTGATCTTTTACATGCACAACCATAACCTAACACTAGAAATGTGGCATGATTTAGATAATTGACTTTTATCTCAGTCTTGCAAAGTTTAAAAAAAAATTAACTTTTCTTTTTTAAATTTCTTTCTCTTTACAGATCTCCTGTTTCTTTTATTGGTATGCCTGAGACTAGAATTCTTAGGCTCATCTTTAAATGAATATTCTTTATTTTAATCTCTTTTTGCTTTGTTTGCTCTTAGTATTTCCTTCACAATCCTTCTTGGACTTATTCTGTATATTTCTTTTCCCATGGCCCTCACTTTAATCCCTTAAATAACTATAAATATTTTCTATCCAGCTCACTGGTTCCAGATTCCTTTCACTATCCGCCACTGCCAGATTATCATTTTAAAAGACATTTTTCATCATGTTTACTCCAACACAAGAGCCCAGAGTAGTTTACAGTAATCTATGTTAAAGCAACACAAACACACACACACACACACACACACACACACACACGCACAAGCACACACATATGCACACACATACAAACACCACTCTTTCTTCCAAATCAAACTTCTAAAACATTTTAATAACTTGTCTTTACTTTTTTAAAAAGATTTTATTTATTTATTTGACAGAGAGAGATCACAAGTAGGCAGAGAGGCAGACAGAGAGAGAGGGAGAAGCAGGCTCCCCGCCGAGCAGAGGGTCCCATGTGGGGCTCGATCCCAGGACCCTGAGATCATGACCTGAGCCGAAAGCAGAGGCTAAACCCACTGAGCCACCCAAGGATTTACTTTTTAACTTACTATTTTATTTTCTTAGCAATGGTGAAACATATTCTCCTTCCTAGCTTTCAGCATGTTAGACTTCAACTTCAAATTCTAGAGCTAAAGTCTTATATCACCATTCTTGTTCTACTCCATGATTAGCTTTTTCTTCTTTGATTTGAAACTCCCTTATATCTTGTATCATGCATATTATTACTTGACTATATATATCTTATATATATATATAAGATATACAGATATCATATATATATATGTATATCTTTATATGTATTTGCCTTTTATATATTTGATCATGCTTATCAAGGAAAAACATTTTAAGTGTCCTCAGAAATTAAAGTTGAAATGTAACTTATACTTCTAAATGGAGGTAGTAAAATAAAACCTAGTTAATTTTAATAGGAAACACTATTATGCAAATAATACATGGCAACACTACATTCAAAAATTCTTATATATCTACACTGACATAAGCATCACTCCAAGTCAAAAGTGATAGAGATACTTTAAAAGCACCTTGAGCCAATATTTATTCATTTTTTTTACATAAGGAGATGTTTAAAACTTTTCTATGAATTAAAAACAGGATAAATAAGTATGTTTTAAAATGTCTTTAAATTTTAGAATTCATCATCTTTGTATATATTTAAAACTCCAAATAAATGTTTTCTAATTTTTCTTAGGAGTATAACATAACAATTTTAATAGCTTTATATTGGTGGGATAACAAAGAATATCAATAAATCCTACACTTCTACATTGAATTCATTTTATACCTAAGACTGTTAAAATGTCTTTAATTCTGCAATACAATTTTGAAATATTTCATTTTCATAAACCTGCTTAAGACAGCAGAGACAAATAGTTTATAAAATGTTCATAGTTAGGAATGCTGCTTTCTTTTCATTTTGACACATCTAGGGCGTACAATTATTCACAAAGGTCACTCTCGAAAGAAGAAAAAGAACAATGACCAAAGGCAGCATTTAGGTTTCAAATAGACTATGACAATTTAATCAATGACAAACTCCCAATGTCAAGAACCATCTTATTTTTAGGTAGACAGAGAATGACATTTCATCAGAACTAAGTACAATTGCCCACATAAAAAACTAGCCAAAAAAATTACTATGAACACTGAGAGCAAGATTTAGAGGAAAAAAGTAGGGGGAGATACCAGGTTATTTTAAGTTTAAATGTGAATAAAACTTTCCTTATTGGTATTTTCAAAAATGTCTTATTCTGAATTAAATTATGCATATAATCTTAAAGACACATAAAATTCAAAGCTTGAGAAAATATAACTTACCATCTTGCCCACCACAGAATTCACACTTTTCAAATTTATACTGCAATTAATTGACTGAGAAATTTAATATGTTAAGAATGTTTTTTCATCTGATTTTTTCCCCCAAGTCAAAGAGATGTCCTAAACCATGCATGGAATACATTTTAAATTGTTTTGAGATTTAGTTTAAGAATACCTTTCTAGAAATATTCTAGGATGCCAACCTTTACAATTGTTTTTAAAATAATATTACTCAACATTATCAATCAATAGGTATAACCACTCAACCTATGAATAGAATATCTAGTATAAAATTGGTATTAATATTTACCTAGGAGACTGCCATATTTGAAAAGATTTCAACTCTCTAAACTTGATTTATTTTCCTTAAAATAAATATAGCAATAATTTAATACACATGGGGCTTTGAGATGATTCAGTAATACTTTGTATATAAGACCTAGCTATGTTTTAGACACAGATTTTGCAATAAATATTTTTAATGAGTAACTTATTATTCTGTGCTTATTTCCCATTCTGCAAAATTTGTATTCTCATTTCTATGAGATACCTATGGCTCTTTTAGTGAAATACTAAAACAGGAAGGCATCGTGATAAAATATTCACATAACTTTGTTCACACACTTGCAAAACAGTATTTTAGGAGAGAAGGAGAATAATACAATGGACCTGATTTCCAATGGAAATAATCCAACCATCATGTGACAGCACATGCATACTGGTGATAAGGATGGTATTATTGAAACAGGTAGTATAGTATTAGAAACTAGAAAGTTACAGAATAAAAAGAGTTCTATTTTATATGTTTCTGCAAGCTGAAATCTCTGGATCAATTTGGCTCATCATTAAATTTTCATTTCATATTTGAAAAGAAAAGAGTATGTTATAGGTGATCATGATTGGAAGAACAGCATACTCACTCTCTCCAGACTAGTGCTACTAGATATGGATACATATCAAAGTCTACATAATTAAGAGGGGAGGTTAAATTAACTGTGAAACTTATGGTTTATATAGCTGAGCTAGTTTCAACTGCAAATAGCTACAAGAATTTCTGAGGAAAAAAGGTGTTAAGAAGGGAAGTTCTGTATTTTTTACAAAAGGCAAGATTACTCTTTGTTCACTGGGCATGGAAAAAAAAAAAAGGAGAATGAAAACAAGTTGAAAAAAAATAGATCAAGCACAATAATAATAAAATTTCCAGGGTCTGATATATGTCAATTTTGCAATTTTACTAATCTTCATCACTCCACATTTAAATGCACAGGGTCTTTTTTTTTTCACCCACTCACCTGACCACTATAAGTCTCTTCCAGTTGATCTCCTCCTCCTGCTCTCTATCGTCATTTACTTGAAAGTATCCTGAGATTGCCGAGTATGAAATTGGGAGTGATGACTTCACATTTTGCAAAAGGCTCTCAATAAGCTAATTTCCTCTGAATAAGCTTGAAACTCTACATACCTACAAATGTTTGTTTTGTGAACATATGTACAGAAAGGAAGATACCTGTTTAATATGATCAGCATAAAAAGTAAATGTAAATAATTAAGGAGGTAGAGCAAATAGGTATTTATTTTTGTAATTTGTGGAATATATAGATAAGTGGCACATATTTTAGAAAAATTTTGCGAGCCAGTTATATTCACTAATATACTTTAACAAATAATTACTATTCTTTACCTTACTTTGTGCTGTGTGTCTAGAGCTGTGGCTTTGTGTGTGGATACTATGAGGCAAAATCCATAAATTCTGTCTAAAGTCCCTTACAAAAAAAAAAAAGTCCCTTACAAATGTTGAGGTAAGTTTATTTCTAAACTTTTGATTAGAAATTAACTAAGACTAAATAGTTCTTCAATTTGTCTTTTATTCAATTCCATAACAAGACTTGCAAGATACTATATAACATTTTAAAGTCTAAGTCATTGGAATCTTGAGTAAATGTTCCAATCTACTTAAACTGTAACCAACATCGACAGCATATGCTTTTCACCTGCCTAAGTCATCATACATACATTAACATCAGGCTATATTTAGATAATATAAAAAGGATTGCAAAAGTCTATTTGCACCTGTATCTGTTGTAGTATCCCCACAATAAATCTGTGATTTCTCAATGATGCAAACATAAGGCACAAAATCTTCCATTATATACAACCACTCCATATCATTAAAATAATAGATAGATAGTTTTTTTCTTAATAATAGATAATAGTTTTTTTTCTTAATAATAATACAACAAACTAAATAATATCATTAAAGCACAATATCCTTGGTCAGCTTTATGCACAAGCAGAATAGATAAACAGTGTTAATTCAGAAAAGTCCAAAGGAGGTTTTATTTTTGAGGTTAATCCTTTTATCTCTAGGCTTTGATCTCTATTAAAATTCAAAGACCCCGGGAGAAGGGACACTTTATCAACTAGAAGTCATTAAGCATGAATAAAAGGTCTCAAATCTGAAAGGCAATGGAGACATGGGAATAAGGTATTGCTAGAAAGAATTTAAAAAATAGAAAAGCATGGGAAAAAAAAACACATTTGTTTTTTCCTCAGGTCTTTAAATGAAATAAAAAAATATGAGCCTACTGACCTTTGAAACAGATAAATATGCTGGCCTCCAGAATTCTTGCCAGTGTGCTGAACTATGTACAACTGACCCATTTCAATATTTCCCTGTATATGACTAGTGAACACTATAACATTTCTTGATCCATCTTTCATGATATCCTGAGGTTCCTCTTTTCACCTTTGCTGATATTACACCAGAAATGCAAGAAAACGATAATGGGGAAGCAAGAAATAAGACTCCTATATATGCATATGTAGAATACATAATATGGCTTAGGAAATTTACCCAAAAATGTTAATTTAGGCACTGATTATAGAATAAATTTACTTCTAGACCCTGGGATACAAAACTGGTTAATCCTTGGTAACTGGATTCCAATGACAGTTTTGAGGATTCTTTTATATTTTTTAAGTTTTTATTTATTTATTCATTTATTTGAGAGAAAGAGAGAATGACTGTGGGGAGGTGGGGTGGGGGACAGGGGAAGGGGCAGAGAAAAAGGGAGAAGCAGACTCCTCACTGAGCAGGGAGCCTGTTATGGGGCTAGATACCAGGTCCTGGAGATCATGACCTGAGCCTAAGGCAGACACTTAACCAATTGAGCCACACTGGTACCCCAGTTCTGAGGACTCTAATACTAATATAAACACAGAGACTCTAGTCTGTTCATTTTATCCTACAAGGAGTCCTTCAATTGCCTTATAAATCATGTTATTTCCATTAGTAGATATATGGTGATTATCTATATTTAGATATGTATAATTATTAAGTTATATACTTCAAACCATGTACACTGAATTTCAATTGTGTGACAAAATATTGATTACCATACAAGATAAAATAATTCACTAAAGATAAATAAAAATTCAATCATTTCAAAATGGCTAATAAGTCTATTTTTAGCTTGTCTTTGATTTCCCTTTGTTCATTTGTTTTGTTTCTTAAATTCCACATATGGGTGAATTCATATGGTATTTGTCTTTCTCAAATAACTGACATTTTTTAACAAAAGTAAAAAAAAGATTTATTTTTCTTTTTTTAAAATTACATTTATATACACTCATTTTAGAATATTCCTTATTCCACTTAATTTGGTATTAATTTTCTCTTCTTTGAGTTTCTGAATGAGGTATACCTGATCATTAACTTTTATAACTATATTCTTTACTAAGGCATTTGAAGCTATAAAATTTCTTTTAAGCACATCTTATTTACATCTCACAAATTTTGTTACTTTTCCACTGTCATTTAGTTTAAATATTTAAAAAATTTCTTCTTAATTCTTTGAATCATGATTTTTTTTATAATATATTTAAGATTTTTAAATTAAATTTAAAAATTAGGGATACTTGGGTGGCTCAGTGGGTTAAACCACTGCCTTCCACTCAGGTCATGATCCTGGAGTCCTGGGATCAAGCCCCGCATCTGGCTCCCAGCTCTGTGGGGAGTCTGCTTCTCCCTCTGAACTTTCCCCTCTCATTCTCTCTCTCTCTCAAGTAAATAAATAAAATCTTTAAAAAATTAAAAATTATTTAGGATCTTTAAATACATATTTTTAAAAATATTTTATTTATTTATTTGAAAAAGAGAGAGAGCACACAAATGGGAGGAAGGGCAGAGGGAGAGGGACAAGCACACTCACTGCTGAGCATGGAACCCAATGTGGGGCTCCATTCCAAGACCCTGAGATCATGACCTGAGCTGAAGTCTGATGCTTAACCAACTGAGCCACTCAGGCACCCTAGATATATAACTTTTATTGATTTCTAATTTAATTACATTTTGACCAAAGTGCACATTCTGCATTGTTTCAATCATTTGAAATTTACTGATACTTATTTTATGGCTCACATTTTAGTGAATTTTTCATACAAATGTGGAAAGAAATATGCGTTCAACAGTTGTCACAGTGTTTTGTAATTGTCATTTGGGTCAAACTGATTAATAGTATTGTTCTAATCTTTTATTTTCATACTTTTTTTATTGACCTAATTGTTCTACCAATCATTGAGGAAAGGCTCTCAGAATTGCAAAATAGTCTTGTGAATTTTTCCTGTGGTTCTGTCTATTGTATTGTTCCGAAGTAGTCTGTTATTAAGTGGATACACATTTAACATTGTTACAACTTGACAGAGTGACTCTTTTCCATCACGAAATATTGTTCTTTTATTTGGCCATGATTTATTTTTGATGTTTCCTTTGTATAATATTAATGTAGTTGCATTAGCTTTCTAATGCTTAAAGGGCTTTCATGGCTCATTTTTCTGTTCTTTTACTTTCAGCCCTTTTACTCTCAACATTTGAAATGTGGTTTTAAATAGCATATGATGCAGTACTTTTTATACATTATCAATCTCTGCCTTTTAATTTTGTGTTTTGTCCACTTACATTTAAGGTGATTATTGAGATAGCTGAGTTAAAATCTTCTTTCTTGTTATATGCTCTCATTGATCTGATTCTCTGTTCCTCATTCCCATCCTACTTTTGAGTGAATCAAGTTTTTGTTTACTATCTTGCTTTACCTAGCCTATTGATTTCTTAGATTTATTTCTGTTCCAGATAATAGATCAAATACCTTTAAGTCATTAAGTTGTTTAGAATAATCTATATCCTGAACAATGTAAAAATCTTACTTCAGCTTAAGTTCACTTACTCCCGCCCCACTTTTCTGCTCTTGTTCCCATATCTACTCTCTATAAAGCAATTGTCCCATGACAATTATTCTTTTCTTAACAGTTTAAATATATATCTATTTATAAATAGGAATATTATGAAAACTCTGTTTATCGACATACTTATGTTTTCTTTGTCTTTTATTGTTTAACTTTTCATTTGTGTGTACAACTTTTCATACAAACAATCCCAAGGTGATCACACAGAGAAATTTATGGAAACAAATTCTAATTATAATCTTTGTGAATGACAACCCTTAGTAATGTACCTTGAAACTCTTGTATGACCTTACATGGTATGATTGTAGTCTCTAAAAATTATTTAGCATGGCTTATAAATTTATAAATGCCTTCAACTTCTGCCTTATTTCTTCTTTTAAAATTCTTTTTTCCTAGCTCAGAAAACATGTAGACTATTTCACAAATGAAGAAAAAGTTATATTTTTAAAAATGTTAACTGTTAACCCTAGAAACCATTATTAACAACAAAACTTTACTTCCAAAAGGTTTACTTAAAAAATAACTAAAATCTGTTCATATCCATAGTTAAGATAAGAATTAAATCATCCTTCCTTTGGATCATTCAATTTCAATCCATATAAATAGCTTGAAAATATGTATAAGCTCTTTGAAAATCCCAAATCTAATTACTGAGATCATTTTTAAACTTGAAAACATGTCCTATTGAAAAGGAATAACATGTTATTTAATGTTTGTATAACAAATATGGAAATGTTAAAAATTTTTGTATTATTATCTATGAATTATTTTGTTTGAGATTATTACTATTCATCTACCTTATATCCAAATTTTGACAAATTCAGGTACTTATTTGGCATAAAAACCTCTCTTCCAACTATTACTACTTATTTAGAGAGGAAAAAAAAAGACTTTATCAGGTTTTCATATCCAAGTAATGTTTTAGATATATTAGTTATTTAAGCCACATGTACAAATAACCAATATGTCATTGCTTCTTCCTTTCATTTGCTTTTATAATATTTGCATTCTATATTTTAGTGGATAAGGCATATGATTATTTGTAGTTTGAAAATTAATAAGCCAGTATTTTAATCACCATAATACACAGATGGGTCCTATCATTAGAGTGATATTTTAGTCAGTATCTGTCTTTCAAATTTTCATTAACCTGAAGTACTTTATTTTAAATAAAATTGAAACTGTCCGTATTTATTTCTCCTTGCCTGTGTGTGTATATGTGGGGGGGCATTGATGTGTATGTTTTTGTGTGTGTGTGTGTGTGTGTTCACACATAGGTGTGTAATCTTAAGGATTTTACTACTGATATTATGTGCTAATGTGACCTGAAACTAGGTGTCAAATGTACTCTCCAGATATTTTCCTATAAGAAAAAGTTGTTTTTACAAAAAGTACATATCATATGCGAAACCACACATAACATTACTTTTTCAAGGTAGATTTTGAAATGCTGGCTGTAGTTAACACCCACACTGACATGCAAAAGACATGGCAAAATAAAGCCTAACACCAAAAAGATCTCCTAATTACATATGAAAATATATGATTTACCAGTATGAATATATTTGGTTTAGGTTATTTAGTGATTTTCAAATTAATGTTGCCCCACGTTAACAATAGTTCTCCGTATCAATGGGTTAAGAACTTCAGTGGAGTTTCTTTAGCTATTGTTGAGAGAAAGCACTTACTAAGAATTCTTGAAATCATTACCATCATTTTTTTTTCTTTCTAGAGTGAAGCCTTTTTTGAAAGAAAAAGTCTGACTAACTATATATTCCAGCTATTTTTCTCCATCTGCTGCCTTGATCTGCAAATACTTTCTTATATCAGGATTTAAATGTTAAATACTGCTTTTTCTTGCTGAAAAGAAAATAAAATGACTAAGGTAAATTTATTCTTTGTCATTTACAATAAGAAATTCAAAAAATTATCTCCAATTAGCATGTATTAGACTCCTCTAAACAGTGCTAAAATCCAAAATTTGAACTAAACTAGATATTATAATTACTTCATAATCTAGTGTATCATGTTACTGATAATCATAAATAACTTTGACATTTCTTATTTTTTGATAACTTGCTGTCCTGAAATAGTTGAAGAAAATTTCTTTCTTTTGGAAGTCTTCCAAAATTTAGACATAATTTTTAAAAACTTTAGTACCTTAAATATAGTGTCCAGTAGATTAAAGTCAATAGTTTCAAGAACCATAATGACAATATACATGATCCATAGGCTGTAACTTTTAAAGATATCTTCCTTAAAGTCCCAAATATATTAAATTTGTTACAGATCTATTTATGGTATACTTATGGCATTCATATAACATGGCATATCCTAAAAACACTTTATAATCTATACAATTTTATGGGGAAAACCATTAGTATTTTTCTCTTGATCTTGATGTGGCTATCGGAATATATGGATTTTGAACTTCATTCAAACTTCTCTTGGAAATCAGTAAAATGTAGGAACAACATAGTAATCTTTAATGTACATCTCTAAATCATTCTTCTTGGGCATAGATTCTTATCTTTCTAAGTTGTAAATATATATAAATATCACAGTATTTTATTTGTTAATAATAATCAAATTTATTTTTATCTTACCTTTCATGAAAAATATGACTTAGTCTGAAGAGTAGGCTACAGGGGAAAAAATCAGAGTTGAGTTTTCATTTCTTTCTTTTAGTGATATGATGAAGAAGGAATTCAGAACAAGATCTATCTCATCCTCAACTGTGTCTAACACCTTCAGTTGGAGATGTGGATATGGTTTCAGTTTTAGTTTGATTAAGATACTTGCTCACAGCGAGGATTCTCAACGTGGCCATTTTGTTACCATTTGAGTTAGGACCATAACCAATTCCTAAAAGGGGCTGTTCCTCACTGAAGTTGGGAAAGAGAGCAAAGCAATAAGAAATTCCTCCAACTCTACCCATAGTATTCATACACTCTTCAGAGATTTAAAAAAGTGGAAACTCTCCTTGGAGTGAAGTAATTTCTGGTCTCCCAATACTGCATGCAGATTGTTCAAAATTCAATCCATGCTTACTCCATTATTACAATGAGCTACTACAATACTTCTTTTTTGCTTAGATATTATTCACATAAATTTTTGATAATGAGGAAATACCTCATTGAACTGACTTTTAAAAAGTTGTTATGTCAATAAACAGCTAACTACTATGTGCTTATTACTGTTAGATTTTATAACATCCATATGTTTTATTAGTATAAGTGTTCAAATTAGTTCAACAATAATAGTGAAAACAAAAAAATAAATCTCATTCATACAAAGACAAACATTAAGCAAAAGCATATAATCTGGATGTTTGCTTGTATGTGTGTATATGTGTGTGGGCTCACTTGTGCATGTTTATTTGTTTATCTGGCTCTAGAGTTTATACTTCAGATCAGTGTTGAAAGAACTTAAAATCCACATTTTAAAAATTTTTATTTATCCCATGCATAAAAACAAGTGCTGATGTATTAGGACTTATATTAAAAAAAAATCAACATTTTATAATATTTTTATAAACTTGCAGAAGAGAAGCATTTCATAAGCAAGACAAATGCCATACTACACTTGATAAGATTAACAACTCAACACACTAAAATTAAAATTATATTCACTGAAATATACCACCGCAGAAAAGTAATAATATAAGCTTCAAAATGGAAGTATATGTTTTCAACATGTATAGAATAACAAGATTCATATGAAAAATATAAATGACACCTAAAAACCAATAACATCAACAACCCAAGAGACCAATGGCTAAATATCATCCACAAACACTTCTCAATAAATAAAACCAAGATGGCACATAACTACATGAAAAAGCACTCAACCTCATTTAAGTAATCAGGGAAATTTAAGTTAAAATTATGAAGGGTAATTATTTGCTGTTGAGGTTGTAAATCAATCAGATTTCTCATTAATTGTTAGTAGGATGTAAGTTGATCTCACAACTTTGAAAAACAATTTGGTATTATCATGTATGCACTTTATGACCTGAAATTCTGTTCTAAGTTACACACACACACACACACACACACACACACACACAGACAAACATACACAATCTCCTATACGTGTCACCAAGAGACATGAACATTAATGTCTATACTTGTACTATGAGTCATAGCAGTAATTTGGAAACAATCTAAATGCCCATCTGCAGTGGAATGACTACATAACTTGGACATTTTTTATAATGTGGAATATTATGCTGTTGTGAAAATGAATAAAATCACACAACATGTGTCAATATTGAAACATCTCAAAGTGACAATATGAAGAAAAAAATCATGAAACAATGCATATACTACAAAATGAATTACATAAAATAGAAGAAAATATGAATATGTGGTAAAACCTTGAGAAAGCACATAAAGTGCAGAATAGTTTTCCTTCCTGGGGAATGTGGAGCGATACAGTTGTGGAAGAGCACACAGGAGCCTTTGTACTACCTGGTGATTTTCCATGTTCTGAGCTAGATAATGAGTAAATGGGTATTTATTTCTTTCATTTCTTAAGCTTCACAAATCTACTATACAGACTACTACATATGATATTTATAGTAAAAATGTTAAATATAAATGGGATGCAAGACATTAGAGCAGTGACTGTAAAGTGCTGAGGCGAGACATTCCGGTTTGGCTATCAGAGCAGAGACTTCATCACATTCAGATGTTAGGGAAACAGGAATATGAGTTGTGGCTTCAAAATAAAGGAAACAGAATAGATTAAGCTCTATGAAGAAGCAAAAATCAATTAGCACACAAAGGGAACCAGAAGTCTCACATAAGAGGAAAAATATTTTCCCAATGCTATATGAGGGAAAGAAGCAAAGATAATGGTTAGAATTACATCTTTACGTGGCACAGGGGCAGATGGGATTTTTTAAAAAGGCATTACTGCCTTACTTTTTATTTTCCATGAGAAGTAGAAGTTAATATTTTACTGAAGGCATAAATGGCATAAATAAGGAATTGAAAGCATTAGAAATGTAAAATGACTGCAGGCAAGAAATGAAGAAGAAACAAATAATGGAAAGGGAATGGTGAGCAGACATTATTGAAGGTAAAGATAAGCTTTATTATAAGTATATTATCATCAAGCTACACAACTGAGTGATATTCTTCACTAATGCTCAGAACCTGGGGTGCAGAAATGACAACTGTATGAAGAGATGAAGGATTGCTGTTTTCATACAGTTGATGGAGCAGAAGGTTTCAGGTCACTGAGAAGAAAATGATGAAAATAAGGGACCTCTGGTTTCTGGACTGAAGAGGAAGGATCTAAACAGAGGAGCCACAGAAAAATTGGATGCCAGGGTCAGAAAACAGTGAGACTCAAACCTAGTTATACCTGTAGCAAGGAAGAGAAAGGCTAGTGTGAGTCTAAGATATTGAAGGAAGTTCTTTCAAGGATTAAGATACATATAAAGGGAAAGTCCAGGGCAGGGCCTTGAATCCAAGTGAAGGAGAGTATATCATTGCATTGCAGTTGAAATAGGAACATATGACAAATTGCATCACTTCCAGGATTAGAGACCATAGATTAGGAGAGGAAGCACTAGGAAAATGCTTTTGTCCTGTGACACAAAACCCTGAGATGCTTATACATATAAATTCACATGTAATCATCTCACTTCAATCCATTAATTAAATCCATTGACACTTTGGCTAAAAGACTGGGGCTTGTGGTATCCCTCTTTCCTCCCACAAATTTCTCATGCTGCTTTTTAAATTTTTATTCTGATTTTTTATTTTTTTACAGATGTTCTCTTTTATAGGATTTTTGTTAATATTTATTTTACAAGGTGTGTGTGTGTGTGTGTGTGTGTGTGTGTGTGTGATCTTGATTCTTCATAAAAAGTGCCAGGGGGAAGAAATCCACAACTGATTGGCTACAAAGCTTGAAAGAAGTTGTTTATATGTCTAACTACAAAACAAACTTATTGTATGATATGCAACAATCCTCCTAATCGCTCTAGCCAACACACTTATTTATTCATTGGCGGGATAGTACTGTCTCTGCCTCCTTCATAACCTTGGAAAGAACAAAACAAGATGGCACATGTCAGAGCAAAATGGAAATACAAGGTATTGTCAAGTGTATGGTTCTATAAGTAAACATTAAATCCTAACTAATACAAAGAAAGTAAGGTGAAGAGACCTAAACACAAAATGAGACTCTCTCCTGAGATGAATTTGAGTTAGCATATTAACTTTGATCCATGCTGGATATTCAGATTATTTAGAGATTTGGTTTATACAAAATCACTGTAGTGCTAGTATAGCGTTGGTATAAATAATTGAATAAATTTATTTTTTCCACATATGTATCTTTATTTCAGTTGATAAAATGCTAAAATATCTTTATAACATTACCTATGTTTTTATAAAAATATATAGAGTTTTCCATGAATTGTAAATTATCTTCTAATGAAAACAAATAAAACAGATTTGATTAAAATTTTCATAAGAAAACTTATTACATGATGAAATAAACTCAGATGATAATGTTTTAATACAGCATTCATCATTAAATCTTTTTTTTCTTTTTAAACAGAGATTAATATAGATGCATTATGAAAAGCTTTTATAGATTAAAGCTTATAAGCCTCAATAATTAAAGATTGAAAGATGCAGGGTGCCTGGGTGGCTCAGTGGGTTAAGCCTCTGCCTTCGGCTCAGGTCATGATCTCAGGGTGCTGGGATTGAGTCCTGCATTGGGTTCTCTGCTCAGCAGGGAGCCTGCTTCCCCCTCCCTCTCTCTGCCTGCCTCTCTGCCTACTTGCGATCTCTCTCTCTCTCTGTCTAATAAATAAATAAAATCTTTAAAAAGAAAAAGATTGAAAGATGCTACTTTCTACTTTCAGCAAATTTTCTATGAAATGACATTCAGTAAGAGGCACCAAATACCCAGAGCAGTTTTATTTAAATTGTAATGTGTATATTCCCAATTAATATCACTTAACACATGTAAGATGTTCTTTTTATTGTCCTATTTCTCTGTTAAAAATTCATAGGCCTGTATGAGTTTAAACATGATAGCTTCCTGTTCCATCTCTATAGAATGAATTAGTTTCCTACATGTTCAGTACTTTTGTCTAAAATTTAAAATATCATGTAATTAGAGTTATCTAGTCATTTTACTTTAGAATTTAATTTATGAAATTTGGCACATAAAATACTTCTGTTACTCAGGTTTTTTAAATGTATATGAAAATCATAAAGTATATATGATATACAAAAGGCATATATGATATGTATGAATATGTTATGTTATAATTAATGTGTTTATATTATTTGAATAATAGTCCTATAAAGGGCACATATACTCTCACAGTGTTCAAAATATAGTTTACAGATTCTGTCATGTTTGCAAACCAACATTTTCTCATCTTGAAAATAATCACTATGACCAGCCAGAAAGAGCTGCTTCTTTAAGAATATAAGAAAGATCCCAAATGCTTCTTTCATGTTTACATAAAAGTTTACATCAAAAAATTTAAAAAAGAATGACCATATGATCCAGGAATCCCAATTTGTGGATATTTGGCCAAAAGAAATAAAATCAGGGTCTCTAAGAGATATGTGCACTCCTGTTTTCATTGTGGCATTATTCATAATAGCAAAGATGTGGAAACAACCTAAATGCCCATTGGCAGATGAATGAATAAAGAAGATACAGTGTCGACATTTCACAGAATATCATTCAACCATAAAAAAGGAGATACTGCCATATACGACAACATGGATGAACTTTGCAAACATTATGCCAAGAGAAAAGACCCAGGTACAGAAGGATAAATAGTGCATGATTCCACTTCTGTGAGTTATCTAAAATAGTCAAAGTCATAGAAGTGGAAAGTGGAAGGTTGCCCTCTGTGAAGAGGGGAAAATGAGGAGTGGGTATTTAAATGATACAAAGTTTCAGTTGTGCAAGATACATGAATTCTAGAGATCCACTGTAGGACATTGTGCTTATAGTTAACAATGCTGGGCTATATACTTAAAATTTAAAAGGTTAGATCTCCCATTACCTGTTCTTACCACCACCACCACAACAACAAAAAAGGCACAATAAAATTTTTAAAAGTTGGCCTTCTGAGATATGTCTATGCTGCCTTGTTCAGGAAGATAGAGTATAAGACTTGCACATCCTAGTCCCAAATCTATTTCCTCAAAGGATAGTGAGTATTTCAGTTTGATTTTCTCATATTTTAAAATCATTTACCTGTCACCTGCTGCAGAGGGCACATAGTCACATGCAAGAAAATAATTACAGCCACAGCAACACTCTTTGGACAATGTGAAAGATCCTTTGTTGTTTATCTGCATTGTTCCATAACAGTAGCAGAACAAATTTAAATAAAGTTAGAGCTGCAATTATTTATTGTTATCTTTTAGATTATTTTTTACCCAGATAACACAGAAGAATAAACATTATCAGTTCCAGCTGGAAACACTTCTACACTATGTCAAGGACAATAAGTTCACAAATTGACTTTACCTGCTATTCATGTGGTATATGAAAAGAATCAGGCAAAGGGGAATTTAATTAGTGTGTCTCATAGTAGGAATAAATAGAAAAAATGATAGACTACTGATTGCATTGAAAATGAGTAGCATGCTCAGCTGTCAATAATTGAAAGAAGTGGTTTGTTAGCATTTCTTTGGTCACACATGTTTTGATTTTATTAGATTATTTCATGTGGAGTCTAACTTGCATGTGATTTTAAGTGTAATGGTAAAATACAATTTTATTATACTTATAAATTGGAGAGTGATTATCAAAAAACTATACAATGACAAGTATTTATACTAAAAAACTTAAATATTCTAACATTTATTGAAGACTTTTATAGATCCAAAGCAAAAGGCAGAGGAAGATATAATACCAATATTTTTATATAGAGGCTCCCCTTCTTCAAAACTAGAATGACAAAGTAATAAATATCTCTGATTCAATGAAGCACATTGCCTAAGGTGTTTTACTATATACATGTAATTATCATTTGCTGTCTTAATAAAAAAAGGGAAAGAACTCATAAAAGTGAAAATCAAGAACTTTATTACAAACAGATTTTGTGCTAGTAACTACCAGAGGTATAGTATTATGATCATTTTCATTGTGGAAAAATAAATTTGTTTATTGCCTTAGCATTCACATAGAGTAAACATAACCATATTAACAAGTCCTTAAAAACAAGATAAAATAATCTGAACTACTTGATATTACATTATATTCCTGCTATTTAAAATTTAATCTAATCTCAGCTTTTACTCATGCCCCTTATCTATTTTCTTCGAGTTAGTTAGACAGCCTAGTTCATGAGTCATGCAAAAATAGCTTAGTTTTCAGTTGGCTTTGCACCATATGAGGAACCCAAATAAAACATAAGCATGCCTCTATACATTTATTTTTCAAAACTTACTGAGTTTCTAGTATATGTGATAGTATTGAGAAATATGTAAAACAGTGTATTTTCCTAAAAGAAATTAAAATTATAGGGGAAGTCACGAACATGATGACATAGAATACTATTGAGGTTTTCTCTTCCCATGGATGTATCAAATATATGGCTACACATAGATTAGTTCCCTCTGAGACAAATACAGAAACTAGTTGACTGACTCCTACATGTTGGGGAACTTAGAAAATATCTACACTGAAAGTCAGGAAAGCCTGAAACACACTGTCCTTGAACTTCAACACCAACTCCAACTCCAACACAGCGCCTTAACAATTAGGTGGGAACTCCACTCTTGGCTTCCCCCTCAGGAGTGAAGGAGCACGTGGACCACACATCTAGCACTTCACCTTTAATACTGCCAACTGAGAAATGGGCTCATAAATCATCTAGCTCTGAGAGCCAATGAGATTGGTATTTATAAGTCTCACAAGACTACGGCAAACAAAGACGCAGTTACTAAATGGGTGTGGGAGCACTGTCCAGGGCTATTCCCCTCAAGCACAGAGGCAGAAGACAGAAACACCCACCTCCCAGTTTTCCACAGATGGGACTAGACTGCATACTGCTCAGATGCTGCCTGAGAGTCTAGCTTGTGATTAGCCCCCATCTAGGCACTGAGTGAGGTAGTCTCTGGAGCCAGAAAGAGCCAATGGGTCCTTCCCCCACCATGTGCTCTTCACCTGCTTCAACAATAAAATCAAATCTCCAGCTTCTCCCCGGAAGCAATTTGCCAATACAGCTAGAGCCCCCAACTTTTGTAGCTGCCGCCCAAGAGATGTACCTCGAATCAACCTATCTGGGCTAGCCAATGGAGCTTTGCATTCATGACCCCCCCCAGGAACATATTAAACAAAAAAGCAGTTATCAAATGGGCACACAAACATTTCTGACAGCTAGTTTCTCCAGGGTCAATGCAGAGGGAGTGGGTTAGAATGCCCAGCTGCCAGTTTCTCCCAGAAAAGGGTTCAACTGCATCCTTTCACAGTTGCTGCCTCAAGATGCAGCTTCTGATCCACCTGTATACAGGAGCTTATTGGGATGATCCAGGAAGTCTGATAGAGCTGTGGACCCAAAAGATAAACAGATTCATAAATGGAGACACAACCCTGAGTGCTGTATGGTAGTTGGTTAACCTGTTCTATTTGTAAACCTGTTTGTTATTAGAATTTCAAGATAGCTCCTACATGGCACATGCTTTCATTTTGCATCACAAGAAAGTAGTGAAAATCCATAGATGATCTCTGCAAAACTACAGCACTGTGAATTTTGAACAGTTAGGTCATTACAAATTTCAATCAAGAGGATAGAAACCAATTAAAAGGTAGCTATGAAAACTATAAAGTTACAATAATTTTTCATTTAAAAAATAGGAAAAATAATTCAGAAACAAAACGCGATAGGTAATTAAGATTTCTGGTGACATTTTAAGAATCTGGCAAAGATTAGGAAGGAATGTTAATAGTAGATGCTAATGTTAAAACTAGCCATGCTGGACTGAAATTGAAGAAAGTTATACTTATCTTGGATATTTGGAAAACTTTTTGACAGTAAGGTCAATCAAACTGTAGAAAAGTTTTACTAATGAGGTAGATATGGCAAAGTCACTAAATATCATTAAATAAAGTTTAGCCGTATTAGTGGAAATGGTAGGAGAGCTCTTATTTGGACTAGACATTTCTTCCAATCACTGCATTTGCTTTTAAACTTATCACCTAGAATTTTCGATAGGCTACCTGTCTCCAGATAACTGGTATTTTCAATGACCATCCTTAATCTTTCTGCCTACCTCAAAGCATCAGAAGCTCCTATTAAGAATGGTGAGAATCTTGAAGTCAAAGATTCAAAATCTTGGTTTACAATGAGCACAAAATTTAACATGGTAAAACAGGCATACAAAGGAAACAAAAATAAAATTTAAACTAAATTATTTAATCTCCATAATCAAATTTCTCTGTTTCTAAAATCTGATAGAAAGTATGACATAGCATATAGGTGTAACTCAAAACATGTCTTTAAAAAAAATTGCTTTCTGGGGCACCTGGGTGGCTCAGTGGGTTAAAGCCTCTGCCTTCGGCTCAGGTCATGGTCCCAGGGTCCTGGGATAGAGCCCTGCATCGGGCTTTCTGCTCAGCAGGGAGCCTGCTTCCTCCTCTCTCTCTGCCTGCCTCTTCACCTACTTGTGATCTCTGCCTGTCAAATAAATAAATTTAAAAAAAAATTGCTTTCTGAGAGAGATCGTTATTTGACTCATTTATTAGGATCAAGTTATAAATTTCTACTCTATTTATGTAAAGCATAGCAGCTAGATGATCATGGATTATTGCTATATCAATGTGAAAAATTTTAAATTGTATGTTACATAATTTTTAAGCCATACATTAGAGGAAAAAGCAATTAGACATTTTAATAATGCAAATAAGGAGAATTTCATTAGATCAAAGATGGGTCTTTCAAGGATATGAAGAAATTCACTAAAAGAGAGAAATAATTAGAAAATAGTTGGTTTACCTAACCTGAAGTAAAGGGAAAACTGGAAATTATTCAATTATTCTGAATAGTAATATACTTTAGGTATATAATTCAGAGATGAAAACCCAGTTTCCTTCAATTATGTGGGGATAAAATAAGGTTATTTTTTTAACAGCACATCTTACAATATTTGAAGGCAAGAAGACATAATCCCCAACCAAAATTTATTAAAATTAAATGATTTCCATTAATAACTTACTCAAGGTCCTGGGTGTTGATTTATAAGCATAATAATTCCATTCCAGTTGCAACTATTTACTTACTAAAGTAAATTAAGCACTATGCTAGGCATCAGATGCATAAAGATGGAAAATGCAAGAACCTCATAGAATTCAGTTGCAAGTTAGTTTTAAATTTCAATCCTGAAGAAATTTTATCTACGTTTATTTAAGTAGTCTTTCAGAACCCATTTTTTCTTTACCATTTATAGTTTATTTTCAGATAAAAAATGTACAATAATATTGACTGGAACATACACTGCATTTTTCATGGATTCCACACATACCCTTCAGGCAGCAATATTGCATATGGGAACTACAGAATCCTCGTTGTTTTTATATAGACCAGGCAGAAAAATATTTATATATGTCCCAGTAATAACTATGTAGTCAGACACAGCTGAATACTTGCTGTACATTGTACTCCCTATAGCCCTAAGAGGGCCTCTTTATACAGAAAGGGTAACTGAAGCTAAGAGAGGTTTGCAACTTGCCCAGGGCTAAAATCATGGAAATTGTCAGGGACAAGATTTCAACTCTTGGATGGCCTGACTCCTAAGATTGCTCTTAACTACTTCACTCTACCCTGCTAGTCACGAATTAATTGTCCCTCCAGGAAAGTTCCCAAAGCCACTATCCTCAATATGTGAAACTTTCCTAACACAATTATCTTCTGTGTGGGGTTGCTGTATCATTGGACACCTGCAAACATATAGTGAAACACGCTGGATGGTTAGTTTGTATATTCTGCTAGTCATTGTCAAACAACTTTTGAAAATTAGACACCATTGTGCATAATTGGTAAAAATAGCATTGGCAGGACTTTTTTTTTCATGAGATTATCATTTAAAAAATGTTTAACACTACTAAAATGTGAGGCAAGAAATCAGCCATGTTTATTCAATGAATGCAGATGGATGGAGCTCTCGGATTGGGAGGACGGCTGCTCTGTACAGGAGCTGTTGCAATCTGGAAGGCTGCTTCCTAACCTGGCTGCACAACACCTTTGCTGCTCTGATTGCTCTACACAGGGCCAGTCTTTCCCCTGATATTATTTCCCAGTATTCCATAGCCATGCTTCATTACTTGAAATTGTTCTTCAATGTGTCTGCAGCATGTTCCTTTAGCTTGCTCTATTTGAGATCTCCCCACTTGAGCTCACCATACAACAGCTGGCCAGGTATCCTGCTGTCATCCATTTTTTACACTTGTGCAGTCCAGTGGAGCTGCATTGTAGCAACTGTGACTTCACTGCTGTTGGATTGGCCCTATTCCCAGACTTTGTGTTAGTGAATATGTCCCCTCTCGTGATGCTAACTAAAATCAATGTGAAACATAATCACCAATATTCCGTCTGTTTTTTAATTACGGTATGTTAGTAAACATCTATATACCTTTATACTCTACATAATCTTCTTCATTAATCAAATTACTTAAATGTTTAGTTTGACATTGTATTCCTTTTACTGTGACTTAAGTAGAACCTCGTTAATACATTAGAAAACTGAACAAATGATGCATTTACCATCACCTTACAGGCCATCTGAAAGGTTACATATTAATTGACAGTCTCTGGTGAATTATGCAGAAATGTTTGTGATGTGCAGTTGTGAAAAAAAAATAACAAACTCCGACTACCCATAGAAAATGTTAAGTTGTGCTAGACAAGATACATGTAGAACCACAAATTGCTCATAAGGTTCCCATAAGATATGGAAAAATATTCAGAATACAAACATTTATTTTGGAAAGCTACCAGCAAGAAACCTGATACTAATAAAAAATATGAATCTAGTCACTAATATGTTTAAGATATTGGCTTATGTATGATTTTGTGCTCCAAATATAGAAAAATATCTAAAAATTGTTACTCTTTGAGCTACTTCCTTGCATAAATGATCCCACAGCTGACTTGGTATTCAGTTTCCATACACTTCCACGTAAAATACTCATAAATTATAGGTAACATTAAATGGCCAAATACATAAAAGTGAACACATTAGCATTTCCATTCATATTCAGTATAAGATGAAGTTTACTAGTTCTCTTATATGGAAAGACACCATAATAAAAACAGAATATGATTGAAATAGTTATGTTAGAAACTTTAAAGAGAGTACACGAGTACTAAAGGAAGAAGTACTGCCAGGAAGAAAAAGTAACAAAGAATTAAAGTATGGTTACAGATTAATTGATTATGAGAATGTTAGGCAGACCATATTGGTATGCAATAAATCATTTAGGTATAGTGAATTATATAGCTTCTTTGACTAAAAGCTAATCCACATATATCATTAGTACCACATAATTTCAAGATTGGTTGTGTTAATAATTTTTATCTGAAAGATGGGAGGAAAAAAATAAAGGTTGACTTTGCATTTGGTAAAGGAGCAGCACTTTCAGACACCTAGATGGTATAAAATAAGAATTCTAGTTTACTGCTTTGTGCATGGTACCACAGCATCATTTTTTATTCTAGAATAAAGACCTAGAGCTTTTACCTTTCTTGGACCCCCACCCAATTTTGCCATGTCATCATACTGTAATTCCAGTATAATATATGCCAATATTTGATGTAGCTGCCAAAATGATAAAACTATGCACATGCTGTGTATTTAAAAATTAATGCTAACTAGAGTATAGGTTACATGTATATAACTGGTAAACACAATGTCAATAAAATCATAAATAGATTGCATAAAAAATGTATTGCTATCTTTTGAAAATGTAAATTGCTGTGAAATTCTGTAAATTTTGTGAACTTCTGTAATGCACACAGTGGATCTATTTTCAGTCAGTTCAACTTCTTCCCAATCCTTCTATCCCAGCTTGCTTCAGTTTTCTGTGCATAAGTACAAATTCCAAGGGCCTGAGACATTAGAAAACCATTGTATTTCTTGGTGTATTATCATCTAATCTTAATGATTTACACAGACTTACTTTTGCAGCTGATCTTTGGAATTCCACCCATTTCACAATTTTTCCCTCCTCACCCAGATTGCAAAACATGTTAAGTTCAGTGGCTCTTGGCACAAGTCCATGGTACTCTTAGGTACAAGGAAAACACACAGGAGCTAGAGAAAACTCTGGAGGCCACCTCAGACATACCTGCATAGACAATTCACAAAGATATTTCTACTCATTGCCTATTACACTTGGATACTTGTTGGGGGGGGGGGTGGCGGGGAGGAGGGGAGGCTGAAGGGCAGGCAGAGGACCCAACTCTCAATTGCCATGTTATCTGGGTATTATAATACCATTCTTTCTTAGAGTCAATTAGAGACAAGATTCTTAACATCTGGTTCAAACATTTTCTTTTTCTCCATCTAGAGCATCTTTATCTAGTTAAGTTTAGTCTTGACTCTCAATCTACTCCTCTAAATCTATTATTTATAAAATTAATGATATTCCTTAAGTCCAACTTTCTAGACTTGGCTTTTAGAATGAACTATTTGGGGTAAGATAAAGGGGTACATGGTAATATGTGGAAAATGACCTAGGTTAATAACTCAAAATATTATTCTACCAGATACCTTTTTTTCAATGTAGCAAAATTATGACCAATATGTACTTATATCTTATTTAATAAGTACACTGATATGTACAAGTTCTAAAATGTAAGTTGAACTTCATTATAATAAAATGTCATAGTATTTTGAAGTGTGATATTTTAGGCCTGACAATATCTAATTGTAAAAATCCTCAAAGATTTCATTATTATCAGTAGAATATATGTGTAATTTAAGGAACGATAAGACATTTACTACATGATATTCTGCAGAAGTTATTATTCTACACAATAGAAATATTTTCCATGTACTGAAATAAAGAAAGGAGAAAATATATGAAGTTTTTATTTGAAATCTTATATAAATAACCAAACTTTGTGTATAGGACCTCATGGAAGTGGTTTAAATTAATTTTTCTTCAGGTTGCTGTCCTGTGTACAGAATCATGGAGTGATTTTTTTTCCTCCAAATTAAAAATCCTCAAGAGGAAAAAGTGCTTTGAATGGGATTGCTGCTGGAACTCAAACTTCTTTTGCGTTCACCAGATGATGACAGTTTGAGAAACTCAGAAAAAAAGGCATCGCTGTTGTAGACTGCTAAATGCAGCATCCCAGAGCGGAAATTTTATTCAGATCTCTATCAGGAGTTCAAAGATGTGGTGCAGCTCTAAGTAGGTCTCATGACTTTTCAAAATTAACTTCCTTTTTGTGTCACTGGGATATTGTGAGAGAACAACTATTCTGGATGATAGATGATCTGTATAATCAGTGAATAAATGTGCTCCACTGAGAACCTCAGAATGACCTAAGATGATCTCTTCTTCAGACTGGAAATTTTGAAGTTTTGGTTGGCTTTATTAAATCTTTGAAGATTTTTGTCTAATGAAAGCACATTGCTAATATGATAAATCTACAAGTTTCTATTTAAGAATCTTAATAGAATTTAAATAGGACTGGAAATTTTCCAAAGAAAACCTCAAACTTATATATTAGACATGGCAAAAAGAATTTTAAGATCTAAAAGACACAAATTTAGAAGGTTACTCTTAGCAACCCAGAAAAGTAACATTTAAAGTATCTTACCAAATTTGAACTTAAAAGATGAAGGAAATATGAGGGCTATGATTATTATGATTATGATTATGATTCCATCAGACAGCAGATAAAGGTAAGGGGCCATTTCAACACAATTTATTCAACTGTTGTGAGCTTTATCCATTTAGGTGTGAATTTAGCTTGTTTTGACAGCATGTGAACTAGATTTGGAAGAAATAGTACCCTGAAAAGACCAGTGTGACTCTTCTTTGTATGGTTGAAAGTGACACTCACAATTGATTTACTTGCTAAATAGATGCTGACTTCATGGCCCAACATTTTATTCATGTCTGTGGAATATGAAGCAAGAATATCACAGTTTCATTAATTATGCATGAATATCTAGAAGTATTTTTCTGAATTTGAATTTTTTAGGAAAACAATGCAAACCGTAAAGCTCTGTAGGATGATTTGTCCACATCTGCATAATTGAACAGATATTTGCGAAGTACAATTTACTTCCTCGGTTAGGGTATACAATTAAAAAGATGACTAAAGTGATATGCCCATCCTAAAGTAGCTTAGCACAAAGAAAAGATAATAAAAAAAATCTTAGTTTTATGTTTTTACTAACATGTACTGGTTCCTTTAAACATCCGAAGTAAAATTATAAGGCCCTCTTTATTTGGGCCTTAAAATATTCATTAACAGCCTTTTTAAGAGAAAGCACTTATTACAAGTTTTCTAAGAAAAGTCACTATATCTTCCATGTGACTAAATATGGTCTCTCCATATGGTGAAGATAATTCACAATAGAAACAAAAGGAACTAAAAATTCTAAAATCAATGTCAAAGTAACCAAGTGTAGAAGAAACAAGTAAGAGCCAGAAACTGTGTTGTTGTATTTAAATGGTGAAAAAGAAAGAAAGAAAGAATGTAAACTATAATGTGATCCCCAAGTACTAGAAAATATTCACACAGATCCCTTATGTGTACATATCTTTGAGAACCTAAAAAATTACCAAAAAAAAAAAAAAAAGGGAAGGAAAGAAGGCAGGCAGGAAAGAAGGGAGGGAGGAAAGATGGAGGGAAGAAAGAAAGGAAAGGAAGAGAAAAAGAAAGAGGGAAAGAAAAGAAAACAGAAAAGATGGAAGAAAGATTGATTTTTTCCTTCAACTAAATGTTCTCTTCCTCTGTTGTTATTGTCCTTTATAACAGTCTTCAGAACTAAAGCCTTGTACTCTTACAACCTTCTACTCCATCATGACTGCTGTCAGGACTTTACTCTCCTACAGTAAAGATACTTCCCAAATCTCTGCGACTGTATGTTCATTCATTAAGAAGAAATAATAATAGTAGTAATAATACCTACTCCCAAAAGAATGTGTGCTTTGTTCACACATCATCTCATTAGATCCTCTCCGAAGTCCTAGAGGTAGATAAGCCAAGCACTCTTGTTTTCATTTGAAATGTTAATAAATAAACTCCAGTAACACAGTTTGTTAAGTTTCTAGTTCCTAATTTATTTCTAGTTTCTTAGGTTCATCAAGATTTTTCCCATGAAATTACACAAAGAATCATCTACCAATGCAAAAACCTCGGATTGGTCTTAATGTCATCCATATCCTGAGGCAATTCTGATCTAAAAACAGCAGCTATGTGTAATATCAGCACTTTTTACCCCCATTTCAGAATGAATAGTGTTAAACGTTTTCCTTGTTTTTTCTAATAAACTCCTAACTGGATCATTCCATTGTGCATCCATTATGACATGTTATTTGAAACTGCAATTCAGCATGGCTGGGGCAAGTTCTGAATGCCCTCATAGGCTCTGCCTTATTAACATAATTACCCTCTCCTTTTACTCCCTTGTAACCACAACTCTCACTATGCTCTCTACCCCACTGTACCCCAATCCATCACCCCCTTTGTGTACTTGCCCCTTTCCCCACCATAGACCACATTTAGGCAATATCTTGTTTTCCCCATCTATAGGATCGGCCACCATTTCATCACCTCTGTCTCACTTCCTTAGATTTGGATGTGTGTGTCTTGGGGGGAGGTGGGAGAATTGCTCAGGACACTCCCACCTCCAAGACCAGTAATCCTTCCCTGAGCCCTGGCGGTGCTTCGCTGCCCAATCTTTATCCTAGAGTTAGGACCCTGTTGTTCTTGTTTCTCTAGCATCTAATGGTTCAGGTGTTGTGCTTTGTTTTGTTTTGTTTTTCAGTTCAGCTTACAATAAATATTAATTTATAACCTAATGAGCCAGTATAACAGTTCACACACATACTTAGATACAAGTTTTAGGAAATAATACTAACCCTGGCAAGTGTCGGCATTCTTCATTTTCTAGTTTATTCTATTTAATATTACCTTATTTTGAGCTATATTCTAGACTTTTCTCTTATTTCATCTTTAAAAAAGGCTGATCAAAGTAAAATAAAATGAATTTATAATTTGCTAACTGGATCATGGCCCACAACTTGATAAAACAATGCTATATCTCACTAGTAATGTTCTACTTAGGAGAACATTTACCCAAAAGATAATAGCCACTGCTCACCAGGCTGCCATAGTCTTTGGTCTCAAATTTAGGAACTGATCACCAAGTTTTTTTTTTTATTAATTATTTTTATTAGCACATATGTATTACTTGCCCTGGGAGTACAGGTCTGTGAATTGTCAGGCTTACACATTTCACAGCACTCACCCTAGCACATACCCACCCCAATGTCCATAACCCAATGATCACCAAGTTTTAAAAAAATTACCATACCTTCCAGCAGAGGTTAAAAACACATAAACTATTATCAATGTTTGGCGTCCAATTCATAGGAAAATTATGTGAATAAATCTTCTAGGTTCTGTTTTTTTTTTCTAAAATCTATTTGTGAGATACATGAAAACAGATAATTTGCTTTATTAATTGATATAACCCTTTTGTCTAGACAGATGCTGGCATATAGAGAGCACTCAAATACTTGTTGAATGAATCAATCAATGAATCAGTGAATGTTTGGAGGAGGCTTAGTAGATTGTTATTATTCATGTATTCTCTCATTTGTACGCATCTGAAGAATACCCATTATATGTTAGTCACCGTGCCTGTTCCTCATTGCATTATACAATTACTTCAAGCCAAGTACGTATGCTTAACAATCTCTCAAACTAGTAGAATATATCTTCAGTAAGTTTCTGAGTGTCAAAGGACATTAATAATAGATTAATATGTATCGTTTGCTACACATGGAACTTTAGATATGACATGTATGTTAATTTTCTCCTTGTCTGTCACCAAATATTTAAAGAACACTTGGAATGTGTCAAGCATAGTTCTAGACCCAGGAGACAGAATTATAACCGAGAAAACTTCCCCCTCCTTCAAGAAGGTCACAGTTCAGTGAGGCAGGATAGAAATAGTGTATAAACAAGGGAATAAGGTAAAGTAAATAGCATTAAACACTATGAAGAAATGAAACAGGGCAAGGAGATAGAAAATGATTTGGGAGGAAAGGTTAGTTTAGAAAGAGGAGAGAGTCCTTCCTTAGTATAGCTTCTAAACTCTTCCAGAAGACAGTGTGAAACAGATATTGGGGAAACTATCAGGAAAAGGTAAAAAGTACCTCTCTCCTTTTTTAGTTCAGAAGGACACAATGTTTGTACTGTTCAAAGTTTGAAGTTTCATATTGCTGGCCTTTCATCCTCAAGGAAGAAAAAAATTCACACACAAAAAAATTAAGGCAAGAAAGAAAAGAAAC
This sequence comes from Enhydra lutris kenyoni, assembly GCF_002288905.1. Taxonomy (NCBI): domain Eukaryota; kingdom Metazoa; phylum Chordata; class Mammalia; order Carnivora; family Mustelidae; genus Enhydra; species Enhydra lutris. The sequence continues at coordinate 22,437,178 of NW_019154099.1, forward strand.
AGAACATTCTCTTTTTAAGCAACCAAGGTTAGTACAAAATATTTTGCTTCAAAAGAGGACAGAGTGTTAAATTGAACCCATGTTTAAAGGGAAATGATTGTTATGACATGCATTTCTCATATCAGAGCAATTTAGATAGGAAATCACCGGTAAGCAAACATTCTATATTATAAATGAAAAAATCCTGAAAGGATTGTTGTTGTCTTTTTCACTGAACACATCAGCAAGAAAATTATTCAGCCCCAGGCAGAGGAAACAAATATCATCAAGTACAACAATGTTGCTGTTTGGATCCTTCTCCTATCCTCAAGGACTGTCATGTTTTCAATACTCATTTCTTTGTATGTCACCTTTTAGTACAAGCCTTTATGTCTTGTACTCATTCAGTCTGTTCATTTCTTAATTGTCGCTATTGTGAACTTCTAGAATTTTAAGCATATTAAGGACAACTATTTTCCCTGAAATAAAATTATGACACAAAAAATAAAAGTAAATACAATTTGAACATATCTGCAGTAAATTTGTATAAGTAGACTGTTAAATGTTTACACTTAAAAATTAGACTATATTCTTATTAAGTCAGATATAGACACTTTTTAGTGTACCTAGGATAGTGCTATAAGTCATCTTTCAGTAAAAACAAACTAAATGGGAAAAAAGGCAGTAAAGTCATTCTATTACAAACTCACTCTGAGAAGAAAAACAGAAACATAAGCCCTTAAGATCCGTTCCTCATTACTTGCTTCTCTACTTGTAAGATAGGGTTCCTGACCCTAATGGTTCATTTTCCAAGCTCTCACAACAGCAGACCTCAGACTAGGGCCCATAGAGGCCAGGGTGGGAGACAGGGGAATGAGAGGAAGGAAGAAGCCAGCATTTCTTCCCCAGGCCAGGATTTTTATCACTGTGCCAGTGACACCTCCAGCAATGCCCACATGTCCAGCGTGACTCTAATTCTCACTAGACAGGTGGCCTGAATCTAGCTGTCACACATAAACCTCTTCCCTTAGCATAAGTAACATGGCCTCTTCCCTTTTTACCTCCAGCCAAAAAGAACTAATCGCTCCCCATCATTGCTGATATCTACACTTCATCATTGTCCCCATTTTGCTGCTCAGCTTCTCCATTACTGGTGTGACCAATTCTCTTTATTAGGTTCTCTCTGCTTTAAATGTGTTGGGTAGTTTCATTTTCCTATTACAACTTGAAGGAAAGCAATATGTGACCTGCTCAAACATATGTGCATTGTTCAAGTGTTATAATGTGTATACTGAAATGCATAGTTGTTTCATACATACGGTCATCAGTGCATATCCCTGTATTCTTTTCCATTTTTAAATTTTATGTTGGACATTTATATAAATATCCTATAAATTGTTCCAACAAAATTATTTTATAATGCTCATCAATTTCTATGAGATAAAGGCTTTCTTATTCCTGTATGGGTAACACCAACTTGACAAATTTTCATGCATCTCTATTATTCCTCTCTCCAGAACACTTTCCCATTTAACCATCTTTCTTGACATTCTCTTCTTCCTGCCTCCTCCATAACATTTTTCCTAGAATTGCTATTTTTTCCAACAAAGTCAGCCTCCTATATTTGATTGGTCCAGAATAAACAAATGAAGGAAGAGGATGAGGGGGAAAGACACAATTACTTTTTCTAGGAGTTTTAGACTTAAAACTTTCTTCTATGTTTGGTTGGATTCTTCTATGTTTGGTTGGCCATGGTTTCTGCCTTACAAAGAGAAATAATGTGCAATGAAGTAATGAACAAGTATTTAAAGAGAAGTAGAAATAAGAAAGCAGGAATTAAAAATAAGAAGCAGAAAGAAAGAAATCTTCAAAGAAAACAGAAGGTAGAATCTCAGATTCTCTTTGCAATTCTTTCAAAATCAATTTTCATTCTTGCTCTTTCCATTTTTTTTAATATAAGTAGACACGTATATAGGTATAATATATATAAATGTATAAATTAATTTAAATAATTAATTAATTGGGGGAATAGTTGAATAATTGGGAGAATATACTCTAAGCCAATTTAACCATTTTTTATTAAGCTACGTTGAGTTCATTTTCTGTCACTTTGCAACCTACCATGTCCCAAGTAAGACAAATTTCATTTTATTATATTGTGTTGACATGTCCTACTGTTACACCTGTTCCTTGGAACAAGGACACTTCTTGTGTTAGGGTAATGAGGCCTCACATAGAAGCCAAATTATTCTTGTTGTCTCAAATCCATTTTTAAAGGCTTGAAATCAAGACTTCAACCAAAATTGAGAGTAAAAGCCACTGGTGGACTCGTAGAGTGGAAATTTGGCTTTTCTCACCCTTGACCATGAAGAAGACAAAATGCCTACCCACGTTGGGGGTGAATTTAAGATGCTATAGAATGGGAACACCTGGGTGGCTCAGTTGGTTAAGCAACTGCCTTCAGCTCAGGTCATGATCCTGGAGTCCTGGGATTGAGTCCTGCAGTAGGCTCCCTGCTCAGCGGGGAGTCTGCTTATCCTTCTGACCCTCTCCCCTCTCATGTTCTCTCTCTCACTCTCATTCTCTTTCAAATAAATAAATAAAATCTTTAAAAAAAAAGAAGCTATAGAACAGACAACAAGCTAGAAAGAAAAATTTAAAAATGTATCAGGAAAGTTGGGCCAGTTTCTCTGTATAAATACACATAGCTCTTTGAGATTATATATATATATATATATATATATATATATATATATATATATATGGCAAGGCAACACACAGAATAGGCTTAGTAACTGAGTGCTCTGAATAAGTTACCTGAGGAGAATACAAAAACCTGCAATGTGAAATTACACATACTTTTCTATTCTATTTAAATATTCATTTCTTTCTTGTTCCTTTCTGTACAACTGAAATAGATAGCTTCAAGGGCAATATGCAATTCAACTGACTGAGGCAGTATGGCAGGTCACAATTGGCAATGGCCTTTGAAATGTCTATTTTGTTTTCTTACATATTTGTAAAGGTTACTTTAAAATCTAGGTATTCACAGAAGTTAACATGGAGAAGTATTCTCATTGAGTTTCCTCTAGTTTTTTCTACCACTTAAAAAAATGTTATATAATTAATTTTTTTTAACAGAATGGGACAGTTGATTTTGAAAACATGAAAATTCTCTGCCTTAGCAAGACAGAGAAGAAATCTATCCAAAGCCTCCCCCACCCTGTATTTTCCCTTAATGCAGATTTTTTATTCTTTCCTAAACATATACACACATTCATTCACACAAAATGTTCACTAACTAAGGTGAAGATATCTAAAAAAAAATGAGTTATAGCAAAATAATTAAGCAGATGCACTTGTCTGGTTACATTTTATTTGTCTCATTTCTTTTTTTCTCTTAAATCCTTCCAGGTCCATGTGTTCTTCCTTCCTCACTGGCTCATTGATTATTTTCCAATAAATCAAATAGATTAAGACAGGACAAAGATTTTCCTATTTCATTTATACTGATATTTTAAGAGAGAGATATTTGGAGAGTGAAATTTTCAAGACTCATAAATAAATGTTTAGCGATGGAAACTCTACCCTTGATAATATGCTGAGACAGAGTTGGGCATGTGCTCAAATGGTTCACTGAGATAAATCCTTACTCCACTGAATTGCTTGTCAAATGTTGTAAAAGTGTGGCTGAGGACTATTAAGTTTCTTGTTAGAATGTTAAGTTCGCTATACATAAATTAATTTATCTATTGCTTAGCTAACAATGAGAATTGTTATTCCTTAAAATACCAAGTTTATTCTTATTAGCTAGTAATCTTATCTAGGGATCATAGTGCTTAGGGTCAATTTCACTCAGTAGAACACAAAGTTTTTTTAATATTTGGTGCTTGTTTAAATTTATTTTTGCTGACCTACAGAATTAAACAAGGTACTGTCTACTTCATAAAATAGTGATTAGATCTATGCCCATATTATTCAGGGTTTTTTTTTTATGGTATTAAAATGTAATTCAATTAAGGTAAGTCATGAAAGAACACTGATAAAGTTTCCTTGGCAGGTTTCAAGAAAGTTTGTTTGCTTTTTTAAATTAGGTCAATTTAATCAACATAATAATGTTACACTGAATGGATAATGAATGTGTCTAGTAATGATAAATAACAGATTTCACCCAAAAGTATGAATGAGTGATGATAGAGTGGGAGTCTAATAGAGATGAGCTTCTCCAACATCAACCTTCACATTATTTCACATTTTTGGAAGTACTTTTATTCTAGAGTTGTCCATTTCTTAAACTTATGCATAACTTACCTTTTTAAAATTGTGCAAAGGAAAGCATTATTGACTATACAAGGTGTACTATGGTGGTCAAGATGGCTGCACAGTGATCACTAAATCTTTCCATTCGAATGGAATGTATAAATCATTCTGACTTAGTACTACATGCAATGTGATTATATACTGAAAGCCTCTGAGTTATAGATGCTAGCATTTTGGATTATTCACTTTTGCCTCCCATCTGCACTCTGAGTATTAGGATAAAAGGGATACTTTCCAGGAAATGTGTCACTAGAAGTTCTTGCAGCATCTGTTCCATAGGGCATGTGATATTATACTCAGAATGATACACAGAATATGTCTAAAAGTAGAATAGAAAATTTGGTTAAAATAGAAAAATTCAGAAGAGTGAAAGATAAAAGTAAATGACAAAATATGCTATAAAAAAAGTTAGGGAGGGAGCTTTGCATCAAACCTCCAGAACAAACATTTAATGTGCCATTTTGCAGGATAAAGTTCCATGTAATCTCAAGAGATGGTATCCAAAAAAGAAAATAAAATTTCAAGGTGATAAAACTGAGTTTTGTTAAGATGAAAAGATAATGATACATTTAAGAAGCAGAAATAAATCATTGCTTAGGAAATATTACACAGTAAAGGAATATGGATAGTCAAACCATTTACTAAATAAATCAAGGAAATGATAATTCTAATATTTATTTTTATTTTTTAAAGAGACCTAACAAAGTTGGAAATGACAGTGTACAAATTAAGTATAAGTAGGCATGTTATCAGACCAAAGTATACATGGGTTATTTCCTTTGTATTCTATGATTCCTTGATTCTAAAAACACTGATAAACATATTTGCAAGAGACGGTGTTTAGGGGTAAGAGATAAAAAATGGAGTAGAGTATGGTGCTGGACTATGAAGTTGACAGTGATTGATTAATTGATTCAAGATTCTATTTATTTGAGAGAGAGCGAGAATGAGTGGGAGGAAGGGCAGAGGGAGAGGGACAAGCAGACTCCTTGCTGAGCTAGGAGCCCAATGTAAAGCTTGATCCCAGGATCCAGAGATGATGATCTGAGCTGAAGTCAGATGCTTAACTGTCTGAGCCATTCCGGTGCCCCAAGAGTGATTTATTTATGGCTAAAGAAGACCTTCCCATAAGGAAATGCATTTTCAATATGTAAGAAGGAGGGACGGCTATAACATCTGAAAACATAACATGGGAAAATGTACAGAGGCTTGAATTGTCCATCAGACTTAGAAAGTGATGAGAAATTCACCACTTCCCAACTACTCTTTCAAGTGTAGTGATTACAGATGAAAGAGGGCAGAACCATCTTTGATAGAAAATAATCGAAGTCCAAAACACATTAGGAGATAGCAAGTGAGCACTTTGGTACTGTAAAGAACTTTGGGTGTCTTGAGTCAGACAAATTAATTTCTGAGGTACAGTAAGACTTGCATTGATATCGCTGAACTGCCATTAATGGTCTCTGAGGAACTATATTGAAAATAACACAGTTCTAAAAGCTGTCAGGCTGGCTAATTTGTGGAAAATGACAGACAGTTTAAGAATATTTTATTAAACAGATGCCTGTGAGAACTTAGAAAGATAAGAAGGGAAGAAGAGGTCATTGTTAAGAGCTGGAACAAAAGCACAAGAACAAACAAAGAACAAATCTCAACAAATACACTCATTTCCTCTTTTCTTTCTTTCTATGCATTTATCATAGCTAATTGGGGGGATGATACAGATTAGGGTTTTTCAATATTGGCATTGTCAATACATATCGACCTGATGAATTTTTGTTGTGGGGATGTTATCTTATCTACTGTAGGATGTTTAGCAGTGTTCCTGGCCTCAATTCACCTGATGCTAGAAGAATTTTTTTGCTCTGTCCCACCTTCTCTGGGGGAATTGCCTGCCAGAAGAGACACCTCACCCCCAGTCATGACCCATTTCTGGAGTCAACCACTGTTTAGCAAAGGATCAATGCAGAGTTTTACAATTCTGGGTTGTTTGTTACATGTAAGTAGCAACTGGAACATACCCATTGTTGCAAATATCTGTGATTTTACTTTCAGTTCATGAATATCTTGTAAGCTATGTATGACTTGCATGATTGAAATAATTCTCCTGGGTGAAATGTGTGCATCTCTCACAGACACTACTGAATGAGTTCATCTAAATGGAAGAACATTGCTCTGAAAGTAGTGGTTGTGATGGTTGTGAAAGGGGTTGAGGTGTTGACTTTTTTGGTGAGGTTCAGGGTGTTTCCCGATTCACCGACACTGTTTGGGAGTTCTGAAAGTGTTATTTATTTGGCTTAAAGTCAAAATTGTTTTGCTAGCTAAAATAGGCACACAAAGTGTCACAGTTTTCCCTTGGAAACATTTTCTGCGAAAAGCTAAGTGACAGCTGATGTTAGGAATACACTTAAAATCCCCCCAAAAGAAAAGCGGATAGTAGTTACTGGAACACTGAAACTGTGAGGCACTCAAATAATGCACAGACCCCAGCTGTCTCCCACTCTCCCTTTAACGTCACAGCTTTACTAAACATTTTCCTTTAAATTTCAGAAGGCCCTCCAAATCTTCAGAAGGCCAAAGATGTGCCTTCTGGTTGCGTTAATATGAAAATAAATCTCCAGCCCATGAATATTGAATCAAAATGACTTGCTCCTAGCCATTTTGCATTTCTCCAGAATGTTGGCTGTGTGGTTACTAGACTCACCCAGGCCACCGACCAGAATGTGATGATCTTTTTGGCTGCAACAAATGAATCTCCCTATGCGTCTTCCCTCGTCTTCCTTAGCACCTGTGTTTTGAAATGAGCTGAGGAGAGTGTGCTCTCTGAGATGAGCCACAGTTCAAGTAGTCCTTACTTTTAAGTTTTCCCATTGCTGCTCTTCCTGGCGACGTTTATTTAAGAGCATTCTTGATTATTATTAAATCTGGCAGGTTCATCCCGAATGCCTGCAGTGCACCAGTTCCTTTTGGAAAGCCACAAGCAGGCGAGAGTGACTGCTGCACAGAGAATCACATCTGTCTGGGGCTGCACTGAGCTTTTGACCTTGGCAGTTTTTCTTTAGCTACTTCAAGCATTTATTCAGAGTGGGCAGTGACTCATCGGCTCTGTCACTGCCGTGGTCATGTGGTATTAATTCTAAGCCCATGGTGCTGCAGACTTTCTATCTTTAATCCTTATTTGTGTACCGTGAAGAGTTCAGACTTGAATATGCTTAACCTTCAGAATAAACTTATTTTGTGCTTTTAAACCTCGCTTGAAAATAAGGAAGCTCTCCTTACGAGGTAGCCATTCTAATTGTAATGTTAATAGAATCATTTGCTGGACTAGCTTATGTGTGGTCCCTGTATGCTGGCATTTGAAAAGTCATTTACTAACTTTTCTTTCCATAAATGGAAAAATAAAATGTTCCTTTTTTTTTTTTTAATCTCTCCAGGTGCATCGCAGGAGAAATTTTATCTATGCATCCACATACAATATTAATTTCATACCCTATCAATATATCAAAGTAATGACACTGAAAATATATGTATTAAATAACATATGTGCATACTTAAGTCCATTTGTATCATTGGAATTATTTAAACTAGTCAAGATTTACAGGATAATAAGGTAATAAAATGTGAAAATTATCTACCCTGTGTATTGGCTATTCCACACACACACACACACACACACACACACATATATATGCATATGTGTTTGTATACACACACACACACACACACACACACACACATATCACAGGCATAAGGGCTTGTATATTGTAAAATTTATTTTAATCTGGAAAACAAGAATTTTGGAAAAATCTCCTATCTTTCCACTAATATGATCTAGGTTTGAAAAAAAAAAAAGCCCTATTTTCATTGAGGCAAAAATACAAAGATAAACATTTAGTATTTAAAAACATAATGCTACTATGACTGATAAATACCACACATAGTTTATACAAAAATCTATTTTTTCTGCAACTGCCAAACACAAATTAACACAGAAAGAAAACTAGACATTTTATGTCGTTCATGGTAGAAAAACAGACTTTATTCCCTATGGCAGAATTGCAACTCTTAAGTAATATCAGAATTATAACTTCCCGAAGAAATGCCTCTCCAATTTTATCCTTGAAGTACAGATTTTAAAATGTTATCTTAATTAAAATTAATCATTTTCTATAGTGAATTTACCATTTCATGTAAAGTGCATTTGATCATTTATTTCTTTTGAATAGCGAGTGAGTAAAATTATACACTTCCTCTCCCACCTTATCACATGGTTATATTTGGCAGTACCTCTCTTTTATTGTTCTTCATCAATTGAATTAATGAACTGTGAAATCAGTTATTATTCTGTGTATATAAATTATAATTTCTAAATCGATGCTTACTTTAACCCATACCAATCTGGGAATATTTTTTTTTAATAAGTTTTTCCAAAAGAGTTAAGTAAACAATAACAACATAAAAAAAAAAAAAACAGCTGTTCCTGCATGCGCGAGTGTAAATCACAAGCTGCAAATGTGGTTTTAACACAGGCATTGTACTGTATATAGCAAGCTACAAGTAAATGGTGTTGAAAGTACTCTGTCAGGATGGATCTGTCCTCTGGGTCTCCACTGAACATAATTAGTTTCACGTAAAATGACTGGTTTTCAAGTTTATTATATATGAATTTAATATACCAAATAGATAGAATACAAGAAATGATAAGTGGAAAAATTTCAAAAGATTTATATTTCTCTAGTGAGCCCCAAAATAGTCTATCCTGCATTCCTCCCGGTTGCTACAAGATGTGTATTACTCTGCCTTTCTCCGCAAGTGAAGTGATTAACTGTTTTTTGAGGGACTTTTTACTCTTTCATTTTTTTCCTCTATGGATAAAAAAGAGAAACCCATAAAGAGGATACATGACTGAGTTTGTGAAATTAAAGTGTATGCAAAGATGACACCTCCCCCATATAAAATGCTTGAATTATACGAATCCCTGAATGATAACTTTGGAAAATTTGATAGGTGCCTTTCAGCTCAGTTCATCTAGTTTATTTGTTATTGGTAACAGGAAAGCGATGAGGAAATTCATTTGATAAATTTGCTTTGCTTGTTAAAGTTGTTCATGATCACAAATTGGTTTTAGGCAGCTTTTCTTTTTTTATAATGCATTAACAGGAACTTACTTCTACAGCATTTTATCTTTATTTTTTTTTTCCTTAGTATTGGACATATATATTTTTTCTTATACAGAAGTAGGGTTTTCTTTTTCTACCATATTTTCTTTCCATTAAGAGCTATACTTAATTAAACCAAGGCCTTCACAGCCAGAGGCAGCTCACTGTAGACTACATATATTTGATGGATTAGAAAATATATAATATGCTTGTTCTGATGCCTTCTCTTTAGAAACCCATTCTCTGACCACTTGCTCTGACAGTTCCTCAGTTACTTCGTAGCATATCTTTCCATCTCATTCTCTAAGGTTTGTTGTCCTTTGCCACATGTTCTTCATTTACCTTTTCCTGGTATCTTCAATCCCAGCTTTTTTCCCCAGACAATGTCATTCCCACACAATCAGTATTAGCGTTCTTGCCTAACTGGCTTATTTCTCAGTCCATAGGACCCAAGATTTTACCATTTAACTATAGAAATCAAGAATATCACTTCAAAAATTCTCTAAATTTCAAAGACAAAAGAAAATAAATAATACATATTTTAAGCATCTATCATGAGTTTAGCAACAAACTAACAGCCCATGGGGTGTGTGTATGGGTGTACGGTTCTGTGAGAACTGGATCTTAAAATGATATTCTGTTGGGATATTTCCAAAAATGTAGTGCTGACACCATAATCCAAAAATTTCAATTTTGTATGCAAAAACCAGTTAGATTAAGGAGTGTGGAAATTGAGAGAAAGAGCAAAACAAACGGAGACAGGTATTGAAATCATGTAGACAACGTAGGAAGCATACATTAAGGTATAAAACACAGTTATATCTTTGACTCCCCTGTGCTCCTGTCTACTCAACATTCTGAGAACATGTTCCGTACATTTACAATTCCAAGTGCAGCATTTTATTTCTTCACCCCGAATGATTGCAGCCCCAATTTTTCTTCCAGAAAGATCATTTAGAGTATTTAAGGCTTAGCTCATTTGCCATGGCTTCTCTAAGTGTTTTCTAATCCCACCAGACCATCACCCCAATGTGCAAGTGCTTCATTAGACTTCGGAAGATATTGTGTAATTCATATCTGTTTTCCCTGCTGAATTTTAAAGTCCTTCATTATAGGTGCACACTTTATTGATCTTAGCAATCCCATGCAGAAGAGGATACCATGTGTGTAATTTCTTAGACATAATGAAATGCAGTATACTGAGGTGGGAAGGGTGTGAGCTTGGAAACCCCAGGAGAAGGTTCTGTCTGCCAGGGGACTTTTCTTCATCCCTCCCAGTTAGAACATCACACACTAGCTCTGTGCCTCTGATAGGAGAGCTAATTTCCCCAAGATTCCCTTTCCTGCTTATGAATTCAGAACTTTAATGCTCATTTCATGGAGTTTTTGTAATAATCACATGCCATATGTAAAGAATTAAGGCATTCCATATATTACAGTTGTTACTGTTAATATTTTAATAATTGTTCTTTTTAACAGGAAACAATTTAGTTAGAATGTTGACAAATACAGTCATAATCAACTGGGAGCTATTTCCTTCTAACCTTGGTTCAGTGTGTTTATTTTCCATTGCCGTGTAACAAATCGCCACAAAATAGTGGCTTAAAATAACACCCTGTCATGGTCTCACAGTTCTGTGAATCAGGAGTCCAGTCAAACCTTAGCAGGGGGGGTCCTACGCTGGTTCCCATAAGCCTGCATCAAATGTTAGCCAGAATCATGATCTAACCTGAGGCTAGGGTCCTCTTCCAACCTTGCTGTTTGTTGGAAGAATTTCCCTCCTGGCTGCTGTGGAATTCATGGAGGCTATTCTTTTTTTTTTTTTTTAATTTTATTTTTTATAAACATATAATATATTTTTATCCCCAGGGGTACAGGTCTGTGAATCGCCAGGTTTACACACTTCACAGCACTCATCATAGCACATACCCTCCCCAATGTCCATAATCCCACCCCCCCAACCCCCCTCCCCCCATTAACCCTCAGTTTGTTTTGTGAGATTAAGAGTCACTTATGGTTTGTCTCCCTCCCAATCCCATCTTGTTTCATTTACTCTTCTTCATGGAGGCTATTCTTAAGGCCAGCAGGAGAGTGTCTCTAAAGTTTAACCTTTTTTAAAAGCTTATCCGGTTATATCAGGCCCACCTAAGATAAGTGTGCTTTTAATTATCTCAAAGGCAACTAACTACTACTGTTACCATGGGTGTGACATTCCACGGTAACCACAGACTGAAGAGGCACTCAAGGGTATGGCATTATAGAGGATGTGCACACCCAGAAATGAGAATGTGAGGGGACCATCTTAGAATCTTGCCTACCACAGTTAAGCTAGAAAATGCGTATTTATAGTGATGTATTACAGCAATGTACTAGTGTGTGGATAAGCAAATGGTTTCACAAACCTTGGAATATACCAAGTGAAGTATTGTGAAGATCCTAATGGAGTTCCTGTATGTGAACAGCTTGTACCTCAGACACTGAAAATCAGTTGCCTATGTAAAAAATAAGCATATTGGTATTACTTTTAAAAATTCATAATTATCATTAAAACAAGTGGTAAACATGTATCTTCATGATAAAGATGAACTGATGTTCTATATTTTAATTAGTGAGGAAAGAGAATTCTGGTAAAAATTGTAAGCATACACACACACATGATATAGTAAAGAAAAGGTGTTCAATTTGGTAAGAGAGGATTTTGGTCTGAGTGATCTTTGGACAGCACAAGTACGACAATCAATAAATGAATGTTTCAGGAGAACTAAGTAGAGGAAGGGAGAGAGAGGAGAGAAGGAGATGGAGACAGAGAGGAGAATGGGGAAAAAAGCATACCCCATTCTGTCCACTTCACTACAATAAAGGCAAAAAAAAAAAAGAAAAAAGTGTTGAAAATAACCATCAAGAAAGTGACCTAAGGCTTCAATTGGTTCAGCATCTGACTCTTGATTTGGCCCGGGTCATGATCCTAGTCTCATGAGAACAAGTCCTACATCAGACTGCTCACTGGGTGTGGAACCTGCTTAAGATTCTCTCTCCCTCCCCCTTTCCCTCTGCCCCTCCCCCCAGCATGTGCTCTTGCACTTCCTCAAAAAAAAAAAAAAAAAAAGAATGAAAGTGACCTAAAAACCCAAACTTTATTTTTTTTTTAATTTTAAAGGATTTATTTATTTCCAAAGAGAGAGCGGGAGAGAAAGAGAGAGAGAGTGCACACAAGCAGGGGCAGGAGCAGAAGGAGGAGCAGAGCAAGAGGGAGAGGAAGAATCCCAAGGAGACTCCCCACTGACCTTGGTGAATCCTGCAACCCTGAGATCATGATCTGAGCTGAAACCAAGAGTCAGATGTTTAACTGACTGGGCCACTAATGCACCACTAAAACCAAAATTTTAAAATAAGTTGAAAAAGTCCATAGGAAATTATTATTCAGGAAACTATTCAGAAAGAAATTATACATTTAATTATAATTTATCACTAATTTATAAAACTCAAAAAAATTTTAAACCAAAAAGCTTATATTATGGAATTATTTCAACTTTATTTTTATGCTTCAGAAACATCACACCTTGCCCAACTCTGCCCACATACTCTAGAAGCAAACAAAAGATCTTTATTAACAAACAGACACATTTGTTTTGTGTCTCTTCTGTGGTATACAAGAATAGATTTGGGCCAAATTTTGCATTTCTTTTTGGATATCATTTCTCGGAAGAAAAAGTTGAGGAACGATTTTTTTTTTCTAATAAGATTTGAATTTCCAGTATACTAAATGTGTGCATTCCTTGTGCATATTCCCTGTAAAACTGTGAAGTGATGGTAATAAATTAAGACTATATATGCATATATTAGTACAATTCCACACTGAACAGCTAAGTTCACAAAGCATGGAGACTGGATTCTGCTGGGAAGGGTAATACAGGTGTGTAAGCCTAAGACTTAAATGGGAATTTGATTTTGTATGCTTTTACTTAATAATAGGTAAGAAGTCCTTTTCTGAAATTTGCTTGCAGCTACAATATTTAAACGCATCCCCTAGGACATTAAAAGTCAAATTCAGAGTCTATTGAAGGACATGTCCCTGATATAGATCTAACTGTTGGAGAAAACCATATACATCTCTTCAGGGTACTTTAGACATTGACTTCTCTAAAAGGAGAAGATGGAACAACATTGTTATAGCTAAAGGTTTACTTTCTAATGGAATTTGATAGTTCTTACGCACAGAGATACAAGAACAATTAAATCTTGCCCTAGATGGACACTGATTCCAAAAGAGTATTTGCAAAGAATGAATCAAATGACCATTTTATAAATAGTATTTACATACCCTGTATACCACTGAGCTCAAGAAAATTCTGCTTTGTGGGGCACCAGGGTGGCTCAGTTGGTTCAGTGTCCAACTCTTGGTTTTGGCTCAGGTCATGATCTCAGCGTCCTGGGATTGAGCTCCACATCAGCTCTGTGCTCACCAGGGAGACTGCTTGAGGATTCTTTCTTTCCTTCTCCTTCTTCCCCTTCCACCACTCTCTTTTTCCTACTCTCTCTCTCTCTCTCTCTCAAATAATAAATAAATCTTTAAAAAAAATCTGCTTTGGAGCCCTGAGCTAGAAGTGAAGATCAAATGAGACCCCTAAACAATCTGATGTCTTCCCTTCCTCAGCAGTATTTTGGGACACATGTTATCAGACAACTAATGGTGAGAAAGAGAGAGAGAGAGAATCTGTGATGAAGGCCCTACACAGATTAAACCCACAGTATGCTCACGGGATTTGGAAAGTAAGAGAAAGAAACGAATTTGAAAGCCCAAGAAGGCAAGGAATGAAGGGTTTTTTTTTTTAATAGGTTTTCTTACTTCGTAGAGGCATGTAGCCCAAGAAAAAGAATGAATTCCTGACATTAAAGCATACAACCTGTCTTCTTTAGTGAAATTTAGTTTGAGGGACAAAGAGAAGGCTTTGCAAACAGGTCCAATCTGTCGTGCAAGACACCCTGCCGCTCTTTTGTATGACTCAGTGAGTACAGTGATGCTACAGGCATCCATATGAGAGAGAGAAGCTGTTTAAGGTCTCTGGAAAGCTCTAATTGGAGTGTCTCAGCACAGATGCTAGTGTTCCGTAGCAGAGCCACGTCTTCAGCAGCAGAGAACTACCCTGTGTGTGAAAAATAACTCCTGTTACACAGAAGAATGCCTGACCAAAAAACAGCATGACTGCGCCATCAGAGCTGCCCAGCATTCACCCTGCTATTGTCAGGTTACCAAATCCCAAGGTCAGGTGTTTGCAGAAGCCATCCTTTGTGCAGTGGGAATGGTACCTTCTGGAACTGGCCCATACAGATCTGGAGGGTACAAGTAAGTTACATGACGAGCAGGTAGCCTGGATTCTGTTTCACCAACGTCTATTCCCCAGTTCCCACCCTGGTCTCACGGCTGACAGAAGCGCAGTTCACAGGTGGCTTGAAAACTGAGGCCAGGTAGAATTGTAAAGCTGCTGCAGGACAGAACAATGAGGATTTTATTAGCTTCCTTGGGCTATCATAACAATGTACCACAAGCTGGGTGGCATGAAGCAACAGAAATTTATTCTCTATCTATTCTCTCATAGCTCCGGAAGCTTGATGTCTGAACTCAAGGTGTCAGCATGTTTACGTTTCCTCTGAAGTCTCTGGAGAAAAACACTTTGTTGCCTGTTCCTAGTCCTTGATGGTTGCCAGAGATCTCTGGTGTTCTGGGTCTTACAACTGAATCATTCCAGTTTCTGCCTTGATTCTCATATGACGTTCTCCTTCACTTGTTTATATATCCAAATTTCCCTCTCCTTTGCATTATAAAGACACCAGTCACTCTCTTAGAGACCACCTTAATCTGTTAGGACCTCATCTTAACCTGGTTATATCCACACAAACACTATTTCCAAAAAAGGTCATATTCACAGGTACTGGGGGCAAGGACTTTAACACAACATTTAGGGGAACACAATTAAATATACAACAAGGAGTGGCAGTAAAAGGCAGTGACAAAAAAATCCTCATTGTAGGCAGAACTGGGAGGGGTGTACTTGGTTAGTCACTTGGCATGAAGTAACACCTGACGTGAGATCAGGACACCCATTTCTGAGAAGTGACAATCATTTGGCAGTTCATGATGAGCATGAAATGAGTTCAAGGTCAAAGAAGTTGAAAAAATCAGTGCACAGGTAGACTTATGGGAGTCAAGATTTTTGTGTCTCGAGTTAATGACCACTAACGTTGATATACCACAAAGAACACAAAAACCAAGTGAACAAGATGAGCCAACCAGCAGACATCAGCCAGATTATGTCTTTAACAACCCAAGTGTTTGTGGAAGAAGTCACGAGTACAATGTCTGTGGTAGCAGGGATGGAAATTGTGTGTGGGCCCAGTGATTTGAACTTCTTCTCAAAAAGCCAGAGATACCTTCCATGTATGCTTGGAAGTCTATGATTTTCATAGCAGAGACCAATGCTGAGCCTATGAAATGGTCTCATCCTACCAGGAAACAAGTCTAGTCACTTTGTGGCAAAGTGATTACATCAGGCACTTTCATCCTGGAGAGTAGCATTTCATTCTAATAGGACTGAGTCTTTCTTTGGTACTAGTCTGCCTTTCCTGCCCATAGTTTTTGCTAGCTCCAACATCCAAGATTTATAACATGTGGCCACATGTCTAAAAGGTCCATTTTACAAAGAAGGTAATGTTTCAATGAGCACATGAATATGAGATCCACTGATTTAACCTAATATAGAATGACCTGGCATTATGGAATAATAGGATGTCTTAACAAAGGATCTGACATAACACTTCTCACGGTTGAGATGTTGTCTGCCAGGATACAGTGTAAGCATTGAACTGAGTTCTTGAAATATGGAGCTTGTTTTCAATAGCTTATATTCAATAACACATGGGGCAAGGATTGGGTAGGGCTGGCCTCTCTCACCATCACAGCCAGTCACCAATAAGAAATTTATATTGCCTTTCCCAAAACCTTAGCTTTTGCTGAACTAGATGTTCTGGTTCCTGAGAGTAGAAGTTTGGGGATGTTTATAGTTTGGAGCATGGGGGTGCTGGGTTCTCAGACACTTACTGGAGGCAGGGAGGAATGTGGAACTCAGTAGATCCACTTGGGCCCCTCTTGTGTTTCCTAGTCCAGCACTATGATAAAAGGACTACTGGAGGAATTACAATTATGACCAAAGTCTCAAGGCTTATACTTCTCAGAAATGAAGGTCTGTGTCAACCCATCAGGCAAGCATCCAAGACTAGATGAAATGTTGCTGGAAGGGGTGGCAGAGCCAAAATTGGTGGTGGAGAAGGAAGATGAGAAATATCACTAACAGCATTAGGGCCAGTTTCAGTAAAGAGAACTGTAGCTTATTCTATTATCCCTTGCATATTAAATCCTTTGGAGATACCTTGAAGACTCAGGAGCATAGTGGACTTCATGTGGCACACATGTAGATGGAGTAGAGGCTGGACTTTTCTTCTGTCTGTGACCAAAGCCCCAGACTCACATCTTCTAGGCTTCTCCGGTGATTTCTGCCAAGGTAGAAGCAAAAAACACTCACAGCATGGGCACCTCAGAAGTTTAGGCATAAAAACTCTGAAGCAGCAGTCTTTGATCAATTCCCATGAGAGCTGATGGACAAATGCTTTGATTAGACAATCCTGGAAGGCATTTCATATGCTTCCCAGAAGCATCTGTTGCCTATAGCAATGCAATCAATAATGCACCCTTATATTGGTTTTCCTCTCTCTTTTTCACTTTCTCTGATGCTTCCCTCCTACTCTCTGGCTCACTTCTCAAACTATCTGCACACAAGTATTGTCTCAAGTCTATTTTTGAGAACACCCAAGCTAACACAGGGGACTGGTTTTTTTTTGTTTGTTTGTTTTGTTTTGTTTTGTTTTGTTTTTGTTTTTTTGCTCCTCATTTTGGTATTGTTTAGATTGTTACAGCAAAGATACATTCATTTATAACACCTGATTTTAAGATGTGACAAACAGTAAAAGCTAAATGTACCCCATAGCATAGACTATGAATACATAGACTAACATTCTTTTGTTATTTTTGCAGTATTTTTCTCATTACAACATCATTATCAATTAATAAGACAAAATTGCATATTACATGTTTTATTTTGAAATCCTCAAGAACAAGGATTGATAAATTATCCATTATAATACAGTGTATAGTCACTTAAAACACCTCTACCCACTATTGAAAATTATTTCAAAGCTTGATCTGCTTTATTTCATGAAAAGAGACAGCCAGAAGAATCTGGGAAAATGGCATTCTGGGGAGGTATTCTGAAGTAACTCAAGAGAACATGAACTCACACACACACACACACACACACACACACCCCACATAGGGAGAGAGAACATGAACTCTATCCTGCTTGTTACCCATAAAGATATCCATCCATCCATGCATCCGTCCATCCATCCATCCATTATTTCATTCAACTCACTAATGTTTTGATCTCTGCTACTTTCCAGGCAGTCTTCCAGATGCAAAGACTTCAACAGTTAAGAAGCTAGAGTACTCTACCTTCTTGGAACTTATACTTTACTTGGTAAACAAAATGAAGTAGCAAGCCCACAATTATCATGTAGTAATGCATGAAATAAATAGAATAATAGAATAAAATAGAATAATAGAATAAGATGATTAGGAAGGTAAAGGAATAAAGAGGTATAAGTATTGACATTTAGGCATGGTAGAAAGAAAAAGGTATCTGGAGAAGGAGACACTGCAACAGAGTCCTGAAGGAATGAGGGAATGGGCCATCAATTATCTGGAGACAAGTTTTCAAGACAGAAGGAATAACAGGGAAAAGGATCTAATGTAGGAACATACAGGGCACATAGCAGGAGAGTGTAGAGGACACTGCAGGGTACATAGGGGAGAGAGGTAATCAGGGGCAGATCATGTAAGAGCTTGTAGGTATGACCTTTGAGGTTTTTTTCCATAGTGTGATGGAAGGACACTGGAGTGCTTTGAGCAGGGGCATAATAGGATTTGAAAAAGTTTTAAATGGCTCTCTTTGGCTGCTCTGTGGAAAATACATTTTTAATGAACCAAGTAAAGTTGTATTTTAAAAGAAAATCCAAAATCCTGCAAAGAAAATGGGAAACTTGAGGATAAATTAAAATGACTACATTAACTTGTTGGAAATGTTCACAGACCTAGAGTCATTTTGTTAGTTTAGACACATAAATATTTATTATATGTAAAACGATTTAATATGCTTTTGGATATTTCCTTCTGTTGCTCTTTCTCCCCATCCACATTAGCCCTCCACTGTGATCTTTTTACCTTTTAACAGGAAGACAGGCAGAAAATTAAAAAGAACAAAAATCTGCCCCAAAGAAGCTATTTGCTTCTGCTTAAAGAGAGGCCCTGACACATTATTGAGCAGCTGTAGAAACTGAGAAGTCCAGGTACAAAATCAGCTCAGTGTAAACAGATGGCCCTGGAGGTGGCCCACGTCCCACAGACAGTGAGGTACTGAAACTCCTGAGGGGGAATCGTGAAATGGAACGTAAATTTTGCAAAGATGTTGATTCATGTTGGTATCTGTGAAGGCATAATACCTAGCACAATGAAGCACAGAGTTAATACCTAATAATTACTGAATGAACTGAAAAATTAAAATAAAAGAAGAGACATCTCAGAATCTCTCCTTGAGCTTCTGTTTTACTGGAGAGAGAGGGCACAGATTATGCCATTTATCTTTGTTCCAGAAAGACCAGCATGGCACTTAACAGGTCACTGATGGGCATATGCTCTTGGCAGTGCAAGGTGGAGTCTGAGATCCTAGTGAAGCTGGGAATTCATTCCAGTTTGAAGAGCCAATGATCACGGAGGGACGCCCAGATTAGAGGATTTACTGTTACTTGTGGATAAAATATTTAGCATTTTTCTCCCATGTTCGGGGAAAACTTGACACAGAAAGAAGATAAAAATCCAAAGTGTGGATCTTGACCCTAAGCAGGTAGTGTCTGAATGGAGTCTCAGAGTTCTCTTAACCATCAAAGGAAAACGAAGTTAATTGGCAAATTAAACACTTTATAAAACAATTTGAAGTTCACTTTAACTCTAGGGTAACATGAAATAGGTTTTAGGCCACTCTTCTCTCTTCTTTCTACCCTCTCTCTCTCTCTCTGAATATCTGGGATTGTTGACTGCTAAGATATGAATAACTACGGTAATCTGCTACAACAGAATGTTTTTGAGAAAATGTTGTGATTGCCTGTGTCTAAAAGCTTCACAGACAGAATGCAGAAGGCAGGGATAATGCTGAGCTTCAAACCTCAGGGATTGCTTTGGTTAATTGCAAAGTTTATTTTTTTTTTCTCTTTATATGATGCTGTGTCATCTAGGGGTTCTCAGCCCACTCGCACGGGTTCTGTTTCTTTGTTCCTCATGTCTTCTGAACAGCTGTGAAATGTTGCAGCCTGGCGTGCTGAGACCACAATTCACATTTGCAGCACGTGTTACCACATTGCCATCATCATTTCACATTTTTAAAGGATATCAGCTGAAAACGAGTGGTCAACTTTAAAAAGGCATTACAAAACACATTTAGATAGATGGAGAAAGAGATAAATGCATATAACCTCCTATCTATGCAACCTATATTTCATATAAAAAATAAAAACAGCTAATTAAAACCAGAATTATTCATTGATTCAAAAATACTGAAGTGGTTATATAGCAGGCACTCTATTTTTATATATCATTATACATTTCAAAGGGAAAACATCATTGCTATTTTCAGGAAACCAGCCTAAGGTTTAGAATGTATATTGTATACCTATGCCCTTGATTTTTTTTCTTTTTTTTTTTAATTGAGGAGATTTGGGAAATCGGCTCTCATGAAATTCAATTACCATTTCTTAATGTGCCAGGATTTCTAGAGAATATGATTATAGTAAATCCACAGGGATTATCCCACTGGCCAATGGATGGCATGTTCAGGGGAGGAACATGCCACCCAATTTGCCCTCGGAAACAACTTATCTAGCAAAGGTGGTCTTTATGGTAAGCCCACAAGCAATTACATTATCCCCACCCCATCCCAAGAATGGCATTGGTTTTCCAACTCTGCACTTCCACCCTATGAAATCACAGCCAAGGAGAGAGAGAAGTGGGTAAAAATGGCAGCCTGAAACTATGTGTACCAGCAGGTGTCTAGTCTCAGCCTCTGTGTTCTAATATATTTGAGTTTCCTAAGCAACTATGCTCCCTAGGAAACTGGTTAAACTGCTTCTATAGAAACTATTAACTGAGAAATTCCTCCTTCAAACCAGCTTTATGGAGAGAGTACAAGAAAATAATGGGAGGATATTTTCTGCTTCCTCAGTTCTTGAGATTTTCTTGTGGAGTATTTCAGAACTATACTGGATAAATATGAGCCCATATTTCCCTAGGTTTTCATTACTTTTCTACTTATTTCATTGCATATAATGCAGAGGAAGGATGTTGTTTCTTCATCTGATAGTTTTGGTGGACTAGGAAAATTCCCCAGTTCGCCTTAGAGACTAATTTGACATTTTCTTCTCCTAAACAATGGCACGTAAATTAAAATGCGGTAAGTTTGGACTCAAGAGAAGATTGCATTAACCTGTCTCATAATGAATTATGTCCTACTCTTCCTGAATTGAGTCACCTTTGTACATTATCACAAGAAACAACAGGTACGTTTTTAATATAATAAAAATGAACATATTTACTTAAGTACAGACATACTTGTGATTTCTATTTTTATTCACATTTTTAAGAATGTTAAATTTTATCATTAATTTGATCTATTCAGCCAATCTTTAGATGTCCTGTATATTGCCCTTTTTTGTTAACTCTAAGAAAGGTAAGTTAAGGAGTTTAAGAGTAAAAATTATCTAGGGCCAAAATATTTGAGAACTAGCAAGAAGAAGAGTCATACAAAATAAATCTTTATATATGGAAATCCTTGATTCACATCATGGTGCTTACAAAGTAAAAAGTAAAAAGGTAAAAATAATGCACTTGTTTTGAGATCCGTTTTATCCATTACAATATCAGGCCCATAAGGGCATGTATATAGTTCTCATTCATAATTCCTTACTCGGAGAAGACAATCATAAATGTCCAGTCAGTATATCTTTCTAAAAATGCGCAAGAATAGAGTGAATTGTAGATACCAAAAAAATCTAGAAAAACTGAATCAGCTCATTTATACACTATGAAAAGATATTTGTTGCTTTTCTCCATATCATACTAAATATACAAATATTAGATGAAAGAATGTAAAAATTACCCAAATTCTCATCTCCTTAAATTAAGCATCATTCAGGGACTATAATTGTGTCTATCTCTTTATGCAGACGTATATGCTATGCATAAAAACATAAACACACTTACTTAAGATAATACAGTATTATTTTTATCATATACACATTTGCTTTCAATTTTTCTCTTTATTTTACCTCACTTCTACTCTATATCTTCCATTTTTGGTGTTTGTAAAATTAATCCATAAGAGTCATATATTACACATTTTAGCATTAGAAAAAATAGATCAATCAGTGTGTTAGCTTATGGTATCTCTTACCATTTTTTAATATATAATCAAATATTTCTGTCTTTTTTTTCTATAACTTTTAGCTTTCCAGTATTTTTTTTAGTTCCCAAAGCTGTATTATACGTATGTATTCTTATATTCTTTTCAAATTTTCATTTTATTTTCTACATTTATCTCACTTGTGAGGATAGAATTTCTTTTTATTCTGTAAAACCAGAGTCCACATTTATTTCCTTCCATAGTGAGTTAAAATGAAAGAGAGCTCCTCTATTCCATCATATATATAGACAATATAGGGCTAATTAGCCATATAGAATCCTTTTAATCTTGGAAATTAGTTGTTATTCATCATTGAGTTTCCAGAGAACATCAACACCTAAATTACATAATAATGTTATGAATAATGACTTCTATGAAAATCCTTCTAAAGACACTACACATTGCTTTGTTAATAATGTTGACTTGGTATAACTTACTATTTTATTAATGGCCAAGATTATCATTACAGACCTCAGTACTTCCACTGTTCATTAATGACCTTAGCCATTTCCTGCCTTCATTTTGCTCCTCACCATAGAATTGAACTCTGTTTACTCCCTCCTGCCTTTAATACTCTCTTAACTTGATGTGGTGAAATACATGTCTGACTTCATCCCATCGAACACTCCAGAATTTCATCAAAGCCTTCACCACAAGAAACCCAAATGCTGGCATTTTTCAACCGTTCATTGTTAAGCTTGTTTTTTTTTTTTTCTCTTTCTCTATACTCCCTTGATAGGTGAATTACGGGTTGAATTTGTTCCACAAAAAGACATGTTGGAGTCCTGACCCCCAAGACCTCAGAATGCTACCATGTTTAGATATAGTGTCATTGCAGATGTAATTAGTTAAGATGAGATCAGACTGGGACCTTATTCCAATGTATCTGGTAACCTTAACAGGAAGAGAGAGATGGACACACGAGTGAAGACACAGAGACACACTGGGAGGATGGCCAGGTGAAAATGGGGGCTTAGATAGCAGCTGTCTTGCTGCAAACCAGAAACTGGAAAAGAAAAGTGAATATCCTTCTTTAGAGGTCTCAGAGGGCGCATGGCCCTGGAGAGGCCTTGATTTATTTCTTCATGCCTGCAGAACTGTGAAAGAGTAAATTTCTGCTGTTTTAAATCACTCCATCTGTGCCTCTTTGTTACAGCAGCCCTGGGAAACTAATACAGTGACCGGTTTTCTTCCTAAGATTATATTCTGTTCAAACTTTTACCAACACTGGTCTCTCTCTTCATGTGCAAGCCAAACAAATGAACAAAAAATGACTTTAGAATTTAACATACCCAGTAGTAAACTCCTAATTTTCCCCTCAAAACTTCTCCCCTCCTCCTCTCACAGACCAACTCCAGGCACCCAACATTGCAATGACCAGGTCTACTTGAGTCATTCAAGCCAAAAACTCAGGAATCACATTGGATTCCACTCTCCCCCTCCCAGAGGACCCCATATCATCACTAATTCTGCCAAATTGCCTCCAAAATCAAACTTACATTCTTTCCAGCGTCCTACTTCTCTACTGCACTAGTCCTCACCACCAACACTACTCTAGCTCATTTTAATAGAGCACTAATGTCTCCCCTTTCACTCTTGCTGTATTTCCATGCAGAGAAAAGTAATTTATAAATATATGTAAAATAAATGTAAGATGTAAATAATGTAATGTAATTATAAATAAATGTAAAATAAATTTATAACACCTTTGCCTAGTATTTTCTGTATTTCTCTGTGGCACTCATACGGGAATTCACACTCCTTAACATAGATTGCAAGACCTATCTGATGCAGCCTGGGCTTATTTCTCCAACTTCAAGCCAGATCGCTCTTCTAATCCCTAGAGCCCATCTTTCACTGATCTGAGTCAGACTGTTTATGCCAGTCTCTAGAGTGAATCATTCTCTCTCATAAGCACACACATTCTTTTCCATGGGTGTCTCCTTCTCATTCCTCAAGTATCAGTTTAAAGTGCTACTTTCTCAGAGAAGCATTCTTTACTATTCTATCTAATGCTGTAGCTGCACTCCATCGATATTAATCTATTTCAAAATCTTTGGCCATTGACTTCACTGTTGCCACAACATACAGTATAAAACACTGAAAGGCTATTTGTATACAATTTTGATAGTTTCCAGTCTCCCCCTTAGACTCTAAGTGACGTGAAGAGAAGGGTCACAATTATTGCATCATACACTCTATCCCATGTCTTAGCATAGGCCCTAGCAATGAAATATGAATCTTCAGGGAAAGAGGGAAGGAAGGTAGGAAGGAAGCCACTAGCCACAATCCTTAAATCATATATTTATAAAACATACATTGTTAGTAGATAGTTGTTATAAGGAAAAGGTTAAAATATTAATTTCAAATATGTGTCAGGTATTAAAAAATCATGTTTTAATGAACAAATTTCTCTAATCAAACTGCAGATTTTAGAAAAAAAAGGTATTCAGAGTGTGGATAAAGCAGGATAGGAGAAGTTTTCTGAGTTATGCTAGTAACATAATTGCCTATTTAATTTTTTTTACAAATTGAAAGAATTATGAAAACATTCAACATTTTCCATAGACATTGATTAGGAAAAAGTGATAGGATTTATTCCTCTAATTTATTTCTATTCTTCTCATTTGTTCTTTTTCTGAGATGCAAAAAGAAGCAGCAAAGAAAGGAAAGCAGATGAAAATAGCATTTTACAGTATTTCAGAAGTCTACCTTTGATTAACTAGGTAGCTGTCATTCAGAAAAGTTCAGAAAGCATATGGCATGTCCTCAGAACACCTCCACGAACTAAGGCAATAAAAGGAAGTAACAGAATGGGTTTCAATTCTTTTAGTCATGAGTTTTTCAGGAGGTCTTAGACAATCCAAGGCTGCTGACCTTTACAGAGCCCAGAAGTCATATTTACTAGCCAAATGTAAACTTTTCCCCCATAAAATAAAACTAAAGAAAATTAAATAGCATTGATAGATGAATTTAGTGGTCTTCTTATTTATGGATTCTGATCATGTAAGCATTAAGAATCATAGACAGTGTACTTTTTCTGGAAAAGACATCTTGAGTTGATCTAATAAGTCCTGAAAGCTCTATTAAATGTAGATTCAGAACAAGGTTTATATTATATAGCTACCAGCAAAACAGCGAAAGTCTGAAAAGCGAATGAGCCTTAACTCTTTATCTTTGATTTATTAGTGCTTTCTTCTATTCAGTATAAAATTTTTCCTTTGATATTTTACAGTTTCTATCACTTTTCCACAGTAGGAAAAAAATTACTAAAACTACTTATCTCACGGATCCATAATGAATGCAGATTTAATGTTTAACAATGTCAATGAATGGGGAAATGCAATCATTCTTTTTACAGAAACTGCTAATTTAGGTTATCTCCTAACAAACTGTTGGCAATTTCAAAAAATTAAAATACTCAATCCAAAGAATTCAAAACCATCTTGGCATATGTATGGTAATGCTAGACTTTTCCTCATAGCCTTGAATTTAGAGCTAATTTTCTTAAAATTCTTTATGTTTCTTAGCAAATTGGCAGTGCTACCCACTGAAAAAAATTGCTAAATTTCTGAAAAGACCATGTGTCTTTTCTTTTAATGTTCATCATATGTATCTTTTGCAGGAAGAGTAGTTAAAATTTGGCTCCTACAGGGGTGCCTGGGTGGCTCAGGGGGTTGAGCCGCTGCCTTCAGCTCAGGTCATGATCTCAGGGTCCTGGGATCGAGCCCTGAATCGGGCTCTCTGCTCAGGAGAGCCTGCTTCCTCCTCTCTCTCTGCCTGCGTCTCTGCCTGCTTGTGATCTCTGTCTGTCAAATAAATAAATAAAATCTTAAAATTTGGCTCCTACATTCATATAGATGAAGGAAGCTTAGAGGCAATTTGATCCATTCTTCTCTGTTAAGCAATGACTATTTCCACTAAGCAATTTCAGATTGATAAAAATGAATCCTGTTTTCCACAGATGTCTGTAACAGGTGATGGTGAGGCCTCTTGATCTAATAACGGTGTGTGAATGTCTTGATTGTATGGAGATTATTTTTCAGTTTATCTCTACCATCACAAGGCCAGAAAGAAATTCCAGGGATAATTTATTCACCTTAGTGTTTTCATGGGAGAAAATAGCTAAATCATTAAGATTACTTTGCTGTCTGTTTTTAAAGATCTTTGCCTGACAGCTTCCTGAAGAAACATCACACATATTTGATATCATAGGAAAATAATAAGAATTTTAAGACAGATTCTGAAGGCAAAAACACTGTCTTACCCATTTTTTGAATGTATGGTTCTGAACAAGTTATTTCAATTACCTGATACATGGTTTTCTTAGTTGTAAAATCACAGTACTAATACATTCTCATGTATTTATTGTAAGAATTAACTGCCATAATCTATGTTGATTCTCTAAATAGCATCGTGCATATACCTAATATTGCCATAGCCTTCCTAAAAAAGATTGCACCTTCTAAAGATGTGACATCGCCCAGTCTTCTGTATAGGCAAGCTGGGCATTTATCTATGAGATACAATTTAGGGGGAAAAAAGTTGTAGGGCTCAAAAGTGTTTTATACTTAAATCATAATTACTACACTATACTCCAATAGGGAATATTAATAGTTTGAACCAGATTAAATTCTGAAAGAACATAAGAGCTTATATAATTTGTGAAACATATTACACTTTTCAACATATATAAAACATTATGTCATATGATCATTCACAGAAAAAGATTCCATGGTTACCTACATTAAAAAAGCAAGATTTGGGGCGCCTGGGTGGTTCAGTGGGTTAAGGCCTCTGCCTTTGGCTCAGGTCATGATCCCAGAGTCCTGGGATCGAGCCCCACATTGGGCTCTCTGCTCGGCGGGGAGCTTGCTTTCTCCTCTCTCTCCCTCTGCCTGCCTCTCTGCCTACTTGTGATCATCTCTGTCTGTCAAATAAATTAAAAAAATAATAATAAATAAATAAATAAATAAATAAATAAAAAAGCAAGATTTCCCACTGGGGATTTGAATAGTGTGTTATTAATTTAAAGATTAGGGGAAGATGTATATCTAAGTTGCATTATTAACTTTACTCAAATGCCATTTACCATACTTATTGGACAATAGAATCCATTTCCCCCCTTAGAGACTACAATTAGTGTCCTTTGGAATTAACATTTTGGGGAATACTTTTTTTAAATGCTGGTCTAAATGCTAATTTTTGGCAAGAAACTTGTCTGTATATATTTTTTGGCGGTGGATGTCCAAACTCTACTTGAAATTTTCAAGGGTGAAGAACTTATTACCTCTAAAAACACATTATTCTGATTTTTCACAACTATAAATATTAAGAAGTTTATGCTGATATTTACTTGCAATTTATTTTATGTAATTTCTACTTATTTGTACTGATTTCAACCCTTTGACATCCTAAATACTCATTCTAATATTTCAAGATGTTGTCATTCTTCCCTCTCTAGCTTTTTTTTTTTTCCCTCTCCTTTGAACTAAAACGTTCTAATTTGGTCATTTGTACCTCTCATAATTGGAATTCAAATAATCTCATCATCACATTAATTCATGAAATGTAATCTGGCTAGTTCACCAAACACATGAGTTAGAAGCTAAGAATTATTCTTTCCTTCTCTGATCCCCTTCCCTTCCTCAAAGATAGGGCTCTAGCTCCATCTGCTTTGTTTATGTCCTATTCTGCAGGTTTGGGTTATAAACCAATCTGAGTTATTATATTAACTAATGACAAATATAAAGTATGGTGTGTCCTAAAGGTTATTTGCTTCCCCTTGCTTATCAAGGGGAACCTTGATAAGCAAAACCCATTAAAGTACGAAGTAATTAAGCTCTAATAGTGAAGCTATATGAGGGGGTTATATTTTAGAAATAGACAGTTCAAAGCTACGTCAAATCACAACATGGAGAAAACTTCTGACTCTAACTACCCACAAGGGGTCGTACTCTTTTAAAGATTCATTGAGACAGACTCTCAATCTCTCTACTTTTCTATAGGGTTTGTTTTAGATTCAAAAGCCCAGGGCCATTTCAGTCAGAGAGCATTTAAAGAGTATGGGACCTCTGTGATTACCTACTCTACCCTATCTTTCTATAGCTGACAAAAGTAATGCCCAGAGAAATTTAGAAATTTGCACAGGGTCATGCCATCAGTTCGCTGGGAAGATGTGTCTTACTTAAATCTATTCTTCCTGAGTCTTATGCCCATTTTTTTTTTTTCTTAACCCCAAGAAACCACTCTCAGTTGATATTTGTGGAGCTAGGGTGCTGTTTTGGACAGCAGGAAACTTAGATGTAGTCCATACATAGTCTACTTATGCATGGAGAGACCAGTTTTATTTTATCATGTTTTATAACACACATTACTAGAAATTTATATGTCCTGTGGAATATAAAATTTGCTAATGATGAGATTAGAACCACCCAAGTTGCCTTTGAAATATGTGTTTACCCTCTTTTTGAGAGTTAATTTCTATGCAATCACAAATTTAATTGGAACTTACAATTAGTAGGCAGGTGTCTGCCTTAGTGAGCCATCCAAATTCAATAGCATTTAATGGCTATTTGATTGGCATCATCAATACAATATGTCTTTTCAAGCAGAAACCTATATCATGCACAGTCATTTCAAAAATTAACATAAATTATGTTTTAAGCCAAAGGGTTAATCATTGTCCCTTCTTTCAGGATAGAATTGAGAAGAGTTGTTCAGGCACCATGAGATATGTTGTTTGGTGCCTGGGTTACTGTGATTAAAACAATGGCCTTCAGTTTGCACAGCCATCAGCCTGGTACATGTCACTAATACTGAATTCATTTTTTAGAGCAAAGCCATATACCCATCTTCCATTGCAATTACTGCAGAGGAGGAGAGATTGAGAAGTAAAAATGAAACATTTCAAGGATGAATGGGCACTGAAAATTGGTAAAGTGGCAGGAAAGTCCAAGTTTGAAGAATGAAGAAGTGAATGTACATAGAAAAAGCAGTTTGGAAAACACGAAAAAAATGATATTTTGCAGAAACATCTGTTTGCTGTTGCTGAAAAATTTTAGCATTTAAATGTTCTCATTTGGGCTCTGAAGTTAGCACTTCCCTGAAGTAGTTCACACCTTTGCTATTGCTCCTGTTCAGCTACAGATCATTTTATGCAAGGCTGATTTTAACAAGAAAATGGTGCATTAATTTACAGTGTGTTGAGTATTTTAAAAGTGGCAAAATCTAGGCCTTTGTGAAATTTTAGAATCTGAAGAAAATAGAAATACTTATGTAAAGCTCTTTAAAAATACCAGAATGGCTTCATGCACAAGAAATTACTCCCTGATTAAGATCATTAGAAAATTCAGTTATATATATATATATATATATATATATATATATATATATATATATATATAAAATCAACCTCTAAACTGGGGGATTTTCTATGACTCTACAGAGTCTCTATTTAATAGCTAAGCAGATATAATCTTAGACATTGTTTGGCAAGAGTTTTTCATAATATCTTTCTCTCTTACCTACTTGTTACCACTTTCCCTTCCCTTTCTTTACCTCCTTTCAGTCTCCTATCTCTGCTCATTTCAAAGTTCTTCTCACTGTTAATTCTCATTTTTCTTCTGTCCTTACCCCTTGTTCTAGCCATTGCTCCCCTTCTTTTTTCTGTCTCTTACCCTTTAAAAGAAAAAAACTACAAATATTTTAATTGTGTCTCTATTAATAAACAAACTCGATAATGGCAACCTGTTCACTCTCTCTTTCTCTCTTAGTTCCCTCATTAGAATAGTTGATATTTTAGATTCATATATTCCTGAACTATCTTAATATCTTATATGCAATTAAGCAATAGAATTATCTGGACATTATAAATGTACTTTGATGTATGCATTTCTTGCAAATACCAAACTAAAAGGCCAAATTTATTAAAATTTACAGGTTATGTTTCCATTGCATAACTGAATAAAGTTACTCCAGACTAAAACCATAAATATGAATTTGGACCCATTTATTTTAAATGATAACTATTAAAGCTGTAAAGGACCACTCTTCTGATATGTTAATTACTCCCTCTTGCCAATAGTAACATGATAATTGAGTAACCAACGGTTTTAATAACAACCCATATGGATTGATTTATTTAATTTAAAAATAAGAATTTACTTTTTTATTTGAGAGAGTGCACACAAACAGGGGAAGGGGCAAAGGGAGAGGGAGAAGCAGACTGCCTGCTCAGCAGGGAGCCTGACATGGGGCTCCATCCCAGGACCTTGGGATTATGACCTGGGCTAAAGGCAGATGCTTAACCTACTGAGCCAGGGGCCCCATATGGATTGATTTTTAAGCTATTGTCCCTTAGCTTAAAGGACAACACTTTCATACTCTGCCCTGGAATACTGGGACTTTGGAAAACAGGTTTCAGTTCTTCCAGCAAATTCCTTGCAGAACTGTAACAGAGGGCACTTGAAGGAGGGAGAAGGACACCCTGCTTCCTGCAAAACTTCAGCAGTGGTTCTTCATCCTGACAGTGGCAGTTTGTCCCTCCTGCAGCAGTTGTTTCCATTGTTCTCAGAATACAAGTCACAACCCATTAAGCCCTTTCTCAGAAATCCAGCACCCAGCTCCGTAGGGTGAGCCCGTTCTCCAAGTTTGTGAGGCTTAATAATCTCAGCCTCTTTTCACCCCATTGGTGGTACTTATCCTTTATAGTTACTACCATAGTGTTTCTATGTTCTTCCTGTGTTTTCATTTCTCTAATACTTGGTTAAGAATTCCTTATATTAAATTCTCTTTGTTAAAATAATGGTGTTGTCTCTGATCTCCTGAATGGATGGTGTTTGATATACGATTTATTTCAGGCCACTAGCTTTTAGCTATATGTATTTAAGTGTAAATAACTAGAGAGATAAAAGCTGTATGTTCATTTCTCCCCTCAACTCCCCTGCATGTACAATTTCCCTTAGAAAACACTGGATCATGGGACTGATTTATAGTATTTTCCTTGGGTTAAAAAAAAAAAAAAAGGCTGCATCTTACAGTTACCCTACTAGTTTTTATTTCAACATTCATCATTGTTATTAAAAAAAGTACCATTTTCATTATAATCTACTTCAAGAAATTGTATTGGGAAAAAGATAGATTAGAGTTTATAAAGTTACCACAATGAGCTATATTTATTTAGAAAAAACTATATACACTCACTGAATAAGAACCTTAAGCAAAGCAATATTTAAATCACTCATTCATTCAAAAATAAACATTGATTATGTGACAAATATGTTCCTTTGGGAGATTAAAAGCATGGTTCTTATTTTCAAAGATTTTATATCCCATGTAGAGGACAGCTTGACACCAGATCATATGAGGTTGAAAATATATCAAATATACATCATAACTTTTTTAAGTACTAAGCAAAGAGAAATACAAGATGATATACATGGGGGGGAAAAATGAATGGAATTTGAAGAGTCATATACAGAATTAGTGGAGGCTTTAAGAAGGACACAGTTCACAAACACACACTTTGGTGTTTTAATGGTGATAGCAATATTTGAGAATATGGTGTAAACATCAGAAATAGCTCTCCTTCATATAGCCCACTCCTAAAGTAATTTGTGTGGAGATTTATCCTTCTAGTATTATCTAATGCTTCATAACAACAACAACAACAAAAATACCTAGTGGTTTAAAACAAAAGTTATCAATTCTTTTGCTCCTGAATCTGCTGGTGAAGAAACTTCATCCTTGCTTTAATCAATTTGAGATGCAACATCTTCACTCAGATTAGAGGACAACTTCTAAAATGATTCATTCATATGATGGGTAAAATGTGGCGCAATTCATCTGGAGGCCTGGTTGTGGTTAGCAACAGGAACTGGGTCCCCTTTAGCGGGCCCTTTTGCAGAGGGAAGCTTGAGCTGCCTCATAGACGGTGGCTAAGTTCCAAAAAGGTGTATTCTAAGAGACAGGAAGTAGAAGCTGCCAGTCTCATAAGGTATCATCCTGGAAAGAGTCACAGTCCACTTTCCCTATATTCCTCGTGGCTAATTAGTCAGAGAGCCCTCAAAGATTAAAAGGAGGGGGTTGGCACAGACCCTACTTTTCAGTGGGAGGATTGTCTAGGAATATGGAGCCATCTTCAGTATACCATATATTCAATCTATAATATTTGTACTTATCTCTTACATTAGCATATCTCCAGGTAATCAATTTAAAATTGATATATATACATACATTTTTTCTTTTAGCTTTCTTCTGACTAATAATCTTTGTCACTCTCCATAATTCTAAATCTGCATAAAATATCTATTTAAGACAATTTTATGAGGGACACCTGGATGGCTCAGTTGGTTAAGCAGCTGCCTTCAGCTCAGGTCATGATCCCAGCGTCCTGGGATCGAGTCCCACATCGGGCTCCTTGCTTGGCAGGGAGCCTGCTTCTCCCTCTGCCTCTGCTTCTGGCTGCCTGTGCTCGCTCGCTCTCCCTCTCTCTCTGACAAATAAATAAATAAAATCTTTAAAAAAAATTTTATGACATCTGGGATTTACTTCAAGTTAATTTTGGGGGAGGAGAAATGGGTGAGAATACAAATGAAAAAATATTGGCCATGAGTTGATAATTGGGGATTAGTTATACTATTCGTTATCTTTTTCTAAATGTTTGAAGTTTTTCATAATTAAAAGTTAAATGCAGGAGCTTTACTCATGAAAAAAGGTTAGGATAGATAAAGAGAATTAAGAGTACACCACTGTGATGAGCACTTGGCAATGTATAGAAATGCTGAATTACTCTATTGTACACCTGAAACTAATATAACACTGTATGTTAATTAGACTTCAATAAAAAAAATAAAGGTTAAGTAAAGGCATACAAGTTATACTGCTGGGTTTGACTCTCTGATAGAAAGTTGTTAAATATTACTAATCCTGAAACAGTTTGAGAACATCAATTTTCAGTCTTTGTCGGTTTAATGATGATCTATTATAATTAAGAAGATGCTGATATATATTTCTTAATAAAGAAAAGGATCTTCAGTCATACCACCATATTGAAAATCTAACAGCCATTTGAAGTCTATGGATCCTAACCATTTTCTCTTATTCCTTGCAAAAAACCTATGCTTATACATGAAATTTTAGTCCCCTTCAGTAGCAAAAAATAATCTTCACTATGTAAATTGATGCAAGACTGTCACACTAAGCCTGCAGCCAAATAGACTAAAACAATATGACCAAAGGTGATATTATATTTCACATATTAATGAAGCATTACTTTAGGAATAAAAGAGGAACTATTTAAATATTAACACCAGTGATCCCATATGTCAAAACAAACACCTACTCTTCATACATATTTAAAGACTGGAAAGGAGATAAACTATTTCAACATTGGACTCTATTCTTCCTGAAAGAGATAAGGATCACCCTTCAAAGAACTGGGCTGTTGAGACCTTTCCTCACTGCAGTTTCAACAGTTGGAATGGACTGTAGCATTTAGATAGAAAATAATAGTGATTTGTGTTCTTTCCTAGAGAGTAAGATAATACATTCTAGAGCCATGCTCAAGAAAATCTACTGTATTTATTTAGCTATTTGTGTTTATGTACTATTCACATAAACTTCCTTACACCTTAGCTCACTTAGTAGATTCAAAATGGTTGAATATTCATAGTACCTACAGTATTTTATTGTCTGCTTTGGAGAAGAAATCCTACTTAACTTTATAAAAATAATTTAAAGTAACAAAAAAAATCATTAGACCTTATGAAAACTAAGCTATACTCTTTCAATTTCACTGTGTCTATCTACTTCCTGGAGCTTCAGATTCATCAGAAAAATATGAGAATTGTGAGATTATATGGCTACTAACTGTGATAATTTCTGTAGGTCCTGGAGTAGGGTAATAGGGTAATGATGATTATTTTAACAGATAAACCCCAATGGAATTTCTTTCTCATTCTCTGAACAGTGCAATGTAGATTTCTAGTAAGTGAACTTCTATGAGGTGATTAAAGGAGTCAGGTTCCTTCCAAATCTTGTCTCTTGTTTCTTCAAGTCGCTAGTTAATGAGTAGTGATCAGGAGGAAGGTAAGCTCATTTTTCAATAACTTCAGCTCCCAAAATGACATTTATAGACTCTGCAATACCCCCAAATAGAGGTAGAAATTCCATTAGAAATGGATGGAAGAGAATGATGTGCCCAATATAGCAAATCAGGAGACCCCAGCCTACATTCTCTCACAAAGGGCAATACTTGCAAATCTATACACAAACAAGATCCATTCTGAGAGAACTCTGGAGTCCACTTAAGAAGCTTCAGTAACATGCTGAAACAAACAACAACAACAGCAACAAACAACTTGAGAATAACAGCACAAAATGGGGGAAAAGAACAGCTTCATTTTGTCTGTATCATCCCTTCGCCCCATCCAGGACTGCTCTTTGCAAAGAGGGAACTCCCCAGCAAAAAGGCTCTTCTTACTGGGAAAGAAGAGCATGGTGAATGAGCAGCTTCCCCCGCTATTAGGGGCACATCACAAAGTACTCACTTTGGTTTTATCCTACCCAAAGAGTGGCAAAGCTGAGACATATAATGAATACCAAGAGCAAAGAAGGAAAGTAGGGGCTACCAGTGTCAGTCATGCACTGAGGGTGACAAGGTTTCCAAGGACATGCTCTGAAGATAACCCTAGCAGCTTTTGTCACTGAAGAAATCAACAACCAGCAGAACCAGCAGAGCCACCACAGACCCCCTAGAGATTTCATCAACTTTTGCTCTGTCTTAATACCAGCATGTGCCACTACACTCACCTGTTGTTAGACTCTGCAGCTGTGCATCTACACACCCCTACCCAGATCCCTGGCACCAATCTTTACTGCAAGACCCAGCAGCCATGATAGTACACACTAGCAGCCAGGGATCCGACAACAGCCAGTGTGCCCCGCAGTTGGTCCCAACCCTTGCTGCCTGCCATGGTCCTTGGTACTATAAGTGTGTTTGCAAGAAGTCTCTGTTACTACACAAGTATAGCAGCTGGTCCTCACAGCTGAGCTTATGCATATGCATTGACTACAGCCACTACTACTGTTTTCCCTGATCCCCAGCCACTGGACCTGGTTACACCTCAACAGTCTCCCATAGCATTTTTCCAGGACCATACAGTTGTTGATTTTATGGACATAACAGTCTGGGCCAACAAGTCACCATGCCTTCCTGATATGGTCCTGTCATTTGTTCCCACACTGGGTGCCCTGCACTAAGCATAGCAAACACCAGCTTCCCTCCAACCCCAGGTGAAGATCTTTCTCTACTGAAGTTAGTCCATTAACTGTGAAAGAGGTAACTGTTTCTTAAAATGCAAAGACACCTGTCGAAAGCTGCAGGAATCATGGAGAGTCATGGAAACATGACTCCTCCAAAGGAATATGATATTTCTCCAGTAACTGGCCCCAAAGAAATGGAGGACTAACCACAGGAGGGAAGGACACCTCAGCTGTGGAGTGGGGAAAGAAAGAGACTTTCATATCAGACAGCCCAGGTATGGGGAATCCACACAAGGAAGACAAATCCCTACAACATTTGGCTTTGAAAACCAGAGGGACATACTTTTTAGAGTTCTTGAAATCAGTAGGACTTAACATTCTGAATTTTAAAACTCAGTGGGCTTAGCTCTGAGAGAGCCAGGAGGGAAAGAGGAAACTGAGCCCCCACCCTTAAAGAGCTAGCACAACAAACAGCCCATGGAAGATAAGCATAGAAGCAGAAGTTTGGAAAATACCTTGGGTATACAGGAAGGAGATTTGTTTATGAATCTCAAAGTATGTGCTGGAGGGGCAGGGATCTTTGGGAGAATTTTCCAGGAACAAAAGAGTTGGCAGACACCAATTCCCTCCCCCAACCCACAGCCTAGACACACAAACAACTGTGGGAACCAACTCAGGGACAACACTTTCCATACAACTTGCTAACAGTGTACTCTGCCCTCACACACTTCTGATCCACCACCTCCAACCCAGCTGGCCTTGGCAAGAGTTTTGAATAGCTGCAGTTCCCCTCCTGCAGTGGACCAGCAGACCTAGCTGGCACCACACACCATGCCCTCAAGTTCTTTTATGGATCCACCCCCTCTAACCCTGTGGAAGGACTTTTATAAAGCAGCTCCTGGTCTCCTCCCACAGAAGACTTACACAAACCTTCCTAACACCTCACACTTTACCTTGGTGTTTTCTTACAGACTTGGCCCCTCTAACACACCTATGGCTGAGACCATTCAAGAAAGTGTCATAAACCTGGTGCTGCACAAATGGCCCCAACAGGGGCAAGCACCACTCCAAAGTGAATCCTGCTATCGGGAAAGGGGAAGATAACCATGTACCAGTTTGACTGCTGTCCCAGCCATGGCCTAGGGGCTGATACCTGGTCTGAATGCAAGCCCTGCCCACCTGTGAAAGCTGTTCAGGTCACAACACAGGGTGATTGCCCTGCAATTTGGCCCTACCACATCTTTCATAAATTCCTAATCTGACTGAACTCAAACCCAAGGCAGGCTTGCACTGGCCCACTAACAACTGATTCCAAATGCTTCCCATAACAGACAAGTAGAGACATTGCAGATGTCTTGTCTGAAGATAAATGAGCTTCAGCCACAATAGTAGGGACACATAACACACATATAAGACATCCTGAAGTCCCAGGGGACATTGCAGTGCAGGGCACTATAGAACCTAACCTCTTCTTCATAAAGCCACTACTTTTAAAAGCAGGAGACATAGCTGATTTTCCAAATACACAGAAACAGACACAGAGTTAGACAAAATGAGGGGACAGAAGAATATGTCCCAAATGAAAGAACAGGAGAGAATCATAACAAGATATCTAAATGAAATGAGATAATTAATATCCTAAAAGAGAATTTTAAGTAATGGTCATAAGGATATTCACTGGTTTTGAGAAAAGAGTGGAGAAACTCAGGAAGATGCCTAACAAAGAGGTAGAAAACATGAAAAAGAACCAATGAGATAATACAGCATCCTTTCCTGATTAAAATGTTTCAAAGTATAGGGATAGAGGGAACATTATTCAACTTCATAAAATCTATCTATGAAAAACACACAGTGAAAATCATCCTCAGTGGGGGAAAAGTTGACAGCCTTTCCTTTGAGATCAGGAACACAACAAGGATGCCCACTCTCACCACTCTGGTTCAACATAGTATTAGAAGTCCTAGCAACAGCAATCAGACAACAAAGAGAAATAAAACGTATTCAAATTGGCAGTGAAGAAGTCAAACTCTCTCTCTTCACAGATGACATGATACTTTATATGAAAAACCCAAAATACCCAACCCCCAAACTATTAGAACTCATACAGCAATTCAATAATGTGGCAGGATACAAAATCAATGTAGAGAAATCAGTTGCTTTCTTATACACTAACAATGAAGATACAGAAAGGGTAATTAGAGAATTGATTCCATTTACTATAGCACCAAGAACCATAAGATACCTGGCAATAAACCTAACCAAAGAGGTAATGGATCTGTACTCAAGGAACTACAGAAAACTCATGGAAGATATTGAGGAAGACACAAAAAGATGGAAGACCATTCCATGCTCATGGATCAGAAGAATAAACATTGTTAAAATGTCTATACTGCCTAGAGCAATCTATACTTTCAATGACATTCTGATCAAAATTCCACTGGCATTTTTCAAAGAGCTGGAGCAAACAATTCTAAAATTTGAATGGAACCAGAAGATACCCTGAGTTGCTAAGGAAATGTTGAAAAAGAAAAACAAAACTGGGGGCATCATGTTGCCTGATTTCAAGCTTTACTACAAAGCTGTGATCACCAAGACAGCATGGTACTGGCACAAAAACAAACACATAGACCAGTGGAACAGAGTAGAGAGCCCAGATATGGACCCTCAATTTTATGGTCAACTAATCTTCAACAAAGCAGGAAAAAATATATGGTGGAAAAAAGACAGTCTCTTCAATTAATGGTGCTGGGAAAATTGGACAGCTGTGTATAGAAGAATGAAACTCTACCATTCTCTTATACCATACACAAAGATAAACTCAAAATGGATAAAAGACCTCAATGTGAGACAGGAATCCATCAGAATCCTAGAGGAGAGCATAGGCAGTAACTTCTTTGACATGGGCCACAGTAACTTCTTTCAAGATATGTCTCCAAAGGCAAAGGAAACAAAAACAAAAATGAATTTTTGGGAATTCATCAAGATCAAAAGCTTCTGCACAGCAAAGGAAACACTCACAGAATGGGAGAAGATATTAGCAAATGACAGTACAGACAAAGGGCTGATATCCAAGATCTATAAAGAACACCTCAAACTCAGCAGAACACAAAACAGATAATCGCATCAAAAAATGGGCAGAAGACATGAAAAGACACTTCTCCAAAGAATACATACAAATGGCTAATAGACACATAAAAAAATGTTCATCATCATTAGCCATCAGGGAGATTCAAATCAAAACCACATTGAGATACCACCTTACACCAGTTAGAATGGCCAAAATTAACAAGACAGTAAACAGCATGTGTTGGAGAGGATGTGGAGAAAGGGGAACCCTCTTGCACTGTTGGTGGGCATGCAACTTGGTGCAGCCACTTTGGAAAACAGTGTGGAGATTCCTTAAGAAATTAAAAATAGAGCTACCCTATGACTCTGCAATTGCACTACTGGGTATTTAGCCCAAAGATACAGATGTAGTGAAAAGAAGGGCCATCTGTACCCCAACAACGTTCATAGCAGCAATGGCCACAGTCACCAAACTGTGGAGGGGACCAAGATGTCCTTCAGTGGACGAATGGATAAAGAAGATATGGTCCATATATACAATGGAGTATTATGCTGCCATCAGAATGAATGAATACCCAACTTTTGTATCAACATGGACGGGACTGGAAGAGATTATGCTGAGTGAAATAAGTTAAGCAGAAAGAGTCAATTATCATATGGTTTTACTTACTTGTGGAGCATAAGAAATAACATGGAGGACATGGGGAGATGGAGAGGATAAGTGAGTTATCCTTAACTCACATTTCCTGGGGGATATTGGAGGGGGAGATGAACCATGAGAGACTGTGGACTCTGAGAAACAAACAGAGGGTTCTGGAGTGGAGGGAGGTGGGAGGTTGGGTGAGCCTGGTGGTGGGTATTATGGAGGGCATGTATTGCATGGGTGTGGTGCATAAACAATGAATTCTGGAACACTGAAAAGAAATTTTAAAAAATAAATAAAAATTTTTTTAAAAAGAACCAATGAGATGAAAACTCAATAACTGAAATTAAAAATACACTAGATGGAATAAATAGCAGACTAGATGAAACAGAAGGATAGATCAGTGACCTGGAGAATACAGTAATGGAAAGCAACCAAGGTGAACAAAGAGAAAAAAGAAAATAGACTTAAATAACTCAGTGATGACAACATCAAGTATAATAACATTCATATTACAGGGATCGTAGAAGGAGAAGAGAGAGAAAGGGGGTGAAAATTTATGTGATTAAATAATAGCTAAAAAGTTGCCAAATCTGAGGAAGAATAGATATACCCAGATCCAAGAGGCACAGAGATTCCCCAACAAAATCAACCCAAGGAGTTCCACACCAAAACACAGAGTAACTAAAATGACAGATAAATAAAATAAATAAATAAACAAATATTTTTTAAAAATAGTCATTAAGAGAATTTTAAAAGCAGTGACAGAAAATAAATAAATTACATACAAAGTGAACCCCACAAATCTAGCAGCTGAGTTTTTGGTAGAAACTTTACAGGCCAGAAGAGAGACATGACATATTCAAAATACTGAAAGGGAAAAAGAAAAAAAACAAAATCAGCCAAGAATACTGTATCCAGCAAGGCTATCATTAAGAATTGAAGGAGAGATAAAGAATTTCCCAAACAAAGTTAGAGGAATCCATGACCACTGAAACCACTAAAAAACCTTTATGACCAGCGTTAAAAGAAATGTAAAGGGGCAC
Source organism: Enhydra lutris kenyoni (assembly GCF_002288905.1). Classification (NCBI taxonomy): domain Eukaryota; kingdom Metazoa; phylum Chordata; class Mammalia; order Carnivora; family Mustelidae; genus Enhydra; species Enhydra lutris. The sequence goes on from NW_019154099.1 coordinate 22,477,274, forward strand.
TTTGAGTGGAAAGGTAAAACCATAAGTAGGAGTAAGGAAAGTAGGAAGCACAAAAGCAGTAAAAATAAGTATATCCATAAAAATTAGTCAGGGGGCTCATAAAATAAAATGATGTAAAGTATGATACCACATACCTAAAATATAAGGGGAGAATAGTAAAGAATGGGTTCAAACATAAGGGACCATAAACTTAATATAGACTGCATAAGATGTTATATACAAACCGACTGGTAACCACAAAGCAAAAACCAGCAACAGATATGCAAAAAATAAAGAGCAAAGAACCTAAGCATTTCACTAAAAGAATCCAGAAAACATGAAAAGAGAGCAAGAGGAGGAAAAAAATATATACAAAAATAACCATAAAATAAGTAACAAAATGACAATAGGTGCATAACTATCAATAATTATTTTGAATTTGAATGGACTAAATTCTCCAATCAAATGACATAGTGTGACATAATGGATTAAAAAAAGCATAATTCATCCATATGCTACCTACAAGAGATTCATTTCAGACCTAAAGCACCTGCAGATTGAATGAAATTGAATGAAAAGCATTTATTTTGCAAATGGAAGTGAAAAGAAAACCAGGGTAACAAAACCTATTTCTGAAAAAAATAGCCTTTATTTTTCTAAAGATTTTATTTTATTTATTTGAGAAAGATAGCAAGTGAGAGAGAGAGAGAGAGAGAGAGAGAGAGCATGAGCATGGAGAATGTCAGAGAGAAATAGAGAAGCAGACTCCCCACTGAATAGGGAGGCCAACACAGGACTCAATCGCAAGCCGTAGGAGCTGAAAGCAAATGCTTATCCAACTGAGCCACCCATGCGCCCTCTGACAAAACAGACTTTGAACAAAGGCTGTAATAAGAAACAAAGAAGGACACTATATAATCATAAAGGCAACAATGCAACAAGAAGATATAACAATTGTAAATAATTATGCACTACCATTGGAATTTAGGAACAGGTACTGGGAATATTTATTTAGGTTAATATGTAAAGCAGTTAAGAACAAACATAAATCATAGGAAATTTTACCACCCCACTAATATCAATGGATATGTACCCATACAGAAAATCAACAAGAAAACAGCTACACATTGGTCCAGATATATTCAGAATATTGCATTCTAAAACACCACAATATTCATCCTTTTCAAGTGCATATGAAATATTTTCCAGAATATACCACATATTAGCTCACAAAACAAGTCTTCAGAAATTCAAAAGGATTGAAGTTATATCATGCATCTTTTCTGATCATTATGTTATGAAACTAGTAGTGAACAACAACAATAACAAAATCTGGAAAGTGCACAATGTGCACCAAAAAAAGGAAACTAAATAATATGCCACTAAACAATGAATGGATCAACCAAGAAATCAGAGAAGAAGTAAAAAGCTACATGGACACAAATGAAAATGAAAGCATGATTGTCCAAAATCTTTGGGATGAAGCAAAAGTGGTCCTAAGAGGGAAGTATGTAGCAATACGGGACTACCTCAAGAAACAAGAAAAATCCGTGATAAACAATCTAATCTTACACCTAAAGGAGCTAGGAAAAGCAGAACAAACAATACCCCTTAACTAAGTAGGAGAAAGGAAATAATAAAGAATAGAACAGAAATAAACAAAAAAGAAACTGAAGAAAGCAATAGTACAGAACAATGAAAGCAGGAGCTGTTTCTTTGAAAAGAAAGAGAGAAAGAGAGAGAGAGAAGATTCCATAAAGAAAATTAGAAATGAAAGAGGAAAAATAAAAACCAACACTGCAAAAATATAAAGGATTATAAGAGAATATTATGAAACATTATATGTCAATAAGTTGAACAACATAGAAGAAATGGATAAACTACCAAAACTGAGTCAGAAAGAAATAGAAAATTTGAACAGACTGACTACCAGCAATGAAACTGAATCAGTAACCAAAAAGCACCCAATGAAAGAAAGTCTAAGCCCAGACAGCTTCACAGGTAAATTCTACCAAACATTTAAAGAAGAGTTAATACCAATTCTTCTCTAACTGTGCCAAAAAAATACAAGAGAAAGGAGAGCATCCAAATTCATCCTAGGAGGCCAGCATTATCCTGATACCAAAACCAGATAAAGACACTACAAAAAAAAAAAAATAAAAGAGAGAGAGAGAGAGAGAGAGAGAGAGAATTATAGACCAGAGACCAGTATCTCAGATGAAATAAATTCAGAAATCCTCAACAAAATATTAGAAAACAGAACCCAATAATAATTTTTTAAAAACATTCACCATGATCAAGTGTGATTTATTCCCTGCATGCAATAGTGGCTCAATATTCATAAATCAATCAACATGATACAACACACCAACAAGAAAAAAGATAAGAACCAAATAATCATTTCACTTGATGCAGAGAAAACAGTTGACAAAGGACAAAGGACAAAGGACAAAGGACAAAGCAGTTGACAAATAAATAACCATTTATGACAAAAGCTCTCTAAAAGTAGGTTTAGAAGAAACACACCTTAATATTATAAAGCCACATATGAAAAATCCACAGCTAACATCATACTTAGTAGTGAATAACTGAACACTTTTCCCCTAAGATCAGGAACAAGACAAGAATGTCCATTGTCACTGCATTTAAAACAGTAATGGAAGTTGTACCATAGCAATCGCACAAGAAAAAAGAATAAAAGGCTTCCAAATTGGTAAAACTTTAACTACTTGCAGATGACATGATACCAAATATAGAATACATTAACTCCACCAAAAAACTACTAGAACTGATAAATGAATTCTGCAAGGTTGCAGGATACAAAATCAATGTACAGAAATATGTTGCATTTCCATACATTAACAATGAAGTAGGAGAAAGAGAAATTAAGAGGACAGTATTATTTACAAGTGTACCAAAAATAATAAAATACCTAGGAATAAACTTAACCAAAGAGGTGAAAGACCTGTACTCTGAAAACTGTATTGTACACCTGAAACTAATATAACACTGTATGTTGACTATACTGAAGTTAAAATTTTAAAAATTGATAATAATAAATAATTTTAAAAAAGAGAGAAAGAATGGTTGAGAATGACCCTAACCTGAAAAGAGATTTGGACATCCATGTTCACGAAGCTAATAATTGCTGCCTAAATTTCAATTTAAAAAATATTACCCAAGACATATTATAATAAAATTCTCCAAAATTAAATAGAGTGAGAATTTTAAAAAACAGCAATAGAACAAAAATATATTTATCTCATACATAGGAAAACCAATAAGGCTATCAGTGCATTTCTCAGTAGAGACCTTGGACCAGGAAAGAATGAGATATAAGGTTCAACGTGCTAAAAGAATGAAACTGCACATCAAGAATATTTTATTCAGAAAAGTTGTCCTTTAGGAAATGAAGGTGAAATATTGACTTTTCCTAAAAAGCAAAGCTGATAAAGTTCACCACCATTACCCCTGGCTTAGAAGAAACGTTCAAAGAAATTCTTTAAATTGAAAACAAAAGATGCTACCTAGTAACGTGAATACATGAAAATAAACAGCACTCTGGCAAAGCAAAGTATATAGTCAGAATCAGAATACTCTATTTCTGTAAAATATTTATTAACCACTTAAGATTACTATAAAAGTTGAGAGACTAATTTTTTTAAAGATTCTATTTATTTATTTATTTATTTGAGAGAGAGTGGAAGGAAGAGAGTAAGAGTGGGGGAAAATCAAATAAGGAAATGTTGGACTTGGACCATACTATAAAACAAACAGGCCTAATAGATATAACAGTACATGTCTTCCAACAGTAGTGAAATACACATTCTTCTCAAAAACACCCAGATATGCAATGATTTTTTTTTTATATATAACACCAGAAGACATAAGCAACAAAAGCAAAAATAAACAAGTGGGACATCAAAGTAAAAAACAAACTTTTTTTTAAATAAAAGGCAACCTACAGAATAGGAAGAAAATATTTGCAAGCCATTATTCTGATAAGGACTTACTATACAAAATATGTAAGAAATTCATACAACTCAGTAAGTGAGAAAATGAAAATTGAATTCAAATTGACACAAGACTTGAATAGACTTTTTTTTCCAAATAGGATACAAAAATGGCCAGCAGGTCCATGAAAGGTGCTCAATATCACTAATTATCAGGAAAATGTAAATCAAAACCATATTGAGATATGCAAAATTGTACAGCTATTCTGGAAAACACTTTGTCAGTTTCTCTTTAAACTAAACATGTACCTTCCATTTGGTCTAGAATTTGCATTTCTGGACATTTATCCCAGATTAATTAAAATGTACATTCACATAAAAATTTATAGATGAATGATTATAGCACCTTTGTAACAGCCAAAGTAGTTTTTCCAAAAACCTAAAACAACTCAAATGTTCTTCAGTGAGCAAATAGCCAAACAAATGATGGTCATCCATGTCATGAAATGATACTGGGCAAATGAAAGAATTGGCTATTAATGTATGCAACAGCCTAGATGAGTCTCCAGAGAAGTGTATTAAGCATACTATGTGAAAGAAGAAAATTCATAAAGGTGACATACTGAAGGAGTGTATTTCTATGAAATATCTGAAATTACAGAATTATAGAGATAGAAGAGTAAGGTATCAGCATGGCTGTAAGGGGATAACATGAGGGAAATCTTTGTGGTGATGGAATAGCTGGTTATCTTGATTGCAGTGGTAAGCTCCATTTGTGATAAAGTGATATAGAATCATACACACACTTGCCCCAGTGTCAGAATCCTGGTTTTGACCTTGTACTACAATGAGACAAACATTATATTGGGGAAACTGGGTGAAGAATACATGGGACCTGTTTCACTATCTGCAACTACCGTGCACTATAATAATTCCAAAATTTAAAAATTATAAATGGTCTATATGATTTATTTTCTTCAAACTGTTCCATATATAGTAACCATATTCAAAGTCCTTTCCTATAGACACTTTCAACATCAATTTTATTATATTTGGCTTCCTGGCCTCCACGTTCACCCACCACTCTTAATATGTGATGTCTACTTTAGGTCATCTGAAATAAAGGCTAGAATCTTTAACAAGAAATTCTAACCTGAAACAATAAGCTTTAATATTTTCTGTGATATAAGTCATTTGCTCAAATGAAAAGTCTTGTAAGACCTTTGTCTTTCAAGACCCCTTCAGTCCCTACTCATTAACACTGGTAATGCAAAGGTACTTATTCATAATGGCATGCAGTGTGAAAAAACTTTGGAAAGCTAGCCATCTTCGTCATGAACTGACACATATTTTGGCAACTCATCATTACTAATGACTTGAAAGCCAGACCACATGCCCCTGAGCTTGAAGGTGTACTGGAAATGGCAGTAAAGACCCAGAGTTAGAGTCAGGCCTCTGCTCTTGGTTGAGTGGTTCCTCTGCCATAAATATCAACTAGCATGCTTTTTATTTGGCTTTAGTATTTTAAAGATGTCATATCTTGTTTATACTATAGTAGATATAGCTTCCAAATGCTAATCCTACTATTGCCAAGAGGCTATATAGATTATTTAAAGTAGTCTTAAATACTCTTTCACATGTTTGATCATTTATATGACAATGTAGTCATAGTAAAATTATTTTGTGTCAACTCTGTTTTTCCTGCAAATAGATTAGTTATTTTAAGTAAGCTTCAGGTATAAAAGACTTATTATCCATATACAGTTATCCTAGGATAACTATCCATAGGTCAGAAGTTCCAGAGTTTGTTCTGTCGATGGATCAATAATGTCAGGAATCTGGGTCAGCTCTGTAGAGCTCTTGAACTTCTCCTCATGGTTACAAAATGCCTTATAGCATCTCTAAGCCATATAAAAAAGTCTCAAACCAAAGAAGAAGTGTGAGATGAAGTATGGTGAGATAGCTTGCATAGCATTTCTCACTCTTTCTTAAATAAATACTTTGCAGAAGTTTTCTGTTAGTAAAAATTCCCCTTAAATTTCTTTGCCAGATGTTGTCATATAACCATCCCTAAGTCCAAAAAGTTCATTCTCTGGAAATTATTATTCAATATCTGACAAACTCCAGAATGAACACTATATTCTTTATTTTTTAATCATTTTTTATGATTTTATTTATTTATTTGAGAGAGAGACAGTCAACATGAGAAGGGGGAAGGGTAGAAAGAGAGGGAGCAGCAGAATCCCCATTGAGCAGCTAGCTCAATGCAGGACTCCATCCCAGGACCATGGGATCATGACCTGAGCTGAAGGCAGGTGCTTAACTGACTAAGACACCCAGGCACTGCCAAACACTGCAATTCTCCTGGCCAGAAAGAAGGAGGGTTCGGTCACCAACAGTGGCTACCACAACATGACAAGATGGAACTAAAGGACAGTTATGAGTCTTAATAAGATCCTGTGCACCTTAATAAATGTAACAGAGGGACGCCTGGGTGGCTCAGTTGGTTAAGCAGCTGCCTTCGGCTCAGGTCATGATCCCAGCGTCCTGGGATCGAGTCCCACATCGGACTCCTTGCTCATCGGGGAGCCTGCTTCTCCCTCTGCCTCTGCCTGCCATTCTGTCTGCCTGTGCTCACTCGCTCTCTCTCCCTCTCTGACAAATAAATAAAAAAAAAAAAAATCTAAAAAAAAAAATGTAACAGAAATTGTGGGTGGCTAATGCATCATTTTTTTAGACTTGATTAAAGTTTCATTTAGATCCCACTACTTAGTACATAAGGAAGATTAGAATCTCATAAAATATTTGATATTATAATCCATAAGCATTTTTTCCCATTCAATGTCACTACATATGACCTTGAATGAGATGGTCTTATCGTCATCTCACTTTTCCCTAATTGATGACAGAAGACTTAAGGGACAAACTGTCATTTGTCATATTTACTTTCATAATCAACTACTCAATCTCAAGTACTCCATTTTATTAGTCTTTAATATAAGACTGAATTTTATTTTATTTTACTTTATTTTTAAGATTTTTATTTATTTATTTGTCAGAGAGAGAAAGGGAGAAAGAGAGCACAAGCAGGGAGAGTGGCAGACAGAGAGGCAGGCAGAGTGGCAGAGCAAGTGGAGGGAGAAGCAGGCTCCCTACTGAGTAAGGAACCTGATGGAGGACAAGAACCCAGGATCCTGGGATCATGACTTGAGCCTAAGGCAGACACTTAACTGACTGAGCCACCCAGGAGTCCCCATAACACTAAATTTTACATCAACTATTCTAAAAATTGATTTCATAATCTTCCATAAAGAGTCTCCATTTAACCCCACCCAATATACCCATGGTATCATTGAACACAATGATTCCCAAGTTGGTTGAAAGGGAGGGAAGTACATTGATGGGGAAACTATTTTATCACCCTCTTCAGGCAAGTGGAAAATTCATCAAAATATTTCAAGTGAAATACCAAGGGAATAAAAGTTTTTGAATACTTGTTAAAAGAAGATGTTTAAGTAATAAATATGAAGATCTGCTTGCTATTTTTCAAAAACATGTTGTGTAATTACTATACATTGAATGGGCACTTACTATGAGCAATACAGGGTATGATCACTGAATAACAGGGAGATTTTTTAAAAGTTTTTATTTTAATTCCAATTAGTTAACATGAGGTATTCTATTAGTTTTGGGTGTACAATATCTGGATTCAACAATTCCATACATCAAAACAACAACAAAAATAAAAACAATTCCATACATCACCTGGTTCTCATCACCACAAGTGCCCTCCTTAATTGCCATCACCTATTTAAACCATCACTAAGTAGTAGGAAGATTTATCAGACCAGAACATTATCTTAAAATGTTTATATTCTAATACAGACTTTAAGTTAATAATAGTAATCCATCAGTTCAGCCCATTTCAGCTCCAGAAGAGGTGAAAATCCTGTACTATTCAGAGAAATATAAGCTGTTTTCTCTACCTTCTGTCTTTTCCCCACTCCACTGAGGATGGTTAGGGCAGAGAAAAATACCAAGAAAATTTCAAGGGTCAAGCAAATCTCAGTGTCACAAGAAACATTTTATCAGAACTTCAAAACTCAGGTAAAATTTGTATTTGTAAAGACAGAGATAAAAGAATCTCAGGTGGAGAATTCTGCATAAAATACATGATAAACTTAAGGGCACCTTATAGAGGAGCATAACTTCTAGCCTAAGTTGTTTGAAATTTATATAGTTCAAAAATTGGGCTTTACATAGTTCAAAATTCGTGTTTAAGTATACACTAAGAATTCAGCAGGAGCTATACTGGAAAAATCTGTCAAATAGAGACACGTGATGAGCAATATGCCAGGATATTAGAACATGAGTCTTATTTGCTAAATAGTGATTTGTTTTTTTCTCCCTTTCCACAGTCTTCTTACTTGTACCTTTCTGCTTTGACATGTGCTGTCTTTTACAACCAAGTCCTTTCTTTTCTATTTTTTTCTAATCTGTATATTAATAATACTGTAATAATACTCAACAATATTCAAAGGCAGGTGATAAATTACCTGTATGTAAAAGAATACTGTTTTTTTTTTAATTCAATGAACACATAAATAACTCCTTTGCAATAAAACCCAATGTGAATTCTTATGCTAATGATGTTTATTTATTTGGTATAGTTATAAATAGAAAATAATCAGAATTTTTATTTTTTCAAACAGTGAAAGTCCAGGCTGGCTTCTTATGCTTCTGTCTCCCCCCTTAGAAACCAGTTTTCTGAACATTTGGAGGACTCTCCGCCCTTTTCACTAATAAGTACAGGAGTGATGGAGAGGGGTGATTGGGAGTTAGAAGGGGGTTGGCTTCTCCCTGGAAACAGCTGGACAGGCAGACACATCTTTGGGCTGATTCGTTTTACTTCTCAGCATAATATGACAGAAGTGCACAGCATGGGGGAGCGGGAAAATAGAAAAATATGTGGAGAAAGGCAGCTGGTTCCCTATTCTGTAGGTTTAGAAGTCTGTAAATTGGAAGAAAATCTAGTATCAGTGATTTCTTGAGGAATTTAAGGTGCCACACAGAACTAAATCCTAATCTATAATCGCTCCCTCAAGGGAAAGGCATAGCTTATACATTTTTAATGCATGGACTAGTTTAACATGAGGTTGAAAGTAATTGTGGTTGCACTACATACATTTTTTTCATTGCTCCAAGTAGAAGAAAAAAAAAAAATCACTGATGTGTCCTTAAACCAACTATTAAAGGTATTATATCATTAAATGATTTTGATTACTTAGAAAAGAAATCATTGTTATTTTTCATTGGATTTGTTCAGATGTTTGTTTAAATTGTTATTTTTATAACAATCATATTGCTATATCATATTGAACATTATCATCATTTTGAAGGAAACTTTTTAAATAACCATTGTTAAAGGGTAACAAAATAGTTCCAAAAGCATGTGTAGATCAGCACATAGCAACAAACAAACAAACAAACAAAAAACAAAAAAAGCCAAACAAACAAACAAAAAAACCAGGGTTGTAAAGGTTGTAACCAACACGGCAAAACCATGGGGGAATGAGGGCTGTAGCGTACACCATTTCTGGGCAAATGTTTACCAACTGTCATTGGGAGAAAAAAAACTGTTTTCATTTATGTTTATTTTAAATTAAACCCCTATTTAAAAATATTTTTTCTGGTTGTAAATACATTAAGGCATAGACAGTTCTCTGAATTTGCAAAATGGGGATCCATGATGAAAGACTTAGTAGCCTGGAAAATGTTCATCATTCTCCTTGCACTAATGGAAGCTGACTCATGAAATCAATGTGTTTCAGGAAATACTAAATTGTTTTGTTCAAGTTTCACAAAAAATACTAATAAAAAAACTAGTTGGAGAAAGAAGAGAGGATATGGCCTGTCTTCCATTTTGTTTTCCTCCTTCTTTTCCTTATCTAATGGGACCAGCCTAACTATTTGTTGTGTCCTCCTACCAAATCTTGGATTGTCTGATATTAACATTCAGCTTGACCACCCATGTGTGTAAATCTTAGGCTAGATAAGCACTAGCTAATGCAGCTTCTTCTGCCTTCTGTTGCTTACTCTGATTTATATCACTAAGTTCAAACATAATCTTTTACAGTCACAAATACTATATCTGAATGGTCTGAAAATTTTTATTCCTCCATTTCTGATTGCTCAGCCACTGACATTCTATAGAGAAGGTGACACATAGATGTTTAAGCAGAGCATAAAAATGGAGACGTGTTATCTGAGCAGTCACAGTGATCACAACAAAACATACTGCAAAAATAGATAAAGTGTTTAGTCTAATAGCAGCTCAGGTCCTAATTCCCCAATGACCTCCTCAGTCGAAAGGATTACCTTTGGGAGTAAATATTCTGAGACAACATGTTCCTATGTGCAGTTGTTATTCAAAAATAACAAAAATTTTATTTTGACATTTTATTAAATAATGGATTTGACTAAAACCTAGAGGCTTATTATAAGTCAACAGCATAAAAATTAGATTCCTTTAATTTAAACACTATGTTTTCCTGTTCTTGTTGAATTTCCCATTCTAAAACCGTAAGAGGTAAAACTATAAATAACTCCCAAACTTTGTTGAAATTCTTTCCACCATTAAAAAAAAAGTGAAATGCAATATAATGATTACTACATATATACCAGAAATATTAAAATGTATTATTGTACAGTCATACAATTTCATTATATTTGTCAATTAAAAATATTGCTCATTTAATAACTGATATATTAAGGTTTTATCATAAAATATTTCAACTCTTGGCTCATGATTATTAGCAAAATTTAAATAGCATGTCATTTTTCATCAAGTACAGCAATGACCAACCTGCTCATGTGTAAAATAATGGCAACAACTGTAAAAAAAAAAAAAAAAGAAAAGAAAATCAAAACCATAAACAAACACATAAGCTAGTCACTGATAAGAATAACTGGCTTGACAAGCCATAAGTGAAAGAAAATTTATAAGTTAAATGCTATTTATTCCACATACAACTATAGCATATAGTTCTTGATAGCTTACTAAAACAATCATAGAGTTAATGACATAGTCTTCTCACAGCACTTATCAAATATATATAAGTAATACATATTATTCATATATTAGAAGAGCTGATTTTATAAATCCTCTAATATTGTGGCTTCAAATTTAACTTAAAGAGGAGATTTGTGTAAAAGGAGAGTGGGGATAAAGAAAATAAAAACCAGGACAGAACATGTCTCTTTCTTTATTATTTCTAAAACAAAAAGTTAATAGACAAGCTATAAGCCTTCTAATAATTTTGGGTAATTTTTTTATGTAATGCACAGTAATTATATCTGGACATTGGCTATCCATAAGTCTAATGAATTTGTCAGTCCATAGTAGGAATTAAGAGAAAGAGAGACAGAGAAGAATGATAAATAATGAGCATAGGAAATAAATCTGTAATTCACTTTAGCACTTGACTGAAGGAAGACATGGCATTGGTGTGTGAAATTGACACCCTTTCCCTTTCTCTGCTCTATAAAAAATTTTCTCCACCCACAAAAAGTCTGGGGTCTTTTGGAGAATGAATATATTACAAGTACTAACTGAACTTTTGTTCAATCTTCCATTTTCTTTTGCCAAAACTGAATAAAATATATAATGGTTCATGGTTAGCATCACAAACTCCTGATATCATAACAATAACATTTATTTTTACTATGTGTTGCTCATACATTAATTGCACTTCTCTCTTAGGCCATTTATATATGGAATGTGTAGCTTTTACCCAGGGGTTGTTGAAATGATTCAGTGGATTTATAGCAAGAAAATTTTCTGACACCAGGAGGTTATAAACTAATAGATATAAGGAATGAAACAGCTCAACCTATAATCAGGTACAGGGCTTCTAGGTAGATGGATCTTGCTCAGACACTCTGGTGCATGGCATATGACTAACATGGACTGGATAATTTTCCAGAGCTTCCTAAAGAGTTTTCTCCTGTAAGTATAAATAATAAATTGCACGTCTGCATCAAATCCAGAACTGTGATAATACTGCTACATTTAGTATATTTGATACATTTTTTCACTTTACTTTTTCTAATAACTATTCCAGTTTTAAAATAAAAGCACTCAGATATCATTCAAAAACATTAGTGGTCTGTTTTTTTAGTAGAAATGTATCATTAAACAGATTTTAGAGTGGATGCCAGTCTCAAAATCACTTCAGTTTTATAGTCTTTCTACATTGACTGTCAGAAATACCAGGAAATTGATATGCTTAGACATCTATTAAATGAAACATCACTGTATTAAAATATAGTTTCATCTTTTAGTCTTCACATCTATTGTAAAGGAAACTAGGTAGGTCATCAATGAGAATAGAGAAGAACAATATACGACTATCATCATAAGTATTTTGTTTTAGCTTTTTGTTGTTGTTGTTGTTGTTAAAAGGACAAAGCATATTACACTAGAAAAACAAAATGTGTATTACTAAGATGATTTCCTACATTCAGAAATTGGAGAAAATTTCGTAGAACTGAAAACTGTTTTGGGAAGCTGACAAAGGAAAGGGCAAAGAATTCACAATGACTCATAAGTTACAGCATACCCAGAGAAATAAGTCTTGTTAATGCTGAGTTCTATATGATGTGTTTTAACTATATTTGTTCACTCTGTATCATAATATCCTGATTCTAATTGTAAAGTATAATCCTCTAAAACAAAAGTCAAAATAATACCTGAAAATCTTCTAAAATATTTTAATGTCAAAAATAGCTTACCAATAATGTTTGAATTCTGTCTTAAATTGAGAACTACATGCATTTTCTACAAATTAATCTATAACTAACCATAAGTCATATTTAATGACTTTGGTCATAAAGATCCACTTCCTCCTCACTAAAAAAAATCACTTAGAACCTGTATACTGGTAATAGGCTATGTTCTGATATAAGCTGACTTTTGAGTAAGTAACAATGTTCTTATCCATTTTGCTTTGTGTGTCAAGAATCATATAAATACCCATAATTTTATGTGCTTGTTTCTGCACTAACTTGTTTTTTTTTTTAATAAATGTTTTAAGTACCATATATTCTTCAAATAAGTTTTATGGAAATCCTTATTTCTTCCCTATATACTCTGCAGGATATTCTCTACTTGTTTTGTAAAATAACCAGAAGGACTATAAAATGCCACTCTTTCCAAATTTCCTACCACTCTTTACAAGGGTATTTTTGTTAAACACTATAGAATTCAGCATCTAAGTTCATATTTTTGCGAGACGCACTTTGTTCTGGAAGTTCAAGCAGGGACTGATTCTTGCATTGCATAATTCCTTGATATCCCTTGAGTAATATTTTAAAAATATTCCTAGTAGACATAGCTCTAAACATAGGAGCAAATTATTTTTTTAATTAACATCCTTAACAATATGAGAATACAAATTTAAGTTTAAGTAGAATACCATAGTGTCTTTGATTATTTTATAAATATATATATATACATATATTTTTTTTCTTTTTCTTTTTCTTTTTTTTTAGTGACAAAATATATTTCATTACCCTGTGATCTCATAGGTACACACATCATCTAGATGTAAGCATTCCTGCATCTCAGCTGCTCTTCTGTGATAAAAACAAGCAGCTTAGAGAAGAAAAATACCAGAGGACAAGGCTCCCAAACTGATTGTGATCTAATGGAGAGTTTTAATCTAGTGTAATTCTCCTTAAACCGTAGTCCAAGTATCAGTATTACCTGATAGTAAGAAATCCAGATTAATGGCAGGCCTCCAAACCTACAAGATGAAAATCACTGGGAGGTGGGCTCAGGAATCTGTATTTTAAAAAGATTCCCTTATGATTTATGTGCACTTTAATTCTGTGAGAAGTATTGATCTAATGGACTTGCACTAAAATTTATATTAAATAAATTCCCATATTATTTGCATAATAGAAATATTTTATGATCTTCAGTTGTTCTAAGTATATCATAATATAGGATAAATGATATATACATAATATATAGAAAGAATTGCATATATACAATATATAGCATATATAATACAAATGCTCAAAAATAAAATATTTTGTTCATAAGAATCTAACTTTCAGAAGTGCTAGGAAAATAAGAGATCAGTGGTTTAATTTTTTTAATCTAAACCTTATTAACTCTAAGCTTCCTAATTATTCTTCAAGTAAATGACTAATAATATTTCAGATGAAATATCAAAGGAAAAATTTAGATAAATCTTATCCAAGTAAGTAGTCAATGGTTTGTTACATTTGTGTGCAATCGTCCAAGCTAAAAATAAAAATGTACATGTTTTGTAATCATGGCAAATGTAATTTACGTCAGCTCATAGGTGACATGAAGACAGACCACATCCCATATTTATTAGGATTCAAAAGGTAAATCATAATAAGAGCTAATGTTTTAAAAAATCTTATTTCATAGCTAAATATCTATTAAAATTATTCTAATCTGTCAAATTCCCTTAATAGTTTTCATTATTAAAATGGAAGCTCTTTGAAAGAGAGAAATTTCCCAGATTGTGAATTCCATAAGAATAAGGATCATATTATTCTTGTTCTTAATGCTATTCCCAGCACTAAACATACAGCCTGACACACTGAAGGTTCTAATGAGGTACCGACTGTATGACTGTACAGATTTGTGTTTGTGTGGAATTATATGTCTAAACGGTGTCTTGTATGTTTGAAAAATGTTTAACAAAATAGTGGTTGTTGAATAAATATCTCTTGGTTTGAATTGGGTTTGATTTATATTACCATATTTGAGAAAAAAAAAATTAATCAATACTAAAATTTATCAATGGAGGATCTAGTTTTTACACAACCCTTGCAGGTTCATCCAATAATTACTTATTGCAAATATTGTCCTTAAGGGATAAACAATATTGCATCTATTAATTTTCAATTATGATTATTACATAAACATGTATTTCTGCCTTCAGGACAATCTGTGTGCAACACTGCATCCAGATGGGAGACATGGACACATACTTTCATTTTAATTGCTTTTCCAAACCCAAAAGAGTTACATGAAATAAATCAGACTCAGGTAAAAGTAAATTGCTTTTTCATGATAATTTTTTTTGAGAACTGCATTCATGTATGAGGTCTAAAGTGACATTGTCTGAAAATAAACTTAATTTAGTTAATAGATTTTGGTTCATCAAATTACTGAGACGCAAACTGGTACAGTTTGAGAACACTACTTAAAATTAAATAAAATTCATTATGTGACTTAAAAGACAGTTCCAAAAGAGAATCACCTTTAAGTTAGTTTGCTATATTTTCTGCTTATAGAACAAATACATAAAGAAACTAGGGCAGAAAATCAATCATATCAAATTTACTACGATCAGAAAACCAAGGTAAGTTTAAAAAGTACCTTTAGCTTTCAGATGCAGGTAAGTTTACCAGGTTAATAAAGGCAAGTAAAAATTATTGTTAGTTCTAGTAAATCTTCTATTCAGAAAGGAACTTAAAGATAATTTAAACATCTTTATTTACATATATAGTTAAAAATAAATTAAATAAGAAAACTTGCAATTAGTATCCTTTTAAAACTAATTATTATTGTCTACATTATATGACTTATTAAAATGTTAATGATACTTGTAATTTTTCTGTTAAAAAACATAGCATAGTTCAATTTCCTTCATGTTTCTGCCCTTTATACATCAGTAAGTACAAATATATATTTCATAGGCCATATCATTTCATTTTATTTATGATTCCATTCTTGCCAAGTGGACAGTTAATGCTAACCACAAGTATTTTTTGTTTTGTTTTGTTCTGTTTTTGTTTTTTTTAAGAAAATCATAATGAACTTTGGGAGTAGATAAAGGTACAGATGTAGTGAAAAGAAGGGGCACATGTACTTCAATGTTCTTAGTAGCAATGTCCACAGTCGCCAAACTGTGGAAGGAGCAAAGATGTCCTTCAAAAGACAAATGGATAAAGAAGATGTGGCCTATATACACAATGGAATATTATTCAGCCATCAGAAAAGATGAACACCCACCATTTTCATCCACAAGGATGCAACTGGAGGGGATTATGTTAAATGAAGTAAGTCAAAAAGAGAAAGACAATTATCCTCTTGTTTCACTCACATGTGGAACATTAACAATAGCATGGAGAGCCATAGGGAAAGGGAGCAAAATCCAAAGGGGTCGAAATTAGAGAGGGAGATGAACCATGAGAAACTATGGACTCTGAGAAAAAAATCTGGGAGTCCCAGAGGGGACTGAAGGTCTCTGTGAGTGGGAGGATGGGACAACTGGGTGATGGGCATTAAGGAGGGCATGTGCTGTGATGACCACTGGGTGTTGCACTTAGCTAATGAATCATTGAACACTACACTGAGGACTAATTATGTACTGTACAGTGGCTAGCTGAACATAACAAAAGAAAGAAAGAAAGAAAAAAGAAAGAGAGTGAGCATAAACACATTAAGAAAAAAAAGAACTTTGGAGGTAGAACACTACAACCATCAAGAAGCAAATGTCTATAATAGTACAGAAACAGCTGAAAATGTTGGGATGGGGAATTTCAAAGCAGTCTGACCTTGGTGAAAACAAGCTTTTGTTATGTAGGTATTTACTAACTTAAAATTCTTTAATAATAAACCACAAAAAGTGCCAGACTTTTTCCAAATATCAATCCATTATTGATTCAATCTTCATTATATTCACATAGCCCTAGACACTGTCTGTTTTATCTACATGCAAAGCTATTTTACTGTCCTTATAGCAGAATTGCAGAACATAGGTTAAGAGTGTTTTGAAAGGTAGTATGTAAAGCAGGCTTCGGTGCATTTTGTTTTTCAGTTTTTTTAAAGGATTAAATATATGTTGCTGTGGGTGAATATCAAATGAGTTAGGAGATTCTAATGCTCATGGGTATGGCCCACAAATGTCCAACAGTGCATAATATTTCTTTTTTTTAAATTTTATTTATTTATTTGACAGATACAGATCGCAGAAGGCAGAGAGGCAGGTAGAAAGAGGGAGAAGCAGGATCCCTGCTAAGCAGAGAGCCCGATGCGGGGCTCGATCCCAGGACCCTGGGATCATGACCTGAGCTGAAGGCAGAGGCTTTAACCCACTGAGCCACCCAAGTGCCCCAGTATATAATATTTCTTAGAAAACATAGAAAATTCTCTAAGTTTAAGAAGAAAACAAGGGTAGAAGTAGTTGCCAATTTTCTCATACTATTATCTATATCACTGGCTTATTCCCTTAAATGGACTTGGTGTCAGTTGCCTCATTTACTGAAATTGATAACTACAGTAAAGCCACTTTAAGTTATTATCAGTTCTTTAAAGTTGTGAAATATATATTATTCTACATCTCGTCTTTGGTGGATAAAACTATCTAGGACCTAATTCCTTGCTAGAACTCCTGAGGAGACATAGTCTGATTTTTGTAAGACTCCTATATGCAAAATAATACAAAACAAAACAAAAATTCAGAAATATTTGAGATTGGAGATGAAACCTTATGGTTCTCAGCTCCCATAAACTAGCCATAAAGTAATTTATTAAGATTAATGATCAGATTATAAGTCCAAATCTAAAAACATCTGGTTAGTATAAACATGTTTTTTAAAATACCCATAGTGGGGTGCTTGGGTGGCTCAGTGGGTTAAGCCTCTGCCTTCGGCTCAGGTCATGATCTCAGGGTCCTGGGATTGAGCTCCACATCAGGCTCTCTGCTCAGCAGGGAGCCTGCTCCTCCCCCCCCCCACTGCCTGTCTGTCTGCCTACTTATGATCTCTGTCAAATAAAAAGAAAAAAAAAAAAAACATTAAAATGCCCATAGTAAGACTAGTGCAGAGAAGAAATCTGCTTTACAGAATGAGAATTGGTGTGCATGAATTTGATCCAAGATTCATGATTTCTAAGATGGAATGTTCTTGACAGTGAAACAGTATGGAGTCTCTCAAGTTACTAGAACAGTCTTCTAATGAACCTGAGTCAGCTTTTCAGAGAGGAAGAACACACCAAAGCAAAGGTGAGAGTTGAATCTCATGGGGCACCTGGGTGGCTCAGTTGGCTAAGTGACTGCCGTTAGCTCGGTCAGGATCCCAGGATCCTGGGATCAAGTCCTATATCAGGCTCCCTGCTCTGCAGGAGAGCCTGCTTCTTCCTCTAGCCTCTGCCTGCTGCTACCCCTGCTTGTGCTCTCTCTCTCTGTCAAAAAAATAAAATATTGGGAAAAGAGAGAGAGAGAGAGTTGAATCTCATGTAAAAACATGATTACACAAAGCTAATGTTGGTATTCACATTGGCTAAATAGGGTCACATCCTGCTTTTATCTGGAGGAACCAATAAGAGTAGTGAAGGGCCTGGAGCATGCCAAAGATTATGTGAAAGAAGATACAAGAATACAAGAATAGAAAAGACTATGTTGGCAGGTATAGAAATTTAGTATCTGGGACTCTTGCAACAAACCTTTCTGGGGAAAATGAAAAGAGTAGAAAACTGGGTAGAAACATTATGGAATTTCAAGAAAACTTTGGAAAAAAAGAGTTTGGGAACATTACTTTTTTGCATTTTCACAATTTAGGAAGAGTAAGAAGCGATGGCGCATGGGGACATCCTCCGCACTAGAATCAGACAATACTGCGCCAACCACTACTTACTCCCTGTGTCATTTCTGAAACTCACCTTTCAGTTCTTTCCTTGCAAAACCTGGGTAATAATAACTATCTCACAACACTTTTGTAATGATTCAGTGTGACAATATAAGCACAAAATAGATACTCAGTTATTGCAACTGCTGTAAATATCACTGCTATTATTTCTTTCAGGAAAATGAGAAGGAAAGCAATTGGTGCTTCCAGGTTCTAAGCAAGAACACAGTATTTCAGAGACATCTGGATAGTTTGAATGCCACAAGTTTTCTCCAAAGTCTATTCAGTGAGGTTCACTTTAAGGCATTTCCTCCTGCCATAGTAACATTTATCTTGAGTTTGCAAGTCATTAGAAATATTAACTAGGTACTTGTACATTTTCTAGAACAATCGGTATAATTATTTCACAAAATTCTTGATTACTTAACCCTCTAAACTAGTAATTATCAATTTAAGCAAAATACAGTAAATGTGAGGCATATTTCTTACTTTTGTTCACAAATTCCTTTAAAGAGCATTTACCAATAACCTGGATTGGGAAATATGACTATGTAGTAACTAACCAGAGCTGCCAAACCTAGGAGATAGACAGGCATGAGAACTAGATCTTGCTTCTGGCTTTCAAAATCAGGTTTTAGTCTTGCTTTTCCATATGTCCCACTGAACTTTTTCCACATAAACTTGATCCCAAGGAAGTTTGTGTAATGCATTTAGACAAAAATGAAAGTCCTGCTAAGAGCTCAAAGTATCACCTTTGTTAACAAGACTGAAAACCATACTTTAAGTAACAGGTTAAAGTGAAAGGATGTGACCGCAATGAAACAATGTATTTAGAAGAGGCAAACAGATGTGGAAAGCAAAGGATTCATGCTAGGGTGTATTTTTGTCCGTGTTCTGTGTTCTCAGACCTGGAAGGAAGGTCTCCTTTACTCCACACCACACCTTGTGAGGTAGAACTTTCATTACAGGAAAACCTGAGGAAATCCAAGCAGAGAGTGAAGGGACATGTCAAAAGTAACTTAGCCCATAAGTGGCAGGAGCAGTATCTCAACTCAAGTGTACTAGACCTCAAAGCTGATGCACTTTTTCCACTATTTATGATGCTTCTATGTTCAAAGAGCAAGGATGTTATGTTTTCACAACCCCGAGGGGGCAATATATTATTAAAAAAAAAAAAGTTTCACATGTTTCAAGAATACATTTACTGGCAAAGTTCATTCTTGTGATCTAAGCTTTAAGTCTCCAGGAAATACACACATGCAGCATGAGTAATGTTTCTTTTTGCCTTTGAGTCCTATTCCCAAAGCCTGAAGTGCCCCTGCCCTTCTTTCTGCCCCCGTTTCATTCATGAATATTCCTATTCATCTTTCAAAATGGGGTCTAATATTGCCTCTTCTACGAAGCCTTACTTATTCGACCCTTAGCTCTTCTCAACCCACACAAAACATGGCGTACTTTCTTTGTGGCTCCAGCAAACAGAACATTTTTGCATGACAACGTTCCTTAAAGCATTGTACATATTTGTTAGCACATCTGTCTTCCCCTGCTAAGCTGTGACCTCTACAAGGGCAGGAATGTTAGTTTATTCATGTCTCTTTGTCTTTAGTGACTAACAAAGTGAACAGTACAAAAGTGCTTAATAAATGCCTGATGATGACTGAATGAGTTTCTCTTGTTACATGTTCTGCTTACATAAAAGAAAATATTTAACTAATTCACTTGTGGAGAGATGGAAGCCAAGAACAAATTGGAAGTTAGTGGTGCTTCTTTCTCTTTTCTTGCTTCCCCCCAATTGGGATGTACCTAAGGGGAATTTTCAACTGAATCTGAGTAAAAATAATTTCAATTCTGAATAATCACTTTCTGGAAATGGATCCTTTGCACTTTTTCCCCCTAGTATTTCTAAAAAGAATGGAGAGTAACAACTTATTAAGAATATCTAATTACTTTTATTTTCAGACACTGAGAATGCTTGGATTCCATATAGAGAGTTTCATTATCTTCTTTTTAGAGGCACTCTGAATGTGAATTGCATCTGAGTTAGTCTATCCTTCCAGGAACAGAATTAGTTTTCCTCACACTCTCAGGGAAGGTGATGCATAACACAGGTTACATGTCAGAAGCGTTCCCCAGAGATGGCGATTTTGATTCGGCATCCTACCGTTTCAAAAATACAGCTATATAATTGTAATACGCTATTGGATCTATATGCCGGGAGCAGTTACAACTTTGAAAAGAATCAGATTAAATAAAATGTCTTTATTAGAGGTCATTCATTCTTGGAACATAAATAATCTTATTTCAGATTTTGTGTATTAGGTTTATTAAATTGGATCCTTCATGATAAAACTGCCTCACAGCAAGCAAAAGGATAAAAAAAAATAAGTAAATAAATACATACATAAATAAATAAATAAACTTCCCTGGGCCTTTCCTATTCAAAGAGGACTTTACTGTCTGTGATTGCTATTTGTGTGTGGGGGGGTGAAGCGGAAAAGACCAATCTGTAACCTCCAGTCCCTTCCACACTGTGCACACACGGAGATTGCTCTTTGATTTGCAGCTGTTATTTGCAGAGCTTGTCAGTGTTTGCAACTCTGCTTCTCAAGCTCACCTTGGGCCCAGATCTTCTTGGCTCTGAAAACACCACAGTCCCTGATTGAAACAAGCCTGCTTGTTCTGTCTACAGCTCTCCAAAAGTTGACTTTCATGACAAAGTATTGGAAACTCTTTTTAGTGCTCATTTGTGTGCTGACTTCCTCTATCTCCCTTCCCTTCACCATCCTAGAGTTAGAACAGGTTGCTCTCAGTAGTCTTTACACTTAGCTATATACATATATATATATATATTTTTTTTCTTTCAAGGGACAATCCATTTTGCTGTCCTTATCACTTTGTTATGAGAAAAAATTATTTCTGCTTTGATTATAAAAACAAGACATTATTTATGATCACTCTGTCCTAGCTTGACTTTTTTTTTTTTTTTAAACCATGAATCACTCTGATGAAGTACATCAGAAAAAGAGGGCATAATATGAATTATGGTCCAGGTCTTACTTATTCGATAAGCATTAATAAGGATTCTGCTATATTTAAGTCATTCTGATAAATTCTGAGACTCTGTAAAAGTGTAAGGCCTAGGTCTTTCCCTGGGTTTATTAATGTGATAGTAGGGAAGACAAATACATAATAAAAAAATCAAGACAATGCTGTACCTATTATCAGAGTAGAGAATATAATCTAACATTGTAGAATCCAAAAGACTTTCAAAAAGGTAATTAAAAGCTGACATACAATGATATATTAGCTTTGGGTGTACAAAATACTGATCTGGCCATTTTGTACATTACTCAGTGCTCACCAAGATAAGTGTAGTCACTACCTGTCTCCATACAAGGTTATTACAATATTATTGACCACATTCCCTATGTAGTACTTTTCATCTCTACATTGTATGTTAACTATATTTCACTAATAATTTTATTTATTTATTTATTTGAGAGAGAGAATGAGAGAGAGAGAGAGAGCATGAGAGGACAGAGGTCAGTGGGAGAAACAGACTCCCTGCTGAGCAGGGAGCCTGTTGTGGGGCTTGATCCCAGACTCCAAGATCATGGCCTGAGCCGAAGGCAGTTGTTTAACCAACTGAGCCACCCAGGCGTCCCATATTTCACTAATAATTCTTTTAAAAGGTAGTTTAAAGTTACCAAAAAATAATGGATACATGTCATTATGCATTTTTCAAAACCCATAGAATATACACAGAGAATGAATTCTAATGTAAACTGCAGACTTTGGGTGATAATGATGTGTCAATGCGGTTCATCAATTGTAACAAATCTATCAGTCTGTGGGAGATGTTGATAGTGGAAAAAGGCTCTGTGTAGAAGCAGGAAATATATGGAAATTATTTTCTCCTGAATTTTGCTAGGAACCTAAAACTGCTCCAAAAAATAGTCTGCTAATTAAAAAAAAAAAAAAAGTACTACCTTAGTTTTGATAAATATACAACTTATAAACCTACAGAATGGTTTATCACACCTAACCCAGAAAAAAATCTTATCTTTCCCTCTTAAGCCTCTTGTATCCACAACATAAAGGAAGAGAAGGCTGTAACAGTAAATGGCACAATTGCACACACTGTCCTGTGTGTGCAATTGTGCCTGTCCTTTCAGGGGGAAGACATCTGACTAGATAGCCCTTGTATTCCTTCATTATATGTTCAAGTGTATCCTATTAACATGGAAGTATAAAAATAAACACGCAAAATAGAAAAGAGGCATAGATAAATATCATTTAAGCCTATATAAAATGAGAAATACCTGTTTGGCATACATAATTCCATAAATGGTATAATAGTGTGGAATCAAAAGTAAATTTTTTTAAGTATTATTGAGCTATGGGATGGGACAGTTACTCCTCCATACTTATTAATTTTCAGTGGATGGTAATTGTTCAGAACTGGCTAATCATAATGCTTGGTCTATGAAAAATTTTAATCAAAATTCTAGATATAGTTGGCTTCTATGTACTTGTTTATGTACTTGTATATTTTAATTGTGTAATAAACAATCTTAAATATCATCCAAAATAAAATCTAGTTCTTTGAAAATAAATGACAGCTAATCAAATGGTCTTTTGTTCTTATACCATTTTCTACCCCAACTATTAATTCTAAATCTTCAGCTCTGTGTATTCTTAAAAAATGTATTTTGAGTTATCTTTCACTAAAAAAAGAATATGCAACCTTTGAACATTTTTCACATGGTATTAATATTGCTAAAATTCATCCATAGTCTTGGCTTTATGTTTAGCTAATGTATAATATATCATTTCTGATTATATACTCATTATTTATTTCTGGAATATTATTTCATGAATTTATTTCTTGGTGGGTACTTGAATTCTTTCCAAATTTTTGTTTTTGTGAACATTAGTGATATAATACTCCTGAGCCTGTCTTTGTTGTACAGATGCAAGACACTCTTTTGTGTACATACTTAGAAATGTGTTTTCTGTGATAAGATATGAAATAATGAAATGATACATCATTATTTCTTAAGAAAATAATGCACACTCTTTCAGTGGTAAATCAATGAAGTCTACCACTAAAATTAGATAAAAGATTCTGTGGATCCTCTTGTCCTAAATGCCCAGTAATGTCAGTTTTAAATTTTGCCAGTGTAATAGAAATATGACAGAATGTCATAAAGTCATTTTTGCATATTTTGCTGACCATAGATGAGGTTAATCATCCTGGGTTTTTTTTGTTTTGTTTTGTTTTGTTTTTTAATTTTATTTTTAAATTTTATTTTTTATAAACATGTATTTTTATCCCCAGGGGTACAGGTCTGTGAATCGCCAGGTTTACACACTTCACAGCACTCACGATAGCACATACCCTCCCCAATGTCCATAATCCCACCCCCCCTCCCAAACCCCCTCCCCTCATCAACCCTCAGTTTGTTTTGTGAGATTAAGAGTCACTTATGGTTTGTCTCCCTCCCAATCCCATCTTGTTTCATTTACTCTTCTCCTACCCCCTTAACCCCCCATGTTGCATCTCCTCTCCCTCATATCAGGGAGATCATATGATAGTTGTCTTTCTCCAATTGACTTATTTCGCTAAGCACGATACCTTCTAGTTCCATCCACGTCATCGCAAATGGCAAGATTTCATTTCTTTTGATGGCTGCATAGTATTCCATTGTGTATATATACCACTTCTTCTTTATCCATTCGTCTGTTGATGGACATCTAGGTTCTTTCCATAGTTTGGCTATTGTAGACATTGCTGCTATAAACATTCGGGTGCACGTGCCCCTTCGGATCACTATGTTTGTATCTTTAGGGTAAATACCCAGCAGTGCAATTGCTGGGTCATAGGGTAATTCTATTTTCAACATTTTGAGGAACCTCCATGCTGTTTTCCAGAGTGGTTGCACCAGCTTGCATTCCCACCAACAGTGTAGGAGGGTTTCCCTTTCTCCGCATCCTCGCCAGCATCTGTCATTTCCTGACTTGTTAATTTTAGCCATTCTGACTGGTGTGAGGTGATATCTCATTGTGGTTTTGATTTGTATTTCCCTGATGCCGAGTGATATGGAGCACTTTTTCATGTGTCTGTTGGCCATCTGGATGTCTTCTTTGCAGAAATGTCTGTTCATGTCCTCTGCCCATTTCTTGATTGGATTATTTGTTCTTTGGGTGTTGAGTTTGCTAAGTTCTTTATAGATTTTGGACACTAGCCCTTTATCCAATATGTCATTTGCAAATATCTTCTCCCATTCTGTCAGTTGTCTTTTGGTTTTGTTAACTGTTTCCTTTGCTGTGCAAAAGCTTTTGATCTTGATAAAATCCCAATAGTTCATTTTTGAACTATTTTTGCTTCCCTTGCCTTTGGCGATGTTCCTAGGAAGATGTTGCTGCGGCTGAGGTCGAAGAGGTTGCTGCCTGTGTTCTCCTCAAGGATTTTGATGGATTCCTTTCTCACATTGAGATCCTTCATCCATTTTGAGTCTATTTTCATGTGTGGTGTAAGGAAATGATCCAATTTCATTTTTCTGCATGTGGCTGTCCAATTTTCCCAACACCATTTATTGAAGAGGCTGTCTTTTTTCCATTGGACATTCTTTCCTGCTTTGTCGAAGATTAGTTGACCATAGAGTTGAGGGTCTATTTCTGGGCTCTCTATTCTGTTCCCTTGATCTATGTGTCTGTTTTTGTGCCAGTACCATGCTGTCTTGATGATGACAGCTTTGTAATAGAGCTTGAAGTCCGGGATTGTGATGCCACCAACTTTGGCTTTCTTTTTCAATATTCCTTCGGCTATTCGAGGTCTTTTCTGGTTCCATATAAATTTTAGGATTATTTGTTCCATTTCTTTGAAAAAAATTCTTTGATAGGAATTGCATTATATGTGTAGATTGCTTTAGGTAGCATAGACATTTTCACAATATTTATTCTTCCAATCCAGGAGCATGGAACACTTTTCCATTTCTTTGTGTCTTCCTCAATTTCTTTCATGAGTACTTTAAAGTTTTCTGTGTATAGATTCTTAGTCTCTTTGGTTAGGTTTATTCCTAAGTATCTTATAGTTTTGGGTGCAATTGTAAATGGGATTGACTCCTTAATTTCTCTTTCTTTTGTCTTGTTGTTGGTGTAGAGAAATGCAACTGATTTCTGTGCATTGATTTTATATCCTGACACTTTACTGAATTCCTGTACAAGTTCTAGCAGTTTTGGAGTGGAGTCTTTTGAGTTTTCCACATATAGTATCATATCATCTGCGAAGAGTGATAGTTTGACTTCTTCTCTGCCGATTTGGATGCCTTTAATTTCCTTTTGTTGTCTGATTGCTGAGGCTAGGACTTCTAGTACTATGTTGAATAGCAGTGGTGATAACGGACATCCCTGCCGTGTTCCTGACCTTAGCAGAAAAGCTTTCAGTTTTTCTCCATTGAGAATGATATTTGCAGTGGGTTTTTCATAGATGGCTTTGATAATATTGAGGTATGTGCCCTCTATTCCTACACTTTGAAGAGTTTTGATCAGGAAGGGATGCTGTACTTTGTCAAATGCTTTTTCAGCATCTATGGAGAGTATCATGTGGTTCTTGTTCTTTCTTTTATTAATGTGTTGTATCACACTGACTGATTTGCTGATGTTGAACCAACCTTGCAGCCCTGGAATAAATCCCACTTGGTCGTGGTGAATAATCCTTTTAATGTACTGTTGAATCCTATTGGCTAGTATTTTGGAGAGAATTTTTGCATCTGTGTTCATCAAGGATATTGGTCTGTAGTTCTCTTTTTTGATGGGATCCTTGTCTGGTTTTGGGATCAAGGTGATGCTGGCCTCATAAAATGAGTTTGGAAGTTTTCCTTCCATTTCTATTTTTTGGAATAGTTTCAGGAGAATAGGAATTAGTTCTTCTTTAAATGTTTGGTAGAATTCCCCCGGGAAGCCGTCTGGCCCTGGGCTTTTGTTTGTTTGGAGATTTTTGATGACTGTTTCAATCTCCTTACTGGTTATGGGTCTGTTCAGGCTTTCTATTTCTTCCTGGTTCAGTTGTGGTAGTTTATATGTCTCTAGGAATGCATCCGTTTCTTCCAGATTGTCAAATTTGTTGGCGTAGAGTTGCTCATAGTATGTTCTTATAATTGTCTGTATTTCTTTGGTGTTAGTTGTGATCTCTCCTCTTTCATTCATGATTGTATTTATTTGGGTCCTTTCTCTTTTCTTTTTGATAAGTCTGGCCAGGGGTTTATCGATCTTATTAATTCTTTCAAAGAACCAGCTCCTAGTTTTGTTGATTTGTTCTATTGTTTTTTTGGTTTCTATTTCATTGATTTCTGCTCTGATCTTTATGATTTCTCTTCTCCTGCTGGGTTTAGGCTTTCTTTCTTGTTCTTTCTCCAGCTCCTTTAGGTGTAGGGTTAGGTTGTGTACCTGAGACCTTTCTTGTTTCTTGAGAAAGGCTTGTACCGCTATATATTTTCCTCTCAGGACTGCCTTTGTTGTGTCCCACAGATTCTGAACCATTGTGTTTTCATTATCATTTGTTTCCATGAATTTTTTCAATTCTTCTTTAATTTCCTGGTTGACCTATTCATTCTTTAGAAGGATGCTGTTTAGTCTCCATGTATTTGGGTTCTTTCCAAATTTCCTCTTGAGATTGAGTTCTAGCTTCAGAGCATTGTGGTCTGGAAATATGCAGGGAATGATTCCAATCTTTTGATAATGGTTGAGACCTGATTTAGGACCAAGAATGTGATCTATTCTGGAGAATGTTCCATGTGCACTAGAGAAGAATGTGTATTCTGTTGCTTTGGGATGAAATGTTCTGAATATATCTGTGATGTCCATCTGGTCCAGTGTGTCATTTAAGGCCTTGATTTCCTTGTTGATCTTTTGCTTGGATGATCTGTCCATTTCAGTGAGGGGAGTGTTAAAGTCCCCCACTATTATTGTATTATTGTCGATGTGTTTCCTTGATTTTGTTATTAATTGGTTTATATAGTTGGCTGCTCCACGTTAGGGGCATAGATATTTAAAATTGTTAGATCTTCTTGTTGGACAGACCCTTTGAGTACGATATAGTGTACTTCCTCGTCTTTGGCTTAAAATCTAATTGATCTGATATAAGGATTGCCACTCCTGCTTTCTTCTGATGTCCATTAGCATGATAAATTCTTTTCCATCCCCTCACTTTAAATCTGGAGGTGTCTTCGGGTTTAAGATGAGTTTCTTTAGGCAACATATAGATGGGTTTTGTTTTTTTATCCATTCTGATACCCTGTGTCTTTTGATTGGGGCATTTAGCCCATTAACATTCAGGGTAAGTATTGAGAGATATGAATTTAGTGCCATTGTATTGCCTGTAAGGTGACTGTTATTGTATATTGTCTCTGTTTCTTTCTGATCTACTACTTTTAAGGTCTCTCTTTGCTTAGAGGACCCCTTTCAATATTTCCTGTAGAGATGGTTTGGTATTTGCAAATTCTTTCAGTTTTTGTTTGTCCTGGAAGCTTTTAATCTCTCCTTCTATTTTCAATGATAGCCTAGCTGGATATAATATTCTTGGCTGCATGTTTTTCTCGTTTAGTACTCTGAATATATCATGCCAGCTCTTTCTGGCCTGCCAGGTCTCTGTGGATAAGTCTGCTGCCAATCTAATATTTTTACCATTGTACGTTACAGACTTCTTTTCCCGGGCTGCTTTCAGGATCTTCTCTTTGTCACTAAGACTTGTAAATTTTACTATTAGGTGACGGGGTGTGGACCTATTCTTATTGATTTTGAGGGGGGTTCTCTGAACCTCCTGGATTCTGATGCTTGTTCCCTTTGCCATATTGGGGAAATTCTCTCCAATAATTCTCTCCAATATACCTTCTGCTCCCCTCTCTGTTTCCTCTTCTTCTGGAATCCCAATTATTCTAATGTTGTTTCGTCTTATGGTGTCACTTATCTCTCGAATTCTCCCCTCATGGTCCAGTAGCTCTTTGTCCCTCTTTTGCTCAGCTTCTTTATTCTCTGTCATTTGGTCTTCTATATCACTAATTCTTTCTTCTGCCTCATTTATCCTAGCAGTCAGAGCCTCCATTTTTGATTGCACCTCATTAATAGCTTTTTTGATTTCAACTTGGTTAGAGTTTAGTTCTTTTATTTCTCCAGAAAGGGCTTTTATATCTCCCGAGAGGGTTTCTCTAATTTCTTCCATGCCTTTTTCGAGCCCGGCTAGAACCTTGAGAATCGTCTATCTGAACTCTAGATCTGACATATTACCAATGTCTGTATTGATTAGGTCCCTAGCCTTTGGTACTGTCTCTTGTTCTTTTTTTTGTGGTGAATTTTTCTGCCTTGTCATTTTGTCCAGATAAGAGTATATGAAGGAGCAAGTAAAATACTAAAAGGTTGGCAACAACCCCAGGAAAATATGCTTTAGCCAAATCAGAAGAGATCCCAAATCGTGAGGGGGGAGGAAGGGGATAAAAAGAGGTTCAGAAAGAAAAAAGATAAAAAAAAAAAAAAAGAAACAATTTAAAAAAGAAAACCAATAAAGAAAAAATATGCAAATTAAATATATATATATATATATATATATATATTAGATAAACTAGTTAGAAAACGTTAAAAAAGAAAAGGGTAAAAGTTAAAAAAATTTAGCAGAAGAAGAAAAATAAATTGAAAAAGAAAAATAATTAAATTAACTGCAAGGCTAAAAAATCATGGGGAGAAAGCCGTGAGTTCTGTGCTTTGCTTTCTCCTCCTCTTGAATTCCGCTTCTCTCCTTGGTATTGAAACTGCACTCCTTGGTAGGGGAACTTGGTCCTGGCTGGGTTCCTTGTTGATCTTCTGGGGGAGGGGCCTGTTGTAGTGATTCTCAAGTGTCTTTGCCCCGGGCGGAGTTGCACCGCCCTTACCAGGGGCCGGGCTGAGTAATCCGCTCCGGTTTGCTTTCAGGAGCTTTTGTTCCCTGAGCGCTTTCCGTAGAGTTCCAGAGGGCGGGAATGAAGATGGCGGCCTCCCGGTCTCCGGCCGGAGGAGCCGAGAGCCCGGGGCCCCACTCCTCAGTGCACCCTCAGAGAGCAGCGCCCAATTACTCCCGTCACCCTGGCCTCCGGCCGCGCTCCGAGCTGACCGAGCCTGCGACTGGTTCAAGGTAACCCCGAGCTTAGAGTTTACTCCTCAGCTCTGTCTCTGTAGCCAGCTTCCCCATTCTAATACCTGTAAGCTCTGCAACACTCAGACACCCCCGATCCTTCTGTGACCCTGCGGGACCTGAGGCCACGCTGACCCTGCATGGGCTTCACCCCGGTTAAGCCTCTGGAGCGATGTCCCTCAGCGGAACAGACTTTTAAAAGTCCCGATTTTGTGCTCCGTTGCTCCGCCGCTTGCCGGGAGCCGGCCCCTCCCCCCCGCGGTCTATCTTCCCGTCGCTTTGGATTCACTTCTCCGCCCGTCCTACCTTTCAGAAAGTGGTTGATTTTCTGTTTCTAGAGTCGCTGTTCTTCTTCTCTTTGATCTTCCATTGGATTTGTAGGTGTTTGCAATCTTTAGATAAGCTATCTAGCTGATCTCCCGCTACCTGAAGTAGTCTCAGCCTACTACTTCTCCGCCATCTTGACTCCTCTCCCTCATCTTGGTTTTTTTAACTGGCCTTAAGTAACATGCATGTTTGTGTCTTTTGTCTATTTTTTTTTTCTATTTTGTGTCTACACTCTTTCTATTGATTTGTAGATGCTCTTCATACATGTTTTTCTTCATATATTTTTCATAGAAGACAATTATCAATATACTTTTTGTTGTAAACGATCCCTCTTCATTTCCTTTCATATATATTTTAATAAATAAGAGCTCTTAATTTTAATAGTCAAATTTGATAAGCTTTATTTTGTATCTTATTCAATAAGTGTTTTCCTACACAATATTCAAAAGATAATTAATTTTAAAAAATTACTAACAAATTTAAATTTTGTATTTTGCTATTTAGTCTTTAACCTACCTGGAGCCATATATGGCCTAGGGAAAGATCTAATTTAATATTTTTCCAGTTGAATAACCTGTTTCTTACTTAAACTCACCAAAAAGCTCTTTAAGATTTCATAAAGAATTTTCAAGTATTTATAGTACTGTAGCACTTCAAAATCCTTTGAACATAAAACAATGGCATTTTCATATCTTAAGACAGATAATATCTCAAATATGGATAATGATAAGTAAGAGAAAGACAGAATTAGAAAAGTAGAATGTAACAAGGATCAGAGTTGTGAATTATATTCTTTATAAAATACCCTTAATGACCTAAATAGTTACTATGATCTGCTGCAAGATGGTGTTTTCCTTTGGTTAAAACATCATGGGGTTTCACCTTGAGGACCTATGACCATGAATACTTATCTAAAGTCTTAATTTAAAAAATACTCAATATTAATTGCCTTATGTAACAGATATTAAAGTAATTCTTGCTAAAACTGTCTACTCTGAACATAATTAGCGTTCCTTAATTGTCTCGAGAAAAACTTATTGAAAAGATATAGAATATACCATATGCAATCATTTTGTCAGATAATGAGCAAAATTTTCTTTGAGATTCTCATGGGAGAATAGAGCAAACATGTTTTTACTCATATAAAACATAGATTCTAGAAATACAAATTTAAGAAACACTTCGATTAACAAATAAAATAGTAAGAAATATTTGGTTGCCTTCAGTTTATTAACTTAGCTCAAATGATTATTTCTCTTATTTTAGCAACAAATAAGATATTCATTTTCTACAAAAATTATAACTTGAAATTGTAGGATATAATTTATTTTTTAGTAATAGTTTTCTATATAGGAGTCACCTCAGGTTGAAAATTTGTGTATTGTGAATATTGCATATACTGGATTATCAAGAGATATTAATTTATGA
Organism: Enhydra lutris kenyoni; assembly: GCF_002288905.1. Classification (NCBI taxonomy): domain Eukaryota; kingdom Metazoa; phylum Chordata; class Mammalia; order Carnivora; family Mustelidae; genus Enhydra; species Enhydra lutris. The sequence continues at coordinate 22,508,801 of NW_019154099.1, forward strand.
ACAAAAATGGAAATAATACTAACAGATGTAACTTTACATTTCTATGAAAGATACATCCTTATTCTCAGGAACCTGAAAACTTTGAAGCTGTTCATGCACATGAGAGCCAAAGAAACATATAATGTCTATTTTTTTCCTTGTGTTTATGTGACATAATCTATTACTTCATAGCACAAAAATATAGGTGGTTTATCACTTTGAAATTTAGTGCTAACTACCCTAACAGTTCCCAGGTGCTTATGGAGATTATTTTATGCTTTGAAATATTAGTGTAAGGAAGAAGATATCTATTTCTTTCATTTTACTTTTAGATATATGAACTGAAATGTTATAAGTCAACTATATTTTCTGGTTTTTTGTTTGTTTGTTTGTTTGTTTAGATGACTACATCCACTCCATGTTAAGGAAGGATGGGATTATTTGTTTTTAACTAAAATTATTTTCAATATCAAACAGAAATATTTCACCCTTCATCACATAACTTTTGGCCATGTGAGTAATTTGGTAACACTATTATCATTTGCATAGCATATACTCAGGAATAAACAGGCATTCAAATTTCAAACTTTATATAAGATGGTGCTTAATTGTCAAGAAATAAAATATAAACTGATCTCACAGCTTAATTATAAAAATTAAGTTTAAAAAATGAGAACCAAGGTGCCTAAGTGACTCAGTCAGTTAAGTGACTAATACTTGATTTTGGCTCATATCATGATCTCAGGGTCCTGGAATCAAGCTCCAGTGGGGCTCCCAGCTGATCGGGGAGTCTGCCTGAGGATTCTCTCTCTCCATCTCATTCCCTCCCCCTACTCACTGTCTCTTTCTGCCCCTTCTCTCACAAATAAGTAAACGAATCTTTAAAAATAAATAAATAAAATTCTAAAAATGAGTACCAGGAGAACAAAAAGAAAATGCAATAAATACTATAATTAAACATGTCTGTCATAAAATTATTATCAGTTCCATGCTTAAAGTCTTAATACCCTCAATTTGTTGTTGAGGCTGCCCTAGTATTATATTCAGTAAATTATTGTCCCAATTAATTTGATGTTATGAGCAACATTAGTTTAGTTACAAAATCAAAATTCTAGTTTTGGGGCGCCTGGGTGGCTCAGTGGGTTAAGCCTCTGCCTTCGGCTCAGGTCATGATCTCAGGGTCCTGGGATCGAGTCCCACATCGGGCTCTCTGCTCAGCAGGGAGCCTGCTTCCCTTCCTCTCTCTCTGCCTGCCTCTCTGCCTACTTGTGATCTCTCTCTGTCAAATAAATAAATAAAAAATCTTTAAAAAAAAAAAATTCTAGTTTTACCCCAGATAACTAAATAAATATCAATATCCATGTGGAAGTTTGGATTCTACCAATTAATACATTCCTCACCTATTTCTTCTTAGGAATATTTGATATTGTCTTTTTTTATTATTCAATACTGTTTTATTTTATTTTTTATTATGTTAGTCACCATATAGTATATTAGTTTTTGATGTAGTGTTCCATGATTCATTGTTTGTGTATAACACCTAATACGTGCCCTAAATGTAATCATACTCGACCCTGATTGGGTGTCAGCTTCAAATTCAAAAGAAGCTATACCAGAGAAATGTTTTGATATTCCTCATATTTTGGAGTTCTAGTGAGTATCCAGATTTGGTTTAAAAACAGAGATCATTTCAGATAATTTTAGGGAAAAATATGCACACATATTTAATTTTCAGAATGTTGAACAAAAGAATGCTGAAATGTATAAAGAGTACTATATTTAACATCAAACTTTATTGATAGAATTGGATTTAACTTTCATTTTTAAATAAAGTGTAGCACTCCACCTTAACATGCCATAATTTATTTACATATTTCTCACTGATGCATGTTGTGTTATAAAATAAAATCATTGTACATGTCTATTTTTCCATAAGTAGGATCATCACTAGGACATATATATATGTGTGTGTGTGTGTGTGTGTGTGTGTGTGTGTACATATGTGTGTGGTGTGTGTATGTATGTATGTGTGTGTGTGTATATATATATATATATATATATATATATATATATTTTTTTTTTTTTTTTTTTTTTTTCCTGTGCTGGCTACCTTTGGTGTTCTACAAGCGCTTAAATGATACTGAAGTCCAAAGTGTTGCAGGTAAGGAATGCAATTTATGGCCAGAGTATTTGTCAATTTCAGTAGGGACAAAATCATTGCCTTTCCAGAGGGAAAAGGAGCCTATGTAATCAATCTGTTGGCAAATCTTGCTAACTTATGGTGTCAGATCAAATCTCAGCCACATTCTCTGCTACTGATGTTTGGATATCGTTTGGAGTTTATCTTTGTGTACGGTGTAATAGAATGGTCAAGTTGCATTCTTCTACATATAGCTGTCCAATTTTCCCAGCACCACTTATTGAAGAGACTGTCTTTTTTCCACTGTATATTTTTTCCTGCTTTGCCGAAGATTATTTGACCATAGAGCTGAGGGTCCATATCTGGGCTCTCTACTCTGTTCCACTGGTCTATGTGCCTGTTTTTGTGCCAGTACCATGCTGTCTTGGATATCCATCAGTGACGGTAGCTAGAGGATTCTTGGCAAGGTTAATTCCATATTTCTGAGCTAATGCATAATCTCCACCCCGCACCTATGCATCCATGTTCATCTACCTATTGCACTAACCCTGGTATGACCAAGGGAGAGATGGGTTGTCATCCCCAGGACCAATCTGTATCAATTAGTCAATGAGTTGGAGCAGTAGTCAGTGAGCAGGAGTTTTAAATGAGATAAATGCTGCCACGGCAATCCAATGAGATCTACCGAAAGAACAAAAACCAAAGAGGTTTTTAGTGGTAAAAGGATAAAAATTTATATCATTTTCATTTACTCTAAAGGATATGTCTCCACAAGACCTATACTGCCAGATTTCACTTATTTAAAAGACCCCTGAATCACTGAAGGGTTTATCTCTCAGCTTCTGTCATGCATGTTTGTTACTAGGGCACTTAGACTACTTACTACTTCCTGTGGGGCAGGAAGCATGAATGTCAAAAATATAGTGGGTTGGTTGGTGTTTACTGAATGCTAACATAATTAAAGTAACTGCAGGTGATCGGGAGAGTTAATGTGAGCAATGGGGGGAAAAATGTGTTTTTTTCTGTCCTTGCCATATGAAAGCAAAATTTTGTTCCTGCCTGTTAGTAAAACCCAAAAGAATACATACCAAATCAACAATTTTATGACAATTGACAGAGGCTGCATTGATTTTATCAGATAAAAGAATGGTGTTCCCACCAGTACATTCTTTATTGTCTTAGAGAAGAAAGTGTCTTGAGGGCCTTTTAGTAGAATATAGGCAAATGATGGATTCTCAGGTCTTACATATAAATCCATTGTGATATATCTACTTCTCTTAGCCTTCTGCCCCTTCCTAAATAAAAATGCTAAAGAAGTTCTAGCAATTACATCATATTGATATAAAGCTATAATCATTTATATGCCTTAATAGAAGAATGCAGACAAATCATTAGAACCAGTCAAGTACCTTGGCCATAACAATGAATTCAGGGTGAAGAATAATTGCCTCTATATTTTTAAATTTTCCTTATACTATAACCTACAATCCACTCCCATATATTTCTCATGATTCTGGATACTTATCCAGAACCTGCAATGTTTTGGCATACGCTATTTTCTTCTATTCAGGGACCCTTCCCCCTACTCACACAGGTGAGATATGACCAAAAAGTAATACCCATAGAGTCAATTAGAAATGGCAGAAGTGAGGTGCCTGGATGTTACCATCAGTTGAACATCCACTTCTTGGTTTTGGTTCAGGTTGTGATCTTACAGGTTGTGATCTCATGGTGTCCTAGGATGGAGCCCCATGTCCTTGGGATCCCCACTCAGCTTAAAGTTTCTCCCCTACTCCCCCTCCCCTACTCACATGCACTCACACACTCCCTCTCTCTTAAACAAAAAACAACAAAAAAAAAAATTAAGAAGTGGCAAAGGTAGGTATTAAGGAAAACTAGTGTCATTCATTTTTCAGGTAACTTTCAGTTCATTGTTGCATGGGCTCAGTGTAAATTGGAGGTTCAAGATTCTCATTATACACAAAGCCATCATCTCAAATCTCAAGGAGGTACTCATTCCCAATTATATCCTAGATTTCCAGAGCTGAGAGGAGCTCCACTAATTCCTGAGATCTCTTTTTTTCAAGGTACTAGACCTTGAAAGTCTTCAGAAGAGCAATCAATTTCCAAGAAAATGAAGTGTAGCTTGACTAAAGGTTTGATGTCAAAACTAATCTAGGATATATGCACTTTGTACGTCATCAGGACCTAATGATGAAGAATGTTTCCTTCATTTTTTAAAAATATTAATACCAAAATAGGTCCCTTTCATTTTACTTCTATTGTATCTATCATATAGAATTTTTTTCTTGGGGCTATAAAAATTTCAGGTTTTTGTTCTCTCAAGAAGAATCTTATTGAGTTTTCATTATAAACTTCAGACACAAGAGTTATTTGGCAAATATCAAGAAATACTCCAAATTGTAATGTTGAGATAAGGAGCAAACATTCATCCTAGAAACAAAACAGGTTTTTGAAGGGATATTGACTCAAAGTGAGGAATTTAAATTCTGCACAGTTGGTACATGTTAACTGAAGCAGGGATGGATGCCTCGATCTTCTTAAGAATTAGAATGAGAGGCACCTGGGTGGCTCAGTGGGTTAAAGTCTCTCTACCTTCGGCCCAGGTCATGATCCCAGGGTCCTGGGATCGAACCCCACATCGGACTCTGCTCAGCAGGGAGCCTGCATCCCTTCCTCTCTCTCTGCCTGCCTCTTTGCCTAGTTGCAATCTCTGTCTGTCAAATAAATAAATAAAATCTTAAAAAAAAAGAATTAGAATGAAAATATATCAGAATATTTCAACTAAATAGGCTGTCATATCAAAACCCTCAACATGCCTAAAGAAACAATTTTTAAAGGCAAAGTCATTTCAAAAATTAGAATACAAACTCAATTCAGTTGATTGAAGTAGTTCCTAAGAATAGTTTTATTATATTTTGGTTGAGTTTTGTTTGCTACTTTTGTTTTTTGGTACAATGGAATAAAAATGGCATTACAAAGAAAGACAATATGCTGATGATATGGGAGGAAAAAGTAAAAAATAGAAAAAAGAAAAAAAAAGAGGGTTTTTTCAAGAAAAGAATATTTTCTTTTAAGAAATGACTCTGTTCTAACCCTTGATCCTGTAAAATACTACTGCATGCAATACAAGTGGATGTCAGGTTTTAGGATGGGACCACAGTCCCCCGGGGTTATTTCACAGAACGTGCTCATTCCTCGGGGGTCACCATTGACTGCACTTGAAGCAAAGTGTTCTAGAAGTACTCTAACTTCCTTTACTCCACTGTCAACTCCTGCGGCCTCTCCTTTTTCTCCTGCCATTCCTGGGTGTAGTTTACAGAGTCCATTGTGATTTTTCGGCAAGAGTGTGAAGTTTCTACAAGTTTGACTAAAAGAGAAGAAACCAACTGCTATCTTAACATGACCTGAAAAAGACAAGAACAAAGAAGGGAAGAGGTTTTCTACCTTTTCTCCCCTTACTGCTGCACTGTGAGTCAGAGAAACATTTCTTAAGTATTGTAAGTGCTCAAGGAATGTACATTAAAGGAAAGGATGCATGTTCATGCTTCTCCTAGCCTTCTGATCCCTAAAAGATGGGTTGTAAATGATACCTATTCAAAGCCTGACACTGTTTTGACATCAAATACTCCGATATTCCTTCCATATAATAGAAGGTGTTAAAAACTAAATACAAAAAAAAAAATTTTTAAAAACTAACAATGTTTTTATATATGAGATACATTTCTATACAATTTCGAATACTTAATACAAAGTCATGGAATTCCACTGAAAAAAAAATTATCTGCAAAAAATTAGTTCAACTTTGCCTAATCAAACCTGTATATCATTCTCTTAGCTTGCATTCCCTATTAAATAGAGTCTCCATTCCTTCTGGACCTTCTTAGATTTTTCTATTTTATAGATTAAGCCAGTTTATTGCCTCTATAATAGTCCGATTATAATAGCCGTCAGTGTAATCCTTTCAAGGGACTTCTTTTGTGAGCCAGTCTTAAACCACTATCATCTCTTACAAACCAGAGGGATTTATTTGGATGTTGTGATTATTTCAAATTCTCAGGTAAAGTAGCAGGAAGGTAACATGTGTTACTATCTTTGTAACATTAAAACCCTTCCCTTAGCTAGTATGGCATAGAACAAATGGTTTACATAATAGCCAGACTGTTTTCTGTCCAAACTGTATGTTTAAGAGAGGAGGCAAGGTACCTGCCAGCAGGAGGGAAACCTCTCAGCATAGATTTCCCAACCTAAGTCTTGTTGTAAAGGTCACGTACTATGTTATATAATTGTCACCTTGAAAAGTTCTTTGATAGCTTGAACTTTACGACTTGCAAGAAGTACTGGGCTGCCAACTAGAGTACATTTTCCAGGTTTCTGAGTCCATGCTTGAGCTAAATAACGTATGACAAATCCCCTGAGGGCAACCCAGCCTTTTCATGCCGTAAGAACCTCTGACTCAAAAGTTACACACTCTAGACTGCACAGCCAACTACAGAAGTTGCCTGCACTAGGAAAGAAATTCTCCTGAGACCAAAATCCTTCAGAAGTGACCATAAAATAAAACCTATATTTTTTCCTACAGAAAATAACTCATTAAATAAAATGAAGAGAGTGTGATTATCTGGATTTTGAATATTTTCTTTGTTCTCAGTAGCTGACTTACCTGACCTTTGGAGGAAACCAATTTGAGATGAATTGATGACTATAAAAATAAGTTTTAACCTTGAAAAACCACCACTTAACCATTGATGAAGCATCTCTTCATATCCTGGGATCCAGGAGACATAAACTCTTGACCATAAGTCTTCTTAGCTTCCTGTTTAAAAAAAAAAAAAAAAAAAAAAAGAAAGAAAGAAAGAAAACAGTTGCCTTTTAAAATCACTTTTTTTTAGTTATCATAACATTGGTGGATTTCTTACTGTTGTTTGACCAACTTTTAAATCCAGTTTTATCCTTGAATTTCTTATGAAAGTAAAATAAAAGTGTGTCTAACATATATACTGCCCAAAAGATCCTTTTTCTCATATTCTAAATATCAAGGCCCAGGAAGAATTAGCTTCACTGCAACTAAGTGGCTAAGAAATGTTAATAAAAGTGGTCAATAAAGATGTACACTAATGGCTTTCTTTTTTTTCTTATATCATGTTAGTCACCATATAGTACGTCATTTGTTTTTGATGTAGTGTTCCAAGATTCATTGTTTATGTATAACACCCAGGGCTCTATGCAATCCATGCCCCCCTTAATGGGTTGGGCCAAACCATCCCCCCACTCTCCCTTCTAAAACCCTCAGTTTGTTTCTTGCTTTTCTTTCAAAAGGGAGCCACAGCATTTATGCACAGTTGCAGATGCTGTGGCTAGGACAATGAAATGACTCAATGTGAGGCAGAAAAAATTACTCCGAATTTTCGATGCTATATTTTCTACCCATTTCCCACATAACACATAAGAACTTGTCTCTTCTCTTCAGAGTCAACTTCAGATGGAGCCAGTATAAGTAGTAATTATGTTGTGTAACCACTGGGTTTCTAGGGAAGTCTCCCTCCCTCCCCCCACCTTAGGCCCATTCAAACAGGTGTTGTGTCAGGAGTTGCATGTCTCCCAGACCTGCCTGAAAACCTCAAGAGTCTATTTCAAGGAAGAAGTCCCATCAAAGCAGGAGTGGATATGAAGATTCACAGTGTGAAAACATGAGTCAACGGTACTTTGTATATTAATTAAGGAGATATTTAAAAAGCACATTCTGCCTATTAATAACTTCCCAGACATTTCTAAAGAGGGATAAATAATTTTTTTGTTGAAATAAGTTTGCTGTTGTTGATTTACCAGACACATTTACATATTAAAAGTTTGGGAAGGGGCACCTGGGTGGCTCATTAGGTTGGGCATCTGTCTTTAGCTCAGGTTATGATCCCAGGGTCCTGGAATTGAGCCCTGCATCAGGCTTCCTGCTCCGTGGGGAGTCTACTTGTCCCACTCCCTCTGTCACCACCCCGTTGGTGCTCTCTTGCTTGCTGTCTCACTCTATCTTTCAAATAAATGAATGAAAATCTAAAAAAAAAAAAAAAAAAAAAAAAAGCTTTGGGAAATTTGCAGTAAGAAAATTTGGATGAAATATAAAATGATTTTTATCATTTTATAAAGAAATCATTTTTCCAAATGCATTTGACAAATACATCTCTCTTATATTTTTTGAACAACACTTATGAGAATCCTGTTGTTTCCTGTCTCATGGGGCAAGAGCCAGGGAAATTAAGAATATCCCTGACTTCTGTCTGACTTTTGGAATCACTTCATCTCCCAGACTTATTACAAAGTGACCTAACTATACCAAACAACACTGGCAAGGTAATACTTTCTCAGATTTAAAAAGAAATAATCCACTTCCAATTTTATTTATTTATTTTTTCTTTTAAGCAATCTCCACACCCAACATGGGGTTTGAACTCACAGCCTGGAGATCAAGAGTCACATTTTACCTACTGTGGCAGCTAGTTGCCTGACTTCTAATTTTAGTTCAGAGCTAGAAAGAAATGAAGAGTTTCACTCTCACCATTACAAATGAAAACACCGGACAAACTTCAAACCAAAGGTTTTCTGAAATTCATCAAAGAACTTAGGTCACAGAGCAAACTAACCTGAAGTCTGGAGAGGGTGCAGTAGGTAGAAAGAAACTCAAGCAATTCCTTATGGGGGTCAGATGCCACTGACCATCATATAAATAGAAAAGGAGATTCAGTGAGAAATTTTTAATAAATCACTAAACCTCCAAGTGTGGGCTGTCAAGACAGTGTAAGGACCACGGACACAAGAAGTAATTCCCAACCACTTTCAGGCTTCTCCTCTCAGAAATGCCATCAGTTGCTCAATGAGAAACCTCAGGATTTTCAGGATGAGTCCTGAAAAAGCTTTCCTCATGATGCTGGCTGGATGGGAAAGTAGCCACTTCAGAAACTCTGCCCATATCTAGTCCTTATGTCCTAAGGAAAAAAAAGAAAAGCATCTTAAGAAGGAAGACAAAAAAAAAAAAGCCCTATAGCTTTGGGACTCTGGTAGAAATCTTCCACAGCTGGAGGAGGGGAGAGAATCCCTGCCCAGACCCATCCCTCTTATGTCACCTAAGAAAAGAATGTCCTGATCTGCAAGAAGGAAAGAAATGGACACTGACAGCATGGTGGACACTCAACTGCTGAAAGATAGGACTATGAACAAGAAACTATCCTGGGGGAAGGGTAGCACTATGTGTTGGGTCCAAACCTACAATAGAAAAGAAACAATGGCAGTTATAGAGCCTTTGCCTGCAGATCCAGGTTCAAGATCTAGGCTCATGGGTTCAATAGATTGCCTAATATTAAGGCTTAATCAAAACAAGAGAGTACATTTTCTACCTCCATCACACTAACAATGGTCAGAAAATAATGAGAGTAGAAAATAGCTGAAAGGGCTACGCAGCATAGAATCTCTCTACGGAGCAAAGAAAGACTTCAAACCGAGGGCAGTACAGAGACAAAACCATGTGGCACAGAAGACAACATCATAAACACAAGATATTTTTAGAATTTGACTCTTCTGGTGCACTGATGTTAAGTATTACAATACACTTTAAACCTAGCTCCTGATTCTATTAGCCACAATCTTCCCAAGTTAAAAGCCTGCAGGAAAGAAAGACATATTTATCTCCAAACATAAAAATGATAAACATCAGTGTTGATGGTTTTGTGCAAAATATCTGGCATCCAAAAAGAAAAAAAAATTATGTTGCATGTAAAAAGAGAAGAAAAATACAGTCTGAAGAAACAAATCAACCGTCAGATCAAGTTTCATACAGGACAGAAATCTTGGAACTTTCAGGTAAAGAAATTGAAAAGCCACCATGAATAGTTAAAGGTTTTCATAAAAAATGTAAACACCTTCAGAAGCAGGCAGATAATTTCAGCAGAGATGGAAACTATAAGAAAAAGTCAATTGGAAATGCTAGCAATCAATAACATTAGTAACAGAGGTAAAGAATGTCTTCTAAGGGTTCGTCTGCAGACTAAACACAACCAAGAAAATAATCAGTAAGAATGAAGAAATTCAGTATATATTACCCAAATCGAAAACCAAAGAGAAGTTAATGGTAGGAAAAAAGGAAAACATGACAAAGCATCCATGAACTGTGAGACAATATCAAATTATCTAAAAATATACATAACTGGGAATTCCAGAAAGAGGGGGGAAAATGAGGAAAAAACCCGGAAGAATTATTTTAAGAAATAATGGCTGATAATTTCCCAAATGAGTGATGGTGTCAAACTACAAATCCCAGGGGTTCAGATAAAGTCAAGAGGGATAAATACAAAATGCACATTATCTTCAAACTGCTGAAAACAAAGACAAAGTGAAAACCTTGAAGACAGCCAGAGAAAAGCATATTCACTGGTTCTGGGGATTAGGAAAGGGACAACTCTGAAGGCTATATTTTGCATATCACAGTACTCCTCCCTCCACGAGATGGGTCTCAATAAACTCCAACCCTCCTTTAAGGGTGGGCTCTATTGAGTGATCAATTTATATCTATAGTGTGGAAATGGAGAAAGAATAACTTCCTGGTGAAGAAATCATGCAGAAACCATCAAAACCAAGTGATTGTTTCTCACCAACGGTAGTAAGTCAAGTTGATACCATGGGCCCTCTGATGTGCCCATGAGAAGGTAGCTTCACCTCCACGATATTCTTTTTAAAAACCCATAACCCCAGTCGAATAATGAGAAAACTCCAATTAAGGCCCAATCTATAGGATGCCTCACCACTACTTTTCAAAAATATCAATGACATTAAAACCAGAGAAAGATTATTTTGTCACTAATTGGAAGAGATCAATGAAACATAATGAACAGATACAATGCAGTAAACTGGATTGGATTCTGGAACATAGACATGATGTTATTTGAAAAGGGGATGAATGTGAAATGAAGTCTGTAGTTTAGCTCACAGCATTGCACCAATGTTAATTTCTTAGTTTTGATAAACACACCAAGGTTTCATAAAGATGCCAACTTTAGGAGAAGCAGAGTAAAGAAGTATAACAGCTCTCTGTACTATCCTTGGAAGTCTACTGAAAATCTAAAATTATTTCAAAATGAAAAATTCAAAAGAAGAGAGGTAATCACTTAGTCCCCCTACTGTCATATCTGACGGAATCTTACAAAAATTCACTTGCATTTCTATTTCTCACATATCTTGTTTAGGATTACAGCCAGAAGGAATGATGACAGCTATGGGTGTCTTTTTCCCTTTGAGGCTTTTATATTTTAAAAATGTATCAATGTGCTGAATCAGGGGGAAAAAACACAAGAGTTCATAAGCTCAATTAATTATGAGTAGCATCTTTTTCTCATACTTTATTCATCTTCATTGCAGTATATAAGCCCAACATGATGTACACTTACGAAGAACATGTTTCTTTTCCACTCAAATGTATTTTCACAGTTTGACATTTCTCTTTCCACTCTACTGTTCTCTTCTTGTCATATTTTTAATATTGCATGCTTTTTTCCAGCCTCTATACTAGTGCTATTTAAAGAAATTTTACAGTGAAGTACCAGTTTGACTGCTCCTGAACTGTAGTGTATACTTCTAGAAGAACCAAAGGTATTTTTTTTTAAACCTTGCTATACCTCAAATCTAAGTCTTGTCATAAAAAGACAAGACATTGTCTTTGTGACATTGGTTCAAAATCCATGTTTGGACTTTATTGTCACATCATTTCTCACATTCTCTTTTGGAAAATATCTTCTAGATTGATGAATTCAAGTGAAGTATTAGAATAGTCATACTAAAAATATAATTATTTGAAATATGCAATAGGCATTCAGACAAACTCAACATCAACCCAGCTTTCTGTGGCATCAAATAATTGCAGACTAGAATTTAAGTAAAATTGACTCCAAAACCCAGAAAGTTTGAATCTGAAAATTAAAATTAGATCTGTTATTTTTTATTATGTTCAGTTAGCCAACATGTAATAGATCTATTTTAACTTGTGTATATATTGAAAGATCATAATGTCCTATATAGATCCTCATGTGGAACAAAGTGTGGTGGCTTTGACAAACAGAATCAGCGTCATCTGAGAGTTTATTAGAAGTGGATACTCATTTGCCACAACATGGTTGGACCAATTACTCTAAGTGAAATAAGTTAGAGAAAGTCAGAGAAAGACAAATACCATATGAATACAAATACCATATGAATTCACTTTCATGTGGAACCGAAAAAATAAAACAAACAAAAATCAGAAACAAACTCATAAATAGAGAACAAACTGGTGGTTGCCAGAGGGGAAGGCATGGAGGATGAAATAGATTGAGTGGATTAAGAGGTACAAACTTCCAGTTATAAAATAAATAACAGAGATGAAAAGTACAGCATAGATAATATAGTTAATAATATTGTAATAATGTTGTATAGGGGCAGATAGTGACTGCGCTTAGTAGAATGAGCACTGAGTAATGTATAGGATTGTCAAATCACTGTGTTGTGCACCTTGGACTAATAGAACATTGTATATCAACTATACTTTAGTAAAAATTTTGAAAAAAAGAAATGAAGACTCATGGGCCCCAGAACTAGAATCCACATATCAGTAAGATAGCCAGACACACAAATTTTGAAATGTGCTGCCACAGACTAAACCCAATGGGCTTACTTATAAATTAAACATTGCTGCATTTGTAGAAGCATATGGTTTTGCTGTGGCTATTCAGCATCATATGATTTTAAAGCATGGATTCGATATACCTATAATGGATGGATGACTGAGATCTTAATAAAAATAATCTACTACATACTTTATGGTAATGATGCATCCATTCACATTTAAATGAGTAACTGATATGAAAGTCCTTCATTCTTTCAAGAGTCGACTTGGACAGCAAAGGAATCAGGTAACCAGTACATGTCTTTTCGGGTACCAGGAATTGAATGATTACCTCCATTTCCTTGTGTGGAATTGCACCAGGAATACACAAGAAAGGAGACATCACTGAAATCAGAACAGCCCTTAAGAGGCTAGAGAGTATTACTATTTATTACTATAATTATAGCTGCTAACTCTTAGTGATGGCAGGCATGGTTCCAAATGCTTAGTGTGTATTATCTCATTTATCCTTTCTAACAACCCTAGGAAGGCAGTATTATTATCGTCTTCATTTTATAGATTAAGCAAGAGGAAAATAAAATATAAGCACTTTATTCAAGGTAGTTCATAGTAGAATAAGGTTTTAAACACAGTGAGTCTGACTTTAGGCTCCACACTTAACCTCTACCCTATTGTGATACACATTAGAAAAATAACCCTTTTATGGTTTATTTCTTTACAGATTAAAATTTGACATAGCCTTACTATCCATAGCCTGACTCTTTAGCAGACTGTATCTCTTTTTATAACTTTTTTGAGGCATAATTTATATACAAATTACTGCATGTGTTTAATGCATATGATTTGTTGAGTTTGAACATATGCATACACCTGTGAAACCATCAGCACAATCAAGGTACTAAACATATCTATCACCTCTAAAGGTTTTCTTGTGTCCCTTTGCTTTTTTTTTAATTTAATTTTTTTTTGGGGTGTGTGTGTGTGTGTGTGTGTGTGTGTGATAGGAGCACTTAACATAAAATCTACTCTCTTAACAACTTTCTTTATGCCAGATATTATATCATTAACTATGGGCACTATGTTGTACAGCAAATCTCTACAATTTATTCATCTGTATAATTGGGACTTTATACCCTTTTAACAATGCTTCACTTCTTGCTACTTTAATCCCCTGGTAACTACCATTCTATTTCTGTTTCTACAAGTCTATTTTAAATACCTCGTATAAGTGGGATAATGCACCATTCACCCTTTTGTGACTGGCTTATCTCACCTAGAGCAACGTCTTCCAGGGCCATTCATGTTGTTCCAAATGGTGGCATTTCCTTCTTTTTTAAGGTTGATAGTATTCCACCATATGTATGTATTACATCTTCTTTACCCATTCATCTGTCAATGAACATTAACTTTGTTTCCGTAGCTAATATCACAAAATGCCATTTTTCTACATTGTTTGTGAGATTATAAAAAATTACCCTATCCAGACAATCCTCAATTTACAAAATGGCAGCTTTGGGAAACTGTTATAATTATTTAGAATTTAGGGTACATGTACTTTACATACAAGGTTTATGTTTAACCCAGGATTTATGGCTGTATAATTTTAGTGAGGAAGTTATCAATATTTAAATATTGTAACTAAACAAAGCAGAATGACAATTTATGTGGGTAATAAAATCTTAAAATCTGGGTGATTATGGAATTAAAGCAGAGATAGGGAGGCATTTCGCTACTGTTTTTGGAAATGTTAAAGGAATCCAGAAGTTGATAGCAGTCAATGATTATTCATCCTAATATAAAGGAAAGGGTAGAATCTTTTTTTCAAAAAGACTTTACTGGGAATATCCTTACACTAATCAGCCATGATAATTATAATTCTCTCTCTCTCCCTGTGTGTGTGTGTGTGTTTAATCTTGAACTTAAGAGGATAAATAAAAGACAGACTTTCCTGAGGATATGGTGCCAAGGGTGGTTGTGGACAAAGAAAGCTAGGAGGAAGACTCTATGTAACTATGTGAGAATTAAATTGTTTCCTGATGAACTTACCCATTCTGGGAGAGGTAAAAGACAGAGGGAAAAGGAAAAGGACAAAGAGTTTATAACACAGAAGGTACATTTCCCCTCTAAACCAGTAAGGCCCACATTGAAGATTGGGAAGAAGGAAATTAGAGAATCCCATGGGAAGGTCTGTGAAGCTTGAATAAACATTTTAAATATTTTGTATGTAAATTTTTCAAATGCAAAGAAACAGTTTTCGGTAACAGAACTCCCAATATCAATGCCCAACACATTCTTCATGAGCAGCAGTTACCACTATTCTTAGTGTCACAAATCACCCTTTAATCTTCTATCAGCATTGGTGGCAGAGGCCGGAGATCCTTGAGATACATCTTCTTTATTCAAAGGTGGCATGGATTTTAAAGGGTGGAGATAGACCTCTTTGGACAATAAGGGAATAGTCAGCTTTGAAACCAAATTTCAATTTTTTGCTGTCAGGAAAAGCTGTCAGCCTAAGGCAGGGAGCTGTCTGGAATGCATCCGGGGGAAGAGGGCCTATCCACCTGGCTCTCCATATGGACAACCCGTCCCAGAGCTACAGGACTTAGCAGAAATCGAACTGGGGGAAACTGAACTGGAAAGCAGGATGCGTCAGCCGTGGCTGAGAGCACTGTCTGAAGTGGGCCGCACAGTCAGCCCTGCACTTCGACACAAAGGGGTGCTGAGAACAGAGTCAGAGATGAAGCCAAAATAGTGAACCCTGTGGAAACTGGGTGAGGAGCCAGCCCAATAACTCAGATTAGAGCAGTGGGAGATCAGGATACAGAACCTCCGAGATTTTGCCCAAGTATTTGCTGCTCTCGGGCAGCTCCCTTGAGCCTTGCTGTGGTGTTCATCTCTAGCATATTTTCGGGGCCCTGCCCATCCTCAGGTATTTTGAGGGGGTGGAGGGGAATCTCACAAGGTTTCCAGGGTCAGTAAAACGATGCCGCATTGTTCATGAATGGTTAATTTGAAGTAACTTTCTTAAAATAATTTCCTGTCCACTGTTTGACAATACCACGCATTCCATGCATACAGAAAATTAATAAAATGTTCTTTCTTTTTCTAGATAAAAATTACATTACGATTGTAAAACATGAACCTTTAACCGTGTTATGGAAAGAGAGCTGGACTGAGAGCCAGGAATCTGGCTCGGCCATGGTGCTGCGGGGCATCTCTCTGACTCTGTCTTAGATTCAGTTCTCTCATCTGTAAAATGAGCAGGTTGGGCCAGATAATCTCCGAGGCCTGCTCCACATGCATAATTGTACAGATCCATCATTATTATCACTATTTAATGTGAATAGCTATCTTGTCAGTGTATACATATACCAATTCAAATCTGTTGGCTTCATAAGACTTTTTTTCGAAAACATCGATTTAATTCCCATTGAAAGAAAACTGAAGTAATTGATTAAACAAATTTTAAAATAATATAATTTAGGCGGCTGGTCCCTTTCTTAGAATGAAAAAAAAATAGTTTGATTTCCTATAAAATCTATTCAGGTTGCACCTTCTTCCAATATTTTGTTACAGGTTTTCCTTCTGCCAACAGCAGTCACCAATTTTAATTGAATGGAGGAAAACAGTTCTGATTGTCTATGTCATTCTATTGGATTTTATATCATTGAATTTCAAGCCGGTTTCACTGGGACCTGCCAAGAGTGGCTTATGCCAACCTCTGAGTCTCCTTGTTACACTTCTATCCTGGGTAGCATTGTTTGCCTTTTTGTCTGCTCACTGATTAAACTGACATCATTTTGCCTTTTGTGACTCTGGTGTCATTTTCTGTTGGCAGTGTCTAGTAATGGTAACAGACCGGTGTCCTTGTGGAATGGGTAGAAGACATTGATTGGTTAGGTGTATTAATGCAGACCTGTTAAATGACATGCAGACTTGTCTTTGTGCTAAGTGGCACCTGAATGGGAGCCAGTAAGAGAGGTTATTAAGCGCAGATAAGAGGCAGCACCTCTATTCACTGACAATGTCACTTTCTCCCATTTGAGGAGAGACATTCGTTCAAGACATTTTTTTTCCTCCTCTCACTGATGATATTTAAGGCAGAAAGTTGCTAAGTTGCTGCCTACTGCAGAACAGATCGTTTTGAGAAGGTGAACTTTAAAGAAGTTCATTTAAAATGGTCTTTCCTTGAAACCAGATTGCGCTGAATGTAAATGTTTAAGTAAGAACAATCATTGTTAACAGTGTCAGAAAAAAACAGTGGAGGCCCAGTGAAAAAATTGCCATTTGTCATTGCTGTATAGCATTTGGAAATGAAAATAATTTCAAAATAATTTTATCTCCTGGAATCTTCAAAGAAATTAGAGGATAACAAAATATAGCTGAGCTGTGAGGCTTTTCTAAGTAATCATATTAGGAAAAAAATGGTGAAAATTAATCTTTACTTTTATTGTTTAAATTTCCAGGTATATATTGTCTATGGCCTAAATTAGAGAAATATGTGATATGGGTAGCATCATGCTTTAAATCACAAACTTGTGGAAAGTCTTTCTATTCACAGGAAAATATCCTGCCTCGTCTCCTTTCCTTTGTAATTGAGAAATGCCTTGACATTTTCTGTGCAGGTTTAACTGATATTTTGCTAGGCTTGTTATTTGTGGGTTTTTGCTATACTTTGAAATATTCTACAAATCCTAACTTAGAACCCATCACACTCTTTAGGAGGTTAGTCTGTTGTAGTGACTTGCCACTTCTGCTGTCTTCCTTCAGTCTCCAGCTTTATGTATATGTGCTCGTTTCTGTCTTAAAACAAAACAGTTGTTAGGGTTTGTTTATATAATCTATTAAGTCTAATTAGTAAGTTTCTAGTCGTTCTCTTAGGCATTAGAGGCAGAGACAAATGCACAATGTAAATCAATCCTTTACTTCCATTACATAACCTCTTTGAACTTCTGTTTTCTCTTCTATAAAATGAGGATTACAGTGCATCAGAAGGTTGCTCTGGGAATTAGATGAAATAGTGTATTGAAACACCTAGTTCACTGATGGCTGCAGAGTTGATTATTAACAAATATAACATCTTGGGCACCTGGGTGGCTCAGTGGGTCAAAGCCTCTGCCTTCAGCTCAGGACATGATCCCAGGGTCCTGGGATCGAGCCCCACATCGGGCTCTCTGCTCAGCGGGGAGCCTGCTTCCTTCTCTCTCTGCCTGCCTCTCTGCCTACTTGTAATCTCTGTTTGTCAAATAAATAAATAAAATCTTTTAAAAAAAAAAACAAATATAACATCTTTATCTCCAAATCATTATGAATGTGTGAAATCACCGCATTTTGGCTCTACTCTATTTCACCCTGAATCAGATTTGCCTAATAACTATTCCTTATGGATAATAAATAAAAGCTCAAGATAGGAGAGAAGATCTCTTGTATGTTTATCTTTTTGTTCTACAGAAGGCAGAAGTCGAACATAAGCCCACACAGAAAAATATATGGCCCTTATTTACTTGGGAACTGGGATTTCAAATGCACTGCTTTATTCCATGCCTCATCTCAAATCTTTGAACTACTATCTTTATTTTACAAATAAAGAATCCTAGCTGAGAGATGTTAAGTCAATTCTGTAAGATATCCCACTCAAGAACAAAACCTGAACTTCCGATCTTCTAATTTCAAGCTTTTTATACTTAAAAAAAACAGTCCTTTTGGATGATGCTCTAGCATCAACCTCTAAAGACATTACAGCTGTTTGATACTGAGCTATCAGATATTATTAATAATTTCAAGGAAACTAGCAGATAAGAGGCGCAAAGAAAATAGTGAGAATTGAGGACATTCGTCATGGCTCCCAGGTTTTTCCTTTCTGCATCTGACGTTCTTTCTCTGGTTCAAGTAATAGATACTATTTCTAAGTGAGGTTTTGGTCACCTCATACAGCAGCAAGTGTTTACATTACTTATATCTCCATTTTATAACCCAGAGAGTTATATAACTTATGAGACATTGGAGAGCCATAACTCATAAATCCATAGATTCTAGGTTGGGTTATCATAAATAATTCTAAACCAGGGACTTCACAATAAACACATTTCCTACATAAGGGCTCCCTCCTTTCCTGGCAAACAGAAGCAGTCTATTTATAAGAAGGTACAATTTCCAGCATGCTTATACAGATATTAGACAAGATGACTTGTCTCCCCAGGAGTGTGTCACCAGATGTATATGTTTACTTTCTCCTACCACCCACTTTATACTATTGAGAATGTTAAATCCTTTTTAGTGAAATGATACAAAATGTGTGTGCACAGAATAGCTTTATTAAATCTATGTATTATAGAATCATTCTAAGTCAGAAAAAGAACAGTAGCTGATCTGCCCTTTCATTTGATTGTTTTAAGAAATTTAGAGTACTTATTCTTTGGATCAATTTTTTCAGTACTAAATTCACTTCGTTTTGTATTGCAGTCAGTTTGTTCATTTATTCATACAACAAATATTATTCTGGGCCTGAAATACAACAAACGAGACAAATAAACATCCTTGCTCTCAAGATACGTATATTCTAGTGAGGAAAACAGACAAAAACTAAAATAAGGTAATATCTATATATGTTATACTATGATGGATGTTAAGTAATAAGAAGAACACAAATTAAACAAAGAAACTAGAAAGTAAGTTGGCAAGGATCAGGATGGGGAGATAAAACCTAGAAGACCTCTTGAGAAGGTGGAATAGGAAGTTAAGAACTGAAGGAATGAGGAAGTGAAGTGTGTATCTTACTGAGGAAGAGGATCCCAGGCAGGTATCACTATGTGCAAAGGCCCTGAGGCAGGAGTACCTCTGATATTTTGAAGGAACAACAGACTAGTGTGCCTGGACCAGAATCAGGTATAGATCATGAGGTCAGACAAATAATGGAGTGCTATGTCATGCAAGATGCCAATTGATTATATGTATGTATTATTCATTTAATTGAAGTTATAAATGTCAGTGCCTTTTTAGCATACAAAATCTATTCACCCAATAGTCTTTAATCCACATAGCTAACATAATGCCTTCAATATAAATCTCTGATCTGAGTTTATTGCTTGATAGAATGACTTTTTAAAATCTAAGCGTTTTGACATATTGAAATGAGATTCCATTAGATCATGCTAAAATTTTAAGGCATAATAACTGTTTCAAGAAATTCATAATTATAATACCTTCTAGATCTTTAATTGCCTTGCAAGCTACTTTATTATTTTCTGCCTACTCTCCTGAACATAAAGTTTCAGAAACTTCTTGGTCATAGGGGCTCACATACAATGCCCAAGTTACAGAAGCTACCAAACATGTATTAGCTACTACTCTATATGTAACTATGTTCCTGGTTTATCCTCATTTTTTTGAGACCTCAAGTAAGACTTGGCTTACATATGAAACACATGTTTGGGAGGTAAAAATGAGTTATCATTAGTTCAGTTGCGATTCAGCATACTTAGGTTTGAGTAACCACAAATTGTAACGTTTCTCAGAAATTGATGATGTTTGCATACATCTTTATACTATCATAGTTTCCTTAATATTTTCCAGAATATATGGTATTGTTTCTTATACTTTTAAGACTTTCTCTGCTAAATATAAATGAACACACATCTCTTTTATAGCTTTCTACTATATTGTGCTTCCTTAAGTACATAGTTTACCGTTATCTATAATAATAAATCAGGCCCAAAGAATTCTGGCTAAAACATTGCCAGAAACAACAGAATGCAGAGAACGGCAAGATGCCACAGTGAGCCATCTGACTTATAGTAAGTTGTTTTAAGAGCAGTTTTTAAATATTCTTACAATTTCCTTATCCACTTTTTCCTTTGTTGCAAGGAATATTTACTAGGAAAAAAAAATCTTTGTTGAATATTTTTTCTCATGCTTTTTAACATGTGACATACAGCTATAATGTTAAAATAGGATTTCATATAAGTCTGCTATATAGTAATACATTAGAGTAAGAGTACACAATATTATTAAATATTATTTATAAAGATCCAAATAGCATAACATTTTCATTTAAAGAAACCTTAGTAATGCTATATAGATAATATTAGATATCTTAGCTCTGTAATAAAAATGTACTAAAAATATAATTTTATATCTTATGATAGAACTATGAACTTTAACACACACACAAAAAAACCCTGCATACCAAAAATACATGGAATTGAACTGGTCTTCTTTTACTTGGTGCACTGTGACTCTATTGCATACATTTCTCCCAGTCTGGCACATTTGAGAAATGCCTAGAAAATGTCAAATTAAGAAAAAGCCAATGCGGCATCTCCACGTTATTCCAATCCCTGCAATTCTCCTGTCTGGGAGACATAAATGGAATGGCAGCTGTTTCTTCAGTGTATTTGATATATACTCTCAGAGTAATTTCCTGATGGATATTTTGGTTGCTACATTTCCAGTTGTTGCAGCAGCAATGATGATTCTGACACTCTTCTTTGAGGTAATTAAACTTTCAGCCCATCTGTGCAGTAACTTTCATAATATTTTCAAAGGGCACCAAATGCTTTTAATATTTGTACCACTTCATTTTTACTTGCTAAGGGACCTATTATCTAGCTGAACATTGTTGAAACAAGTTTTTAAAAAACTGGTTAGTGAAAGGAGACATGAAAATGTCACATGAGCAAGAAAGGAATGTTAACTAATGCTGAATTTTAAAGTAACCTGAAGGATATCTTATTTACCAAAACTGCATTGCAACATCCTTGTATGAG
Organism: Enhydra lutris kenyoni; assembly: GCF_002288905.1. Lineage (NCBI taxonomy): Eukaryota > Metazoa > Chordata > Mammalia > Carnivora > Mustelidae > Enhydra > Enhydra lutris. The sequence continues at coordinate 22,530,348 of NW_019154099.1, forward strand.
GCATTTGATTCTCTGTGATGTCAAATCCTGAAATGAAATGACAATTTCTGGATATGATCTTTCTTGTTCTGGAGACACTGTCTGCTTTGAGAAGTTTGTAGATTGTGTGTACTTCATGAACAGAAGATGATATTAAAATAGTGAAAAAATAATAAGTAGACACTAAATGCAGTATTTTTATAAGGCCAGTGTTTTAAAAGCATATACAGCATACAAAAAATGATCATTGTCTCTAGAAAGTGAACTTTAATGCACCAATTATTGTCTAATAACAACTTAGATGTAAATAAGATTTTTTAGAGAATAAGAACTTTCATATTTCAACATGTACTCTTAATTCTACATTTTTTTCTTTAGAAAAAAATATTTATTTTATGTATTAATTTGAGAGAGAGAGTGCGCAAGCAGGGGGAGGGGTAGAGGGTGGAGACCTCATACTCCTTGTTAAGCTCAGAGCCCAGCATGGGGCTTGATCCCACAGCCCTGAGATCCTGACCTGAGCAGAAATCAAGGGTCAAAGTCTCAATTGACTGAGCCACCCAGACACCCCTACATTTTTCTCATAATCAATGTTTACTGTAGGAACTTTAAAGGTATGAAAAAAATTGGGGCGCCTGGGTGGCTCAGTGGGTTGGGGCCTCTGCCTTCGGCTCACGTCATGATCTCAGGGTCCTGGGATTGAGCCCCGCATGGGGCTCTCTGCTCAGCAGGGAGCAGCTTCCTCCTCTCTCTCTCTGCCTGCCTCTCTGCCTACTTGTGATCTCTGTCTGTCAAATAAATAAATAAAATCTTTAAAAAAAAAAAAAGGTATGAAAAAAAATTGACTATTAAAATCTTCTCTAACTCCAATATCCTCATTAATTACTACTATCAATTTAATCATATAAATGCTTCAAAGACACAAATTAGAATTACCCTATGCATTTTGTTTTACTGCCTGCTCTTTTATCTTATCATTAACATTTTGAAAGTTAAGCAACATTTCTTTCAATGTTTGTATAGACGTTCATCAACTAGATATACCATATATGATTTAGTCAATCCTTTTTTATTGCTAAAAAAATGTTTATCTTTGATAACCTGTCCTTTTCTATGTCTTTCTTGCTTTATGATATTTATATATTTTTGCCTTATTTGTAAGAATTAATAAAGATAGAAATTCTCAGTTTATGTATGATACAGATATTTTATTCTTTATTTTTAATATTATCTAGGTAATTTGAGACCTACATTAGTTTATACTGACAAATCTTTCCATCTTATTTGTCCTTATAACTTTGTATGAATTTTATATTTAGAAATATCATTCTTGTATAGACAAAAGATATATATTTACCCATATTTTCTTGTTTTAATACATGTGTTATTTAACTAAAAAGTATTTCATATATTTACAATTTATTTTTGTGTAGAGAATAAATCTGTGATTTAATTTTTGCCCAAAAACATCATAATCATCTGGGCGCCTGGGTGGCTCAGTGGGTTAAGCCGCTGCCTTCGGCTTAGGTCATGATCTCAGGGTCCTGGGATCGAGTCCCACATCGGGCTCTCTGCTCAGCGGGGAGCCTGCTTCCCTCTCTCTCTTTCTGCCTGCCTCTCTGCCTACTTGTGATCTCTCTCTGTCAAATAAATAAATAAAAATCTTTAAAAAAAAACAAAAAAAAACCATCATAATCATCTAAATGCCATATATTATTTTTTCCTCTTGCTTCAGATTTTCCACTTGCTCTGTTTATTAGTACTTTCACACTTTATCATTCTTCTTGTCAATGATTTATAAATCATTAGCATCAAAATAGAATATCAAAACTTTTATAAACACAAGACTAAAATCCTGTGATGGAACATTAAATTGTCTTTAGCAAAAGAAGAATATAAGGAACTTTATAATCTATCAAGAAGGTGGGAATTAAGGAGGGCATGTATGGCATGGAGCACTGGGTGTGATGCATAAACAATGAATTTTGGAACACTGAAAAAAAATAAAATTTTAAAAAAGAAGTTTTTAAATAAATATTAGTGTATTGCAAGACAGTGAGATCAACATGAGTGAATTCAGGTTATGTTTACCTGCTATGTTCAGGCACTGCTGTGTACATGTGTCTCAGAGAAGAAGATACAGTCCTTTTCCTTAAGACACTTACAAAGAGATAATGCCATTTGGAAAGGTTGCAATAGGATTGATGTATGTGTAGCGCGGTGTGCCAGCAAGTCATTCAATTTACCTTGGCTTTCAGGAAAGAATTCCTGGATGAGATATATCTCAGCTTACTTATAAAAGATGAATAAGAATTTTCTAGATAAACAAAGGTATGCCTGCTACTACATGAACAAAGCCATGAAAATATAATACAAAAAGTTTAAGGGAAATGGAAATAGCAATATTGTAAAACCACGTGAGTTCAGCTATTTTTCTGATAACCAGAAGGAAAAAAGAAATCATCATCATATCCAAATGTCTGTCTGTCTATCTATCTATCTATTCATACTGTCACAGATCCTTTTTTTTTTTTACTGAACAAAAATTGCAGAGAGAAAAAAAATAAAGAAAAATAACACACATGAAAGAGAATATGAATGAGAATGAAAGTACTTTACTAATAGTTACTCTTCTTTAATGCTAGACAATATTTAGCCTAGCTGGACATCTTGAAAGGTGATAATATCCCATGTTTTATTTACCTGTTGAAAGGTTAACTTTGGCCTTAAACTGTGTTATTCCCACACCATGCACAGACATTAAGATTCTTAGAATAGACTCATAATGACAAGGTCATATCTTCTGGAATTAAAATAAAATTTTAACCATCACAATTCTGCTAGCACAGAGTTAATCAGCATAAGCTAAATTAAATGATATTATCTTTTAGCTCTCCCTCTGTTTACTACTTACAGATGTATAAATGATGCTTACTGAGCACTGCAGAGAACTGGCAAACAAATCTTACAAGCATAGAATAGAGGAAGATCACCAATTGTCCTCCTTTAACGGGTGCATGCAGCAAATAAGAGAGTAACAGTTTTATTCTAATTTTTTAAAGATTTTGTTTATTTATTTGACAGACAGAGATCACAAGTAGGCAGAGAGGCAGGCAGAGAGAGAGAGAAGAGGAAGCTGCTCCCTGTGTAGCAGAGAGCCCGATGCGGGGCTCAATCCTAGTACTCTGGTATTATGACCTGAGCTGAAGGTAGAGACTTTAACCCACTGAGCCACCCAGGTGCCCCTATTCTAAAATTTTTAATAGAATATTCTTAATTTATCTTTAAATTAAAATGCAAGAAGGTCACAAGGATAAGTTACCTTATGTGAGTAGCAGTCATTCTACATGTAATATTATACTAGCTTTGGTGAGGAAATTGAAATAAGAAATTATTAATCTTGTGGAATTTGCAATATGTTCATTTATCATACAAATGGGGAAATAGTCGCTATTTATCAATGTTGGTTTTGCTGACAGACACATACAATTAGTTTTTAAAAATTCCACATTGTAGGGGCACCTGGGTGGCTCAGTGGGTTAAAGCCTCTGCCTTCGGCTCAGGTCTTAATCCCAGGGTCCTGGAATCGAGCCCCGCATCAGGCTCCCTGCAGCGAGCCTGCTTCCCCATCTCTCTCTGCCTGCCTCTCTGCCTACTTGTGATCTCTGTCTGTCAAATAAATAAATAAAATCTTAAAAAAAGATACATGAAACACCTTATATTGACCATCTTCTCACTCTGACTTGTATTTTTGTCTTCGTTTTAAAAATATCATCAGCTACAAAGTGATGCCATTACATAAGTTTTGTCATTCTAACTTTCTGAGAGAAGTAAAGTTATTGTTTAACAAAAGTAAGGTTCTGCATGGCAATGGCTTATTCCTTATTCTTTCTTCTTGATTTATGGATAGATTAGTTCATTCTAAATCTTCTGTTCCCTTTCGTCTGACATTTCTCCAGGGGTATAAACTGTAAAGGAGACTGACTTCACATTGGTCCCAAACAAACATGAAATAATTTCTTACTGCCTTATCCAAACCATCTAACAGCATTCCAATTTAATTTTCTTATATAGAAAGAGACAAAATGAAAATAAGTCACTGTTACACAATTGAATTTGAACATGAAATTCCACTGCATTTTAGATGAGTTTTGTTTAACTGGAAACCGATGGCTATTACAAATGAGGTTCTAGAGCAGTTTGCACTATTTGGTACAAGATTTGTAGCATGAGCCTCATAAAGACAAGACATCGTTTTATAGTCAGATTTGCGGCAGCTCACTATTCATCTCTTAGGAGGAAGGGGGAGAATGTGCATTGAACAGTTGATTTAAAATGTACATTTAGAGAAAAAGTATGACAAAATAATTTGAATCTTTTCTTGGGCTTGGCAATCAGCACACCCATTCTTCGGAAAGAATGTAGCAAGCAGGACATGGTTACTTTTCTAATTTTTTTTTTAAGATTTTTATTTATTTATTTGACAGACACCGATCACAAGTAGGCAGAGAGGCAGGCAGAGAGAGAGAGGAGGAAGCAGGCTCCCTGCTGAGCAGAGAGCCCGATGCGGGGCTCGATTCCAGGACCCTGAGATCATGACCTGAGCCAAAGGCAGAGGCTTTAACCCACTGAGCCACCCAGGCACTCCCATGGTTACTTTTATAATAATGTGCATCTACTAGTGTCATGCTATCTGGTGAGTACAAAAAAGGCATCCATCCTTGTTCTTTTGAAAACTAAGAAGTTGCATTTTACTTCCCCTCTCAAAAACAGACTTCAAATAATTAGGCTCAAAATGTAATAATAGGCATAATCAGTATTCACTTTACAGAATTTCTTTAAGAATACTATGTCATAGAAAATTAACATTAATCTAGACACTTCTTTAAGTATGTTATTTTCTGAGCTGTTTCAACCTTAGAAAAGGCAAACTACATTTGTCAAGAAACTCATATTTGAATGGGTACAAATATTAACAAAATTCACTTTAATTACCTTAACATGTTTCCAGTATTAAATGCAATTCATTATTTGAATCAATTTTCAACCACATGCTATTTTTTGTACCTTATTCAAATTTTACTTAATACATTTAGCCAAGTTGACAGAAAAGAAGTTCACAGCAGTGCCTTTCTTCACTGAAGGAAATTTGCTTTATTTCTCCCACAGAGATCTCACTAGAGGTTCAGCATTTACATTTCTCAGGAGTCTTAATATTCTCAGTGGGGTCAAAATAATTGTTTTAGGTTTTATTGCTTGAATAAATCAGTACTGGCCAAAATTATCTGAACATGTGAAGTTATGCCAAAACAGCACAATTCCATATTTTAGAGTAATTATTAATCTATACTTTTTTCTTGTCCCTCCCACAAAATATAAATGCTAGGTTCAGCCTAATTTTACACATTGACTTAGCTTGAAATTGTGGGTCTTTATACAAATATGAAAAATGTATACATTTTAACTGTACATATTTACAAAATATTTCAATGAAATATCTCAGGGTGTGTTAATCAAAAAATAAGTTATATAATGTGTTACCTTATTACTAGAACTATAGAATATTCACAGGAAATCTGAAAGCTAAAATCCTTTCTAATAACTACGTACATAGCCAACATTCAAAATCTCTGATGTTCATAGAGCCATTGAAAGAGGCACCTCAACTGCTGAACAGTACTATTAACAGCTTTACTTTCTTCTTTTTATCAACTAAAATCTACATTGTTCTTTACCATCATGTCAACTGTGGTGCCTGTACAACCCGCATGGCACAATTTGAGCTACTGCGTGTTATCAATGGCAACTCTTACAGAAAAACAAAGGAAGAAAAGGTGGGGGGCAGTTTTCAAGAGACCTACCCTATGGAAACTAAGGGTGTGGTAGAAGGCAAAGCCTAAAAAGGATTAGGACAATACTCTTCTTCCATGAAGTAACAGATGGAGGTGGTAGTGCTTATTGGACATCCTAAAGAAATATTTAGATGATGTAATAAGGAGTCTTAATATTATCTTGTAATTCTATTCTAGAAGCAGTAAGTGAGACATAGAGGGGCAAGCTGTTCTTGGTTTATTTGTTGCTTTTTCCAAAACATCTCACTTAGCTATGGGGAAAAAATACATAAAAATAAGATATTGGGGGGCACCTGGGTGGCTCAGTGGGTTAAGCCTCTGCCTTCGGCTCAGGTCATGGTCCCAGGGTCCTGGGATCAAGCCCCACATTGGGCTCCCCACTCAGCGGGGAGCCTGCTTCCCCCTTCTCTCTCTGCCTGCCTCTCTGCCTACTTGTGATCTCTCTCTCTCTGTCAAATAAATAAATAATTAAAAAAAAATAAGATATTGAGAAACCTCTTTCTTTTAAATCAACAGAGTAGAAATATATCATATATTCATTTTTGTTGGGGGGCTTATTATATTTTATTTTGCTAAGTCCCTTTTTATTTTTTTAAAATTTTATTTATTTATTTGACAGATTGAAAGAGAAAGAGAGAGCACACAAGCAGGGGGAGCAGCAGAGGGAGAAGAAGAAGCACAGTCTCCCTGCTGAGCAGAGAGCTGGACAAAGGGCTGATCCCAGAGTGCTGGGATCATGACCTGAGCTGAAGACAGATGCTTAACCAACTGAGTCACCCAGGAACCCCTCTAAGTTCCTTGTTGGTCCAAATTTTGAAATGCTCCAATTATCTCTTACTAGAGGTAAATTCTTGACACCATTAATTTTGTAGATAAAAATAAGTTCATGCTGCAACCTTATCTAAACTCACATATTATATTATATATATATATAAAATATATAATATATATACATGCATGCATATGTATACATATGCATACATATTCATATATATTATCTGAGTGCTACCACAAAAATATCGTGGTGTATATAAGAGCACAATAATTACATAGTAAGTACTTCATCTTTTCAAGAGCTAAATTTGAAGTACATAACTCCCTATGGAATATAACTCAATAATGCATTAGTTTTACATGTATTCCCATTAACTATTCTATTTTTTTCTTTCCAATTATTAAGGTTCTCTTTCAGCATAACTTCAGGCTAGAAATACTCTTTTGTCTATTGCCTTTAGTAGATAATTTATATTCTTGTGATTTGTTACATTTGCATGTTATGCATTTATAGTTACATTACATGCTAAAAAAAGGATTAGATTGTTGTAGAAGGTAACAAGCTTATGAAACTAGTGCACTGATTAAGGAGATTTATTCATTTATTCAAGAATTATTTACTGAAAAATTGGTAGATAATTAAAATTATCTATCAATTAGATAATAGAAATAATTTTCTACCATGCTCTAGGTCCTCTATTAGCACTGGGAAGAGAGTAAAAATGCAAAATGTCCCCTCCCCTCATGCAGCTTATGGTCATCTCCCTTTTCTTTCAAAGGCACCTAAACAGAACTTTTAAAAAATTTTTATTTCTTTATTTTAGAGAGAGAGAGCTTGCATGAGTTGGTGGAGGGGCAGAGGGAGAGAGTAGTCAAGCAGACTGCCCAACGATGGGCCTGAGGCAGGGATCCATGCAGGTCTCCATCCACAATGCGGGATATCATGACCTGAGACAAAACCCGGCCTCATGCCTAACTTACTGAACCACACAGAGGCCCCCAGAGCTTCTTAACAATTTTTGTCATTCTCTTCCTAAAATAAATTTCTAATTCTTAAAACACCAAAGTCTGTTTTATAGACATATTAATACTGGTTTGTTAGAAGAATTCCTATTCTTCTAAAGTAGACACCAAGCGTCTAAAATCATTATTTACCATAGAAATATTTCTGGAAATTTATAGTTAAAAAAATGTTAAAATCTTTCTCCAAAGACTCAATATTTTTACAAAATGGAATATATAAGCATTTATACCCTATTGTAAGAGGATGAATACAGTTCTGTGACAACTATTCTTTTTTCAGTCTTGTAAATGTTTGCTCTGTATATCTGGAAGTGAGGTTATTGGGTAAATTCATCTTTTAAACTATTTTATTTTTCCAAGGAATTAATCACTTTACAATTATGACCCCGCTCTTTGTATTCAGCAATATATTCTGGTTTGAATTATATTTTGTCTAATATTAATATAAACACACTTGCCTTTTTATGATTAATATATGCCTAACATATTTTTCCAACATTTTATTCTTTTTCTTTGCTATATTTTTAAAAATTTTTTAAACAAATATTCGTATTTTTAGTTTTAATTTAGTGTTTACAATTTTAGAATTCTTTTAGGGGCACCTGGGTGGCTCAGTGGGTTAAAGCCTCCTCTGCCTTCGGCTCGGGTCATGATCTCAGGGTCTTGGGATTGAGCCCCACATGGGGCTTTCTGCTCAGCAGGGAGCCTACTTCCCCTCTCTCTCTGCCCGCCTCTCTGCCTATTTGTGATCTCTCTTTCTCTCTGTCAAATTAAAAAAAAATATATATCTTTAGAACTCTATATTATAGTGTATTCCATTTTATCAATCATTACTTATCAGTTCATTAATATCTTCCTTAAATATGATAGTGTTTTTGTCACCATAATCTCTTTCATTGGATTCTTTCTTTTTTTAAGTTTTTGTTTTAATTCCAGTTAGTTAACATTCAGTGTTACATTGGGCTCAGGTATATGATTTAGTAATTGAACACTTCCATACATCACTCTGTGCTCATCACAAGTTCACTCCTTAACCCCATCACCTATTTAACCCATCCTCCTGCCCATCTCCCATTTTGTAACCATCAGTTCGTTCTCTGTAGTTGAGTCTGTTTTATGGTTTGCCTCTTTTTCCCCCCATATGCTCATCTGTATTATTTCTTAAATTCCACATATAAGTGAAATCATTTGGTATTTTTCTCTGACTGATTTATTTCACTTAGCATAATATTCTCTAGCTCCATCTATATCATTGCAAATGGCAAGATTTCATTCTTTTTTATGGTTGCGTGATTTTTCTGGTGTGAGTGTGTGTGTGTGTACCTCCTCTTCTTTATCTATTCATCAGTCAATTCATCAGTCATTGCTATAAAACATCAAGGTACAAGTATCCCTTCAAATTAGTATATATTTTTTTGAATTGGTATTTTGTATTTTGGGGGTAAATACTCAGTAGAGCAATTGCTGTATCATAGGATAGTTCTATTTTTAACGTTTTGTGGAAACTCTGTATTGTTTTCCAGATTGCCTACACCAGTTTGCATTCCCACGAACAGTGCGAGAGGTTTCCCATTTCTCCACATCCTCACCAACACTTGTTTCTTGTGGTGTTGATTTGAACCATTCTGACAGGAGTGAGGTGATATCTCATTGTAGTTTTGATTTGCATCTTCCTGATGATTACTGATGTTAAGCAACTTTTCATGTGTCTATTAGCCCTCTGTATGTCTTCTTTGGAGAAATGTTTATTCATGTCTTCTGCCCATTTTTTAATTGGATTATTTATTTTTGAGGTGTTGAATTTTATAAGTTCTTTATATATTTTGGATACTAACTCTTTATCAGATATGTCATTTTATTTCTAATCTCAATGTGTCGTTATATTTAAATTGCATATATCATAAGCAGCTTTTTTGTTTTGTTGTTTTATATGCTCAATCTCTATCTTTCAATTGGATTGTTAGGTTTGTTTGTATTTAATGCAATTTGTGATGGACTTGGATATGAGTATACTATTTTACTATTTGTTTTCCCTTTGCTACTTGTTCCTTTGTTTTTAATTGACTACATATTTTAGATTTTTTTTTCATAATTTGTCAAGTTTTCTCCACCACTGGCTTTAGCTCCACCCCTTTGTATTATTATTATTTTTTACTGGGTTCTCTAAAGATTAAAATATGTATCAGTGTCTTATCACAGTCTATCTACATAAAATGAATATACCACTTCATATATAACAAATAATTTAAACAGTATAATCCAATTGAACCCACCGTTCATGTTATTGTTTTATAATTTTACTACTGCATATGTTATAAACCCTATCATACATATTACATTTTATTTAAATAGTAAATGGTCTTTTTTTTTTTTAAATATTATATTTATTTATTTGAGAGTGAGAGAGAGAGAGAGAGAAAGCACAAGATGGGGGAGGGTCAGAGGGAGAAGCAGACTCCCCATTGAGCAGGGAGCCCCATGTGGGACTCGATCCTGGTACTCCAGAATCATGACCTGAGCCAAAGACAGTCACTTAACTGACTGAGCCACCAGGTGCCCAGTAAATGGTCTTTTAATAGACTTTAACATGGCCCTTTCATATTTACTTACATTTTTACCATTTTATTTAAAGATTTATTTATTTATTTGACAGAGAGAGATCACAAGTAGTCAGAGAAGCAGGCAGAGAGAGAGGGGGAAGCAGGCTTCCCGCTGAGTGGAGAGCCCGATGAGGGGCTCGATCCCAGGACCCTGGGACCATGACCCGAGCTGAATACAGAGGCTTTAACCCGCTGAGCCATCCATGTGCCCCACATTTTTACCATTTTAAGTAATTCTCATTCATTTTTGCAGATACAGACTTTTATCTGTGATTATTTTATCTGTGATTATTTTATCTGTGATTATTTATCTGTGATTAAGAGAAAATATTTCTCTTAACATTTCTTGTAATGAACATTTATTGGTGGTTTTGTTTGTTAAACATGTCTTTAATTTGCTTTTATGTTTAAGGGTATATTTTCACTGGATATAAAATTCTAGGTTGACAGGTCTCCCCCCGTCCCCGCAAAGCACTTTAAAAACTTAATTCCATAGTGCTCTTTATTCTAATGTTCTGTTAAATCAGTCATCTTTATTTTTGTTATATTAAGCATAGTATTTATTTATTTCCCTATCAAGGCTTTTATGACCTTTTTTTAATCCTTAATTTCAGCAATTTGACGATGTGGTGTCTATGTATGAGTTTCTTGGGTTTGCTGAGCCTCTCGACCATATGGGTTGAGACCTTTCATCAGTTTTAGTAAAAAAAAAAAAAAAATAGGTATTATCTTTTTGATTAATTTGTGTATCTTTCTGTCTCCTATTTCTTTCTGGGACTTTAATGATATGTATGGTGAACTCTCTGATATTGTCTCACTGGTTTTACATTCTCTATTACTTTTAATTTTCTTTATCTTTGCACTGCCTCAATTTTTGTAATTTCTGATTTAGATGATTTTTGTTTTGTCTGCTATTAAGCTAAGAAAAATCCTTTCCTTAAGATATTTCATTTTTAGCTATAAAATTTTCAGTTGGTTCTTCTTCAGCTTTTCTATTTCCCCCCAAATTGTACATATTTCCATTCATTTTGTGCAGTTTTTCTGCAAAATGTTTTGAATACATTTCTAACAACTACTTTAGTGTTCTTGTCTACTAATATCACCATAAGGATTATCTGTGGGACCTCCTTATATTAACTCTTCTTTCCCTCAATAATAAGACCCATTGGTTGTTCTTTTTTTTCTTTCCATATGAATTCCATTTTTTTTTTCAAATCTATGCTGCACATTAAAATTATTTATTTGTTTACTTTTGTTATCTTCCTTTAAAGAGTATAGAATTTTGTTCTGGTGGACAGCTACTGCTTTAGGGTTACTTTTATAATATTGAGGCTTGATTAGAGGGAAATTATTTTGGCTTTGTCCTTACTCTGAGGGCATAAATATGACCTTTCTAGGATTTCAACTCAGCTTGAGGTGATTACCAATGGAAGTCTTAAACAGAAAACAACAATGAAAAGAACTTATGAGTGTGTGAAATAGATATGATTATTTGAGATAAATATAGAGTGGGAAAAGCAGTGATATGATATTGCCACATAGGATAAAACTATTATCCCTTTTACAAAATGGAATATCAAAATACTACAAACTAGATGATAGTACTACTTTCTATGCAAACCTAGAACATAAAATATTATCTACCATGTAGCAGTAAATGTTCTAAATAATAAATCATTTTATATAAATTAGTGACCCTTGAATTTTAAATCTATTTTGTATTTTCACTATAGAATTCTAACCATGGTTCATACCCAGGCTAATAATAATCTTAGAATTTTTATTAGGATGTGTTCAATAATATATACTTCAGCTTCACATCATAGGCGTAATGTATAGAGAACTTGAACCAGTATGTCATACAACTGAAACTAATGTTATGTTAATTATACTCAAACAAACAAAAAAAATTAAATAAAATAAAAAATAAAGGTTATGTTTTTTTAATGAGCTGATAACATGGGAAGACATTTCAATGAAAAAACTCTGAATTCTTCAATTTATTCATTAAAAAGATCGCAGTGTTTCTAGCTTTTGTGTGTCCCCTCTTTGTAAGAATATGGATGCAATATTCTTTGTACCTGTTTACATGCTGCTGAAATTGAAGTTATTGGATCAAATAATCTCTTAATTCATTATCTATGTCTTGGGATAAAAAAAAAACCTGATTACATTTTAATTATGCTGCATGTCTTATATGTTGCAGTTGACATTGCAAACTATTCAATAAATTATCATTTATTAGCACTTACTATGAAATGTGCCAAGCAGAAAAATAAAATATAAGTATTTTCTCTTCTTTAAAAGTACACAAATTGGAAGGGACCAATAAGTAAATAGATAGCATGAACATCATGTGATATGCTAAAATAGAGATACAAAAAAAGTACATTGAGAAAAATTTCACATGGAATCTCCTTGGAAAAGCTTTTTAAAATCCAGACAAGTAACTATTCTTGTTTCCACTTCTAACATTTCTTACTAGAGTAGTTTGAATGATAGAAGGCAGTAGAAGACAATTCATGGTATAAATGCATTAAGAGTTCCTATTCTGGAAATACACTGTAGACTACTTCACTTCATTGCTCATATAACTTTCATTATTTTTAAAGATTTTTTTTTTTTTTAATTTGGCAGAGAGAGGGAACACAAGCAGGGGGAGTGGCAAAGGAAGTGAGAGAAGCAGGCTTCCCCCTGAACAAGGAGCAGGATGCAAGTCTACATCCCAGGATCCAAGGATTATGACCTCAGCCCAAGGCAGATCTTTAATGACTGAGCCATCTAGGCATCCTACTTTCATTATTTTTAAAATTTCTTTTCTTTCTGTCCTTTTTCCTTGTTCTTCCACTATTTCCTTTTCTCTTCTTTTTCTTTTTTTTCTTTATTTTTCAAATATGGCAAAGTGGTTGCTTTTGTTCTCAGTGCTAGAAATCTTGCTGACTCTTTAACAAGAACATTAAGTTATTCCAACAACTTTTGACTTGGGTAATTTTACTATCTTTATTATTATTTTGTATTTGTCTTACAACTCTGTAATGCAGTCAAAAGAAAATTAAATCCTGACTTTTGGAAACATTTTTTTCTCAAGTGTGTAAACAGATGAATAATTGTCACAGGGCCCAATTAAATATTGCAATTAGTTATTGCAATAAAAGACCTCCGGGCTCCACTATTGCAATAAGAACTTTAACAAATTGTAATTTAATAAATATTTGCATCCATAAAGTCCTGGAAAACTTGTTTTAAGTAGAATAATTCAAAATAACTAATAAAATCATCATCAAATCTGGGGGAGAAACAGTAGAAAATGAATAAATTTACTATTTTATGAAAGGTAAATGCTGAGTTTTTTTGGTTTGTTAGAGAATAAATTATGCAAATCTAGAATATAGTGTATTATCTACCAGGTAACAGTAAATGTTTTAAATAATAGATCAGTCTATATTGATTTATCTATACCAAAAATAATTTAATGTAAGAAAAATTTTCTGTAAAAAAAAGAAAAAATATTTAATACTGACACCTTTCAAATTCTTTATAATTCAAGCATGAGTTTAACCTGATAGTAGGATTACATTTAAAGAAAAAAAAATGTGTCAGATAAGACTTAGAGATTTTTCTGTACTATTCCCTCATACTATTGTTATGGAAAATTAAGACAACAGAACACAAAAATACTATCCATGACTTTTATTAGAGGCAAAACAAGAGGAAAACATACTATTGACTTATTTCTTGAATTGTTTTAATTTTATGCCTACTTGTATGTATATTATTAATGCTGGATATGTTATATGCAACATATAAATATTTACCATGTAAGAGTGAAAAATTTATGCTGTATAAATGTGTTTCTCGAACATTCCAGCTCCCTCACAGAGCCGTTGCTCTTGCTCCCCCGTCATGGGACACTCATTCAGTGCTCAGCTAGTCAAATGATCTGCTGTTCCACTAAGACTTTTTTGTTGTTCTTTTTTCCATTCAACTTTGTAAATATTTGTTACATTTAAAAATGTATACACACACACACACACACACACACACACACATATATAATATTTATAGAGATTATTGTGCATACATCTTTAAAAACCTCCATTAATCAACTATTTTACTTGTGTATTTCTCCTTTTTTTGCTTATGGTTTTGGTGTCATATCCAAAAAGCCACCACCAAGACCAATGTCAAGGACATTTTTTCCTATGTTTTCTTCTAAGAGTTTTATGAGTTCAGGTCTTACAATTAGGTATTTAATCAATTTCAATTAACTTTTGTAAGTGTGGGGTTTAATTCATTGGGAAGTGAATATTCAGTTTTCCAAACCCCATTTATTGAAGAGAATATCTTTCCTCTGTTGAGTAGTCTTGGCTCATTTGTCTAATATTAGTTCACTGTGCACATGTGGGTTTACTTCTGGGTTTTCAATCCTTATCAATTGTCATTTGAGTCTGTTTTAATATCAGCGACATACTGTTCTGGTTACTATTGCTTTGCAGTATAGTTTGAAATCAGGAATTATGATACTTATAGCTTTGTTCTTTCTCAGTATTGCTTTGGTTATTCAGGCGCTTTGAAGTTCTATACAAGTTTTAAGGTTATTTTTTCTATTTCTGTAGAAAAATGTCATTGGAATTTTGATATTTTGCATTAAATCTACAGATGACTTCAGGTACTATGGATATTCCAGCAGTATTAATTCTTCCAAGCTGCAAATACAGGATGGCTTTACATTTATTTGTCTCTTCCTCAATTTCTTTTATCAATGTCTTACAGTTTTTTCGTGTATAGGTCTTTTACCTCCTTTGTTAAATTTATACCTAAATATTTTATTGTTATTAATGATATTGTGAATGGGATTGTTTTCTTTATTTCTTTTTCAGATATTTTGTTAATGTATGGAAATGTAATCAATTTTTGTGTGTTCATTTTATATCTTTTAGGTACAGTTTTAGATGGAGTCATTAGGGTTTGTTATACATAAAATGTTATCATCAGCAGACAAGTTTACTTCTTCCTTTACAATTTGGATGCTCTTTCTTTCTTTCTTCCTTTGTTCCCTCCTTCCTTCATTCTCTTCTTCCCTCCTTCCTTCCTTCCTTTCTCTTCTCATTCTCCTCCTCCTCCTTTTTCTTCTTCTTCTTTCATTTTAGTGAATACACATACATTTTTTTTTATTAAAAAGCAAAGTGTGAGCCAAGACATTATTTAGTAATTCTTTTTTTTTTTTTTTTAAGTCATCTCTCTGACCTAATGTCGTTTGAATTCAAAACCTCGAGATCAAGAATCACAAGCTCTACAGCCAGGTGCCCCTATTCATTCTAATGAATAGAAATTATAAATTGATCACAAAGATTAGTGATTCCTTTAAAATAAATACGGAATTTTAAAAATGAAGATGTTTTAAGTTTTTCCCATGCCTTTAAACCTAATTTTCCTAAGACTGGTGTGCAAAGAAGTAACCAGTTATAATAGTTTTATTTCAAAAATCACTACTTCTAAGGAGTGTGTATTCTTTCTTAGCTTTTGTTCTAGAGACCAGCAATGTCTCTGCTGTTAACAGAGAATTCCAAAAGTATATTTGTTGTGTGAAGAAATTGTAGATACAGAAAAATATGATTTTTATTTTGCTTAGACTCATTTAGGTTTTCCAGAAATACCATATGTACAAAATAATAAAAGGAAGACCATCCAAAGTCCTACTTCCCTATTTTTTTTTAAGATTTTATTTATTTGAGAGAGAGAGACAGAGATAGCAAGAGAGAGCATAAGGTGGGAGGAGAGGGAGAAGCCGGCTCCCTGCTGAGCAAGGAGCCCAATGCAGGGGCTTGATTTCAGGACCCTGGGACCGGAGCCAAAGGCAGATGCTGAACTGATCCTCCCAGGTGCCCTGTACATAACACTTTCAATAAATTTGACAACCATTTCTCAGTGACACAAGTTGTCACTCATCATACTCAATATATTCAGTTTCTTGTGATGCAAATGTCCTTATAGCAGTCACAGAAACAAAGATTAAGTCCTCATTTACAAAGTAAAATAGTAAATCTCATTTTATTTTTATAACACTTTAGAGTGCAATTTGATTTCATAAATCTTGTATCATTTGATAAGAAATTTCCTTTTTTTAAGGGAACTGATTTTCTCTCTCTCTCCCTCCCCCACTTTCTCTCTTCCAGTCTCTTTTTCTCTTTCCTTCACTTTCACCCATCTCTTCTTTCTCCCTGCATCACATTCATGTATGTTAAGATTATGCCTAAGAATTTCCAATGAAAATTCCCAGAACTATTCTTTAATACCATGCTGAACATTCTTTAAAGTTGAATAAATACATTTTCATGGTATTGGAATACAAATGACTGACATTTCTGATACTTTGCCAATATGATAGAATGTAATATTTACTGAAAGCTGCCTTCTTCTAACTTTATAAGCACAATAACTAAAATGGAAATGGAAGCAGAATGATTAAGTCAGTTCTGGTTCTTATGGCAATTTAGGCAACTCCTTTTATTTCCTATGTATTGATGTAAATATAGCTTACTTTGTCTTGTGGACCTTATCATAGAAACAAGTTTTTGACAGTATGCTATGACATTTTTGAATTGTTTAAAAATAATCAGAATTGCTATATTAATATTTTCTGTAAATAAAATTTTGTCTCTTTTTAATAAAAATATATCATATAGAGTACTAAAAAACCCTACTACCCAAGTTCCTGTCTTAATTACCTCCTTAAATTATTATTTTTTTTTCTTTTCATTAAAGTCCATTTGTCTCATAGAGTTAACTCTTCCTTAATGTGTTTTATGTTATGAAAAGACTGATGACTCCATTTATAAACAGATACACATTTTGAATGCTTATTTAAGTCTAAATTGACAACTAACATTCTATGATATTTTGTTGAACTTTTTCAGAGACCTTGCGATATTTGGGATTTTTTTCTCTACTGAATTCAGTTTTTAAATAATCTAGATTTTTTTTTTTTTTTGTAATAGACTCCAATTTGGCTTCATCTATGATCCTGATGCATCCTAAATTACCAAAACTAAGTCAATCTTGTCAGCAAATTACTCTAAAAAACAAACAAACAAAAAAACTTATGTTAATCTATTGGTCCAAAAATTTGATGGTTTCATATCAGAGAAACCATATAAGTCAAACTAAACTCTTAGAGTCCAAGAACCCCTGCAATCAGGCTCTAACTAATCTCCCAACATTTATTCCATCACACTCCATTAGATAAACCCTCAGGTCACTTTGCTTTCTCAAAAACAGACATCCAAGATAAAATTTTTGTGACTCTTTTATATTTCTAACCATATCAAATTATTACAAAACCTAACAGGTCATTTTGCATGAATATCCACTGGAAATATAAAACAATTGTGCAGAAAAATGAAGGGTTTTTTGTCTTTATGGGTCATTTCTCTTATGGAATGAGCTAGTTACTCAATTACGCGTGCCTACTACCAATGATGTTAGCATATTTACTAGACAGATTACTTACGAGTGAAAGTATTTGATATCCTTATTATCTGTCCCAGATATTGGGATCAAATCCACACTCAACAACACATGGCCTGAGCTCAGAGTCTTTACCGTAATTGGAAAATACATGGTCTGCTTGCCAAAAACTAAGGAGTCTCTGACTACGTGATGTGATTTAATGAGTATTTAATCCCACATCTTATCACTGAAAGAGCTTCAAATTCTCTTCATTAGTATAAATTTATTGGGAGCTAGAATTTTAGTTCCCTATTTATGTGTCTCCATAACTGCCCAGTATTTCCCATATAGCACTTAGCCAACACAGATTTGCTAATAAAGTTCTCCTAAGGTGTTCATATCTGCCTATGCATTTCAATTAGATTTAGTCATTATGCCTAAAATGGTTAAACTTGAAACTAATATATCCTCCCTAGCCAAGGGCACTGGGAAAGAGGATAACTTAGTGTTCATGGAAGTTAGAAGAGGGACAGCTCTGGGGTGCCTGGGGAGCTAGGTCAGTTAAATGTCTGCCTTTGGCTCAGGTCGTAGGGCTCCCTGATCAGTGGGAAGTCTGCTTGTCTCTCTCCCTCTGCCTTTCCCCCCACTTGTGCTCTCTCTTGCTCTCTCTCTCTCAAATAAATAAATAAAATCTCTCTCCCTCTGCCTTTCCCCCCACTTGTGCTCTCTCTTGCTCTCATAAATAAAATCTTAAGGAAAAAAAAAATAGAACAAGAAGAAGGATAGATCTACGTTACAGAAATATCTAGGAGGTTATATGTTGGGGTGGGGGCACTTTAAAGCAAAGCAAGAGGGTTGAGAACAAAATGAATAGCCTTGCTATAATGGGAAGATTCTGGGTTCCTATATTGAAGATGGAGAGTAAAACAGAATAAATAAAACTGTAATTGTGCTACAGACTGAATTGGGTCCACCCAAAATTCATATGTTTAAGCCCTAACCCCCAATAGGACTGTATTTAGAGATAGGACCTTTATGGAAGGTTTAATGAGGTCCTAAGGGTAGGCCTCTGATCTGATAGCATGAGTGTCCTTTTAAAAAGACATCAGAAACTCTTTATCACTCTGCCACTTGAGGACACAATGAGAGGGCAGTCACCTGCAGGCCTGGAAGAGGGCTCCTACTAAAACCTAAACCTACTGGCATCCAGATCCTGGACTTCCAGACTCCAGAAATGTGTGGAAATAAATTTCTACGTCAAAGCCATGTCTATGATATTTTGTCTATGATATTTTGTGATGTCAGGCAGAGCTGTCTAAGACAAAGTGTAACCAAAGCCAAAGAGGTTTGCAATTCAACATATCAGTTTAAATACATTTATTTACTTCAAATGTTTCCAAAATGGATACATTCACAAAGAAGAAAAGCAAAACAAAACAAAACAAAACAAACAAACAAACAAACAAAACAGGAAATATGGAAACCGGTTACAGGAAAGCTCCAGTGCTGGCTACGTTTCAAAAGCTCTGCCCCTGAAGACAATTAGAGAAAAACACTCTGACATGGGGAGAACTAAGAGAAACCTCAAGGAGGCTGCTTGAAGCAGGTGTGTGCACAGGGGAGGAGGTATTTGAGCAGAAGGCAGCTCTGCCCCATTGTGAGAAATAAAAATAAGGACGGGGTTGTTGGAATTTCGCTGCTGCTTCTTCCCTCTCTGTGTG
Source organism: Enhydra lutris kenyoni (assembly GCF_002288905.1). Taxonomy (NCBI): domain Eukaryota; kingdom Metazoa; phylum Chordata; class Mammalia; order Carnivora; family Mustelidae; genus Enhydra; species Enhydra lutris. The sequence goes on from NW_019154099.1 coordinate 22,549,746, forward strand.
GGACCAACAGTGCCAGAATCCACCCTCACAGTGACTCAGATCTCTAAAGCACGTTTTCTCTGGAGTAAAACCGGAGCAACACAAAACTGCAGGTGGATAGGGAGGTGGGAAAAGCAGGTGTTGGGGGTCTACCATGCCTTGGACGTGGCCTGCCCCACCTATACACACCTCCAGGGCTGGTAAACAAGAGGATGGAGTGCTTCTTCTTTGTTCAGCATCTCTTTGCTTAGCTAGGGATAACCTCTTGATCTGAGGAATTGCTAAGAAATGATTAACTGTGGTTTCCTGTTGTTGGTGCTTTAGCTTTTGCAGCCCAAACTTGAATCAGTCAGGGTTCTAGTAGGAAAGGCCAGAACTACTTATGGCACAAAAGAACAGGGAATTATTTTAGAAATGCTACTTAGAACGGTTTTTGGAGGAGCTGGGAAGTGAAGATCTGAAAGAAAGAACTGGAGAATCAAAGTCACTGACTCCATCACACTGGAGGGGGCTACGAAGGAGGAACATGGTTCAGAAATAGATTGGGGGCTGCTGTCACTGAGGGTCCTCATCCAAGTGTCCAGCGATAGACTTAGAGCTACTGTTGCTCAGCAAGTCCAACATGTTGAAAGAAGATCGAAGATCTGAGCGTAGAACTGTGCAGAGTGAAGGCAAGCTCCCCTCACATCTGTCCACAAGGAAGTTCAGAGAGCGATGGTTGCTGCTTCACTCCCAACTTCCAAATCTTGCGTAAATTCCCCTTTTGGCCAACTCTAATCCAGAACCATAGAAAGCAGAAGGTGCAGGCAAATGTAAGTTTTGTTTTGTTTTGTTTTAAAGATTTTATTTTATTTATTTGACAGATAGAGACCACAAGTAGGCAGAGAGGCAGGCAAAGAGAGAGGAGGAAGCAGGCTCCCTGCCAAGCAGAGAGCCCCATGCGGGGCTCGATCCCAGGACCCTGAGATCATGACCTGAGCCGAAGGCAGAGGCTTTAACCCACTGAGCCACCCAGGTGCCCCCAAATGTAAGTTTGACTTAAGCCAATGGACAGAAATACAAAGCACCATGATACACTCTGAGGTCATTGGACTTGGCACAGCTTAGGCCATTATCTGATTGAGTAGTAAATAAGCATCCAACACGTTGGTCAAATCTCACAAGTCAAAATAACCAGGCATTTGTGGAGCACAACTATTTAAAATGAGAAACTGAAAGCCATGTTTTCTTGGTTTTTTTGTTTGTTTGTTTTTAAGATTTTATTTACTCATTTGTGAATGAGAGAGTGTGTAAGCAGAGGAGAGCAGCAGAGGGGGAAGCAGACTCTCCCCTGAATAGGGAGCCTGATGCGGGGCTCGATCCCAAGACCCTGGGATCATGACCTTAGCCAAAGGCAGAGGCTCAACCCTCTGAGCCACCCAGGTGCCCCTAGAGTGTGTTTTAATATAATGAGAAAGAATCTGAAGAAATGTGTTGACTGTCTCAGACCTCTCTATAATTTATCTGTATCTTACTATTACAAGTGCCCTTATAAATTATTAGCAAAATTTGATTTCCAACCTGTAGGTCTTATTTAGGAATCCTGTACTTTATAGTGTTTCATAATAATCTTTTTTATTATTCTTTGACCTACACATGTATTTACCACATATGTATGTATTATAAGTAACATAGAAGGTTGTATGTGCATATATACATACAATTGACCCTTGAATAACGTGGAGGTTAGGGGCATCAACCCTTTCTCTGCATAGCTGAAAATTCAAGGATAACTTTTGACTCTCAAAAACTTAATTACTGATAGCCTACTATTTACTATATGACACTGATAAGAGAAAATGGTCGGTTAACACATATTTTTATATTAATACATGTTACTTCATATAATGTATTATAATAAAGTGAATTAGAGAAGGAAAAATTTTATTAAGAAAAACTGTAAGGAAGAAAAACACAACACTGCACTGGGTTTTTAAAAATCCACCTAGAAATGGTCCCTATGCAGTTCAAACATGTTCCAAGGTCAGCTCTACTATTTTCATAAAAACCATGTAACTATCAAAAACAGTCGGCATCATACCTACAACCTGAAAGTCTTGGGATATTAAGTGAGAAAAGCAAATTACAAACCAATGTATTTAGTACATACAAAATTTGAAAAAAAAAAACTATATGTGAATATTCTTATGCATGTGAGTATTTTTATACACTTTGTATATCCATTATAAATCCAAGTGTATTTTTATATACTTTATATATCCATTAAAAGTTTCTGGAAGTATAAACATCTTACTGTTATGAGTCATGGATTTAGGAGGAAGAAAAATAGCTTTTCATTTTTACTTTAAATACTTTAATATTATTTGAATTGTTTATTTATAATTTATTTATATTTCAGAATATTTCTATACATAAACCAAAAAAAACAGAACAAACAAAACCTTCTAAATTTAGAGTCAGAATGTCCAAGTTTCAGTTGTGTCTCATATAGAGACACCTATTGTGTGATTTTGGGCAAGGTGATGCTCCTGGGTGAGTATTTATTGTAATTCTTGCCTTAAAACTTTTTCAAGGGTTAAAATCCATGTACTTTGCAAATAACAAGGCAATACACCAGGAACACTCATTTCTTTACAAAGTAAAAAGAGAAGGAGGAGGGGAATAATTCCTTTCTCTTGGATATTTTTGCTTACAGCCCTTGTGGGAGTTAGAATCGTTCCAAAAAGCAGATTTAAATAAAAGCAAATTAGTACAGTGCTAAAGCTATAGCTTTACTTGCCACCCACTATCCAGTGTTATTTGTAGAATTCCATTGTATAAAGATCAGCAAGAAAGAATACAGATGGGCAGAGCATGCAATTTTTATATAGATCCAAAAAATTAAAAAATACCTGTAAATCTCAAGCCAACTTAACTTCATTCAAGATTATTTTACACTTGGGCAGATCTGAGTGGATCAGGGGTAGAGCCAGACTGTGGAGACTCTTCCCTATTGTCCCCTCTCCATTAGAAGGCTATTTGGTGGCATTTCTCTCATCACTTCTACCCTTAGAATTAGTCCCCACCAGAGGAAATTAGAAAAGTAATTTTAGCGGTGGAAATCAGCAAGTAAAACTCATCAATCAATAGCTCTTAAGGAGAGAAATATCATAATTTATGGCAGGAAAAAAATGGGAGTCAGACCCCTGGGGGCAGTAGGAGTTATAAAGATACATATGATGACTTTGCAGTAAGGACGTCCTCATGCACAACAATTCTAGATTGACTGTCATCGCCAACTCAGAGAGATGTCTCTAACCTGTGGTCTTATAATAAGATCTCATTTACAACAGAAAGATATGCAAATCATGATGACTGATGAGGAAGAAATCCACTTCATCACTAGACGTCTGCTCTCACACTTTCTGAAGTACTCCTGAGGATGTTTACATTGGCCCATTAAACAGTTTGCCTTGATGTTCCAGGAAAGCAGAAATTCTCATGTGTTCACCTGTGCCAAATTTCGTAAATGCCGGCCTCTGGAAAGTCCACTGTTTAAGCTGCATCCACAGAAGCCATAGTGCCATCTGTCACATGGAAGTCAGCATATGCTGTTGGACCTGAATAAAATAACCACTGCTGGCCGCAACCCCGGCTGTCCCCCAGTTGACTGCTTTCTTGAACAGCAATGCAGTTTTCTGCTGATTGACTCGGGCCTGGGTGGCTTCTATCCCACCAAAGAGTTGGATAAACCATCAGCACTGAGCCCTGTCTATGAAAATCCAGACCAAAAGGCTCAAAACCATAAAAAGAATAAGTCAGAGGGAATAACTCTTAGGATTTACGCATAGTCATTTTCCCAAAGGCAGAACAACTGTGAGCAGGTGCAGGGAGAATTGGGAATGAGGAGAAAACATGAACAGCATGTCCAGAAATCTATCGTTTTCCCAGATCTCTTGTAATTTCCTTACACCCAAAATGTCAGAAAGACCTTCCCTGACTTCTTGCCAATGGGTCTAGGACTCAGATCCAGTTCAAAGTGGAGCCGATGTTACCTTACCAAGAATCACTGTTTTTCCTGACAATGGAATAAAGGCACTGCCATTATGCAACAGCAAACACCCTTGCCAAAAGGGGAAAAAAAAAAAAAAAGCTCTAAAACTTCACATGCTTCAGAATATAAAAAGAGGAAAGAAATAGCTACTCTCTTCCAGTCTCAAGTTACTTTTTTGGCCTTAGGAAAAACCATCCCCAAAACTGATTCACAGTAGGAATTCACATGCTCTTTCAAGAAAACCTACACCCAACACAGGGACTCAATAGATCGTTGCAAAAATGTCAGGAAATTCACTATGAGGCTTAAGAGCCAGAATCCTTGGTCTGTATATTAGCTCATCATTTATTTTCTAGCTGTGTAAACTTTGGTAAGAGCTTCCTTCTCTGTGCCTTGGACCTTAATCTAAGACCAAAAGGGATGTTAGCAGTGTAGCACAGGGCTGTTGTGAAGATGAAATTAATTAATCAATTAAAGATGTAAAAAACAACACCTGCAGACAGTAAATGCTCTCTGAAGAGTTCTCTTACTCTGACGTAGGTTTGTTTCACAAGTCTGTTATGTTCACTTTTATCTATGGACACCTTGTAATAGTAGCCACCATAAGTATATCATATCACAAGAGGTGACAAAAAGGAAGAGAGTAGACAGGTTTTTCAGAATGGAGAAGAGCAGACAAAGACTTGACATGATTCTCCGGACGATACTGCCCAAATTCAGCACCTCTGGGTCACAGAAAGCACTTTTCCTTCAAAATTCTGCTTACAGTTCTCTATCCTTTCAAGGACAGAGCTTAACTGTGGCACTTTCAAATGAAGATTGTTGCACAGCCAAAGAATAAAACCTTATAATCTTATGTGTGTTTTGGTGTGGTGGCTGGGTGGGTGGTAGTTATTGTAGCCTTTCTGAGAAAATTGATAAAACCACCAATGCATTTGGTAGCTCAAGTCTTACTGAAGGGCCGTTCTGCTCACTAAAGATCTCCAAAAATAACTCTGGCAGAAGACTTCCACAGACCTTTCCCTTTTTCTTTGTATCAGGCAACTCTTCCCAATTATTCTTTTGTGCTGTCATTTATAAACAGTGAATAGCTATGAAAGAAGAGCTTTTTCAGCAAAGGAAAGCTGTGACATCCAACCCTAAGCTGCCACATTCTATTTTCTGACTTCCTTCTTTTAAGGCAGTCATGAAATTGCCATAATTGAAACTATGAGAGTTTGGTGATCATATTTCAGTAGGTCTCAGGAAAAGTTTATAGGTACTTTTATTCAATTATTTTATTGAATGATAAAATGTTTTATCTTCATTGTACAAAATGGAAAATGCAGAAGAGTGGATAGAAGAATTAAACGTCACCGGCACTCTTATAACCAGATATAATCACTTTTAAAAAAGAATGCATGTGTGAGCACGTGTGTGTGTGTGTGTGTGTGTAAAAGAGAGTTTATTTTCACACTTTGCCTTACGTTCAATACAGTACAAACAGATTAAAATTAGATGATAGGTGATGTATACATAGATGAAGTAGATAATTGATAGATTGGTAGATAGGGTACATTATATATGTAATATAAATGGGGGAAGTAATTGGGATCACTCTAAAAACAATGTTAATATCATTTATTTGGTATTCAATGTATCACGAGGACTTTTCCATGTATTTAGGCATGCTTTGAATACGATTTTTAATAGCTACAAAATGTTATCACATTAATACACCATTATTTATTTAACCTTAACTGAATTACATTATTTAATTTATAAAACTCTTCCTCTATTGTTGAATGTTAGGTTGTTTCTATTATTTTTCAGTCTTAATTTTAAAAATCCTTTGAGAAACTTTCTAAAACATCAAACATAGTCTGATTCTTGATTATTTCCTTAGGATCTACTCTTAAAAATAAAAATATTGATCAGAGAACCAAATTTCCTTCCAAAAAGCTTGAAACAACTTTCATTTCACCACAAGTATATGAGAATCCCTAACTGTATTAATTACTAATTTTAGGCTTAGCCAATGAGATGGGGACATATATTATCCTATTGTTTTTTTTAATTGCATTTTAAAAATTACTGGTAAAACTAAACGCTTTTTGTTTTGTTTTGTTTTAGTCCTCTGCTCTCTTTTTAAAATTTGAATGTCATTATACTTTGTATGTGGAAGAGTTCTTCAAGCTTTTAAAAAATATATAAGTTCAAAAATATTTTTATTAATCGATTATCAGTTTTATTTTGATGACTTCCGACGTATCAGCTTTAAAAGACCAGATAAAACATTACTCTATATATTTATGTGTGCATGGGCTATCCCCCTCTATTTAATACTGTGTTATTTTTTATAAAAATTGTTATTTAACTTACTTAAGCCTCTGGAATTGGGGGGTGCGTATATGTTGTAACTACCAAAAATTACTTCCTGCACCTTTTTGTGACACCTGTCAGTTTGCTAATATTTATGCAATTGTTTTTAAGACTGCATATTCCATTACCTTAACCTATCAGTGGATTTTTATGCAAACTGATTTTCAAATTACTCTATTTTGCACTATATTTTAACCTTTTGTTGGTAAATCCTATTTTATTATTTTTCAAAGTATCTTTGTTTTCCCTGATTTAACAGTACTAACCACCATAGACTTGACAGTTCCCTGCTCCCTCTACTACAGTAATTACTGATTACTTTGAAGTTGAGATATATTCTGACAAGTTCCAACAGAAACCCCTGTGGAGAAGTGATATATATTTTGTTACATCTATAAATTAATTTGAAAAATTTGAAATTCCTACACTATTAAGTTTCGCTTATTGTGTCTAATTTATCAAAAGACGGTGTTCGTAAGAACACATATCTATTGATGCCTACAGTGTACCAGACACTGTTCTAAATTTGGGAAAACAGGAGTAGCAAAACAGATTAACATCCCTGCCATCAAGCGTTTTACATTCTAAAGAGAAAAGAGAGACCATGAAAAAAACAACAAGAACAAAGATTAAAACATACTATATCAGACATTTATAAAACCTGTGGAGATAAACAATACAGGGTATGTCTGACAGGGAATATGTTTGTGTTGGGTGATCAGGAGAGACTTCAGTGAGGAAGTGCTATTTTAGCGGGGGGGGGCATGAAGCTGGGAAAGGCACAAGTCAGTCAAATATCTGGGGGCAAGGCGTTCTAGGCAGAGGGAACAGCCTGTTCAAAAAATATTTTTTTTGTAATGTAAGATTCCTTCAAGTTTTGTCTCCTTTCGATTCTCTCCAATCCTTTCTTGAAGTTACTTTAATGCATTTCATATTTTTAATTGTTAAGAAAAATAATGGAATTATTGTATCAATGGTATTTTATTATATATCATCAAAAATAGTATTTTATTATATATCATCAAGGTTACTGCCATTTATAGAACACAAATTGTGTTCTATAATATATAAATAAATAAATTCTATTTATTTGGGGGAGAGTATTAAAATGCATTGATCTAAAAACACTATTTCAAATAAATTTACATGACATATAAGTAAAAATGGTGGTTGTGTCCAGCCTTCCTTAGCTTTTATACCTCAGAAATAGGAACTTACTACTATTACCTATGCCTTTGGGTGATCATGTCCATATTTCTAAATAATATGCTTCTAGTACTATTTCCTGACTTTTTAGTTTCAGCTAATTAACCTCCTCCTCCCATTCCCACCCTTGCACATACTTCTAACAGTTTCTCCAATGCAGTCATGGTTTTTACTAAATCAATAACCTGTGATTTTGTTATAACTAAGAAACTACTTTTCAGGTCTATGCAACTTAGTTATAATCTCTAAATGTTTTTCTTGACTGACTTCTCTGTTTTTGTTCATATGTTTTAACCTATGAACCATCATCTCATTAATCTGTTCTACTTTCATCTATAACTATCATGATTCCTTTTCTCCAAGGCTCCAATAAACCTTCAAAGTTCTTCTCAATGCAATGAACACACTGGGAAATCTATCATTTTTGTTTTATTTTGTTTGGTTTCAGACTGTCTTCCTTGTTGAAATCTCTCTAGAGCCCTCTTTCCTCCTGTTATAACCTAGATGGCTGGTTGGTCTGGTGATTTGAGGTAGCTCCCTCATTGTCTTCCTAGGATCTATTTGCAACTTCATCCCGGGGATTCAACTTCCATCTTTTCCTTCATTGGATCCTCTATATCCTTGGTTTTATAACTTCCTCTTTCTTGGTTAACTCCATCTGCGGGAGGCTTACCTTGCAGGATACAGGAGTCAGCAACCTGTGGGCCTTCTGGCCAAATCTGATTGTCCATCTATTTTTATACAATTCAGAAGCTAAAATAATTGTTACATTTTTAAATGTTTGAGGGAAAAAGAATAATATTTCATGGCATACATGTAACAGTTTATGAAATTCAAATTTCAGTGTTCATAAATCAAGCTAATTGGAAATAGTCTCCCTCATTCATTTACATATTGTCTATAGATTGTTTCACATTCCAAGGGCAGATTCAGTGATGGCAACACAGACTTGATAGGCCATACAAAATTTGAAATATTTATTATCTGGATCTGTATAGAATAAAGTTTTTGACCACTGTAACAGCCTAAGGGTGGGGCATGAGAAGAAATTGTTCTGGAAGTTTTGCATTTGAAAATGTTTTTATGCTACTTTCATACGTAACTTATAGTTCAGCTAACTCCGTATCTTTAGGTTAAAATCACACTTATTTCCTCAAATTTTAAAGGTATTACCCATTGTCTTCTAGTGTCCAGGGCTATTGTTGAAAGGTCTAAAGAACATTTTAGTTCTATCACTTATTTTTCCACTCTATGTGTTCTTAAGTTAACAAGATCTCTGAATTTTCAAAATAACATGTCTTACTGTGGATCTGAATTTATTTTACTGAGTCTTCAGTGTTGTTGTTGTTGTTATTATTGTTGTTCTTATTTTAATCTAGTAATGTATTTCCTTCAATTCTGGTGATCGCTGAAATATTTCTTTGATAATTTCTCTCTTCTATTTCCTTAGTTTTCCTTTGTTGCAACTTATTCATTCAGAAATTGGGTCTTCTGGGCTGATCTTTTATAGTTATTGCTTATTTTATCCTTCATCTCCTATTATTCCTTCCTTTATCTTTTGGTTATTTCTGGAATTTTGCTTCAACTTTATTTTCCAATATTCCATTCTTATGGACACACATACAGGGTATGTAAGTATATATAATATACTGAATATCAGTCATTGATTTAATGAATACTTGTTTTTTATATCTTTCTGCTTGATTTTTATGGCTTCATTCTCATACTCTAAGAAGACTAATAATTACATATATTTTTGAGTATTCCTCTACTCAATTTTTTGCCTTTTTTTCTTTTGCATTGTAGCTTTGTGTAATAAAGTACATGAATATACATACATATCTATACCCAAATATTTTGTTTAATATTTTATTTACTTGTTTCTCTTCGTTTGTTTCCTTGTTGTTGACCCACCATTTTTGTGGGTCAGGAGCAGTTTAGCTGGTTGCTTCTGGCTCTGCATTCCTCAGGAAACTGCAGTCAGGGTGTCAGCACTAGCTGCACACATCTCAAGATTCAACTGGAGGAGACCTCATCTCCAAGCTCTCTCATGTGGTTGTTAGAAGGGCTCAGGACCCTGCAGACTGGAGGTTGAAGCTCTCAGTTTCTTAGCACTTGGGCCTCTCTATAGGCTTGCATACTTTCCTGAGAAGGAGAGGGAGAGAGAGAGAAAGAAAGGGTCCAAGACAGAAATCATAATGCTTTCATGACTTTACAACTTTTATAATCTCAGAAATCACATTCTATTTCTTTTGCTATATTTTTTCCTTTAGAAATGAGCCACACTAATGCAACCCACCATCAAGAAGAGAAACTAAGAAAAGACATAAACACCAGGAGATGATAACCATTGAAGACCATCTTAGACATTGCCTACAGGAGAAAGTTTTTTTGTTTGTTTGTTTTGGTTTTTGTTTGTTTGTTTTTTTAAGATTTTATTTATTGACAGACAGAGATCACGAGTAGACAGAGAGGCAGGCAGAGAGAGGAAGGGAAGCACGCACCCTGGGGAGCAGAGAGCCTAATGAGGGGCTCAATCCCAGGACCCTGGGATCATAACCTGAGCTGAAGGCAGAGGCTTTAACCCACTGAGCCACCCAAGCACCCCCAGGAGAAAGTTTGAGCTGTACTTTTCTTTGTGGTTGCATTCTTTATCAAGTGATGACATCATCATTATGCCTCACAGAAAGGAGTGTGGTAGTTTTCCCTCTTTTTCTTTGCCATTCAAAAATGTTGTTTACTTTTTGTTGTTGTTGTTTTGGTTTTTTTGTTGTTTTTTTTTTGTTTTTACTGAAATGTTTAAAACAACTGGTCTTCAAATACTTTAGTAGTTTACTCATTGACTTTTTCCTCTCAATTATTCTATGATTGTTTGCCTAATCAAAGTAGGTCTTGCTCCTGAAATCAGTATTTCCTCCCACCCAGGATACTAATTGCATCATTGAGATTCTAAGATGTATTTGCATGCATTAATTCATATGATGATTTATAATGTTATTATAATCTAACATCTTCACAAACATGTCCTCACTTCCAAGATAAGTAATTTAGCAAGATTCTATCTATGACTCTGCGTTGTCCAAGACTGGACTTTATTATTTTTTTGTTCATTTGGAAATTATTCTTCTATTTTTATATTCAAGTTTAATTTAATTTTTCAGCTTTACTGAGGTATAATTGATATAAAATTATAAGATATTTAAAATGTATATCATAATGATCTGAGATATATATATATATATATATATATATATAAATAAAATGTTATTATATATTTTTGGTGAGAACATTTAAGTTCTACTGTCTTAGTAAATTTCAATTATACAATACAGCATTACCAACTCTAGCCACCATGATATACAGGTTAGATTCTTAGACCTTATTCATCTGATAGTTGAAATTTTGTAACTGGTAAGTGACATACAAGCTCTAAAGTCTGCTCTGCAGGTGGAGACCCTGTTAAGTATGGTCTTGCAAGACCTAAAGATTGGATCTTTTGAGAATAGTGATACTGACCTCTTAGATTTCATAGGTGAGTTGCCAAATCAATAGATTCAACAGATGAAGAAAATAGACTCTCTGGAATACCATCTTGGCTATCAAAAGGAATCAGCAGAAGGAATAGCAGGAAAGCCCGTTTGAAAGGCCTGCTGAAGTGTCAGGTGAGGAGAGATAACTTCTGGAGACAGCACAGTAATCTTCCCATTGTAGTTGACCATCATTTAAGTTACTTAAAGAGTTTTGATCTCCATTTGCCAGAGGCTACTTTCCTTTTTATATAGTATCCTAATCCCCATTGTTATGCATACAAATAAGTCAGCTTTGCATTATAAAATATATATGTATTTATATTAATATATAGAATATATACTGTATATAGAAATATATATGTCTGTAGAAATACCCTGGAGGGCATTATGCTAAATGAGAGAAACCAGACAGAGAAAAATACTGCATGGTATTACTTACATGGGGAATTTAAAAAAAAAAAGTTGGGGCGCCTGGGTGGCTCAGTGGGCTAAGCCACTGCCTTCGGCTCAGGTCATGATCTCAGGGTCCTGGGATCGAGTCCCGCATCGGGCTCTCTGCTCAGCAGGGAGCCTGCTTCCCTCTCTCTCTCTCTCTCTGCCTGACTCTCCATCTACTTGTGATCTCTCTCTGTCAAATAAATAAATAAAATCTTTTAAAAAAAAAAATTAAAAAAAAATTAAAAAAAAAAGTTGACCTCAGAGAACAAAGTAGAAAATTGGTTATCAGAGGCTGAGGGGTAGAGGAAATAGGGAGAAAGTGGTAAAAAAGGTATAAATACAATAAATATAATTTTAACATTATTAACTTTAACAAATATAACTTTATTTCTGAATTATGCAATATTTCAATACTATATTGTTTTATAATCAAACTTACAATTTTATCTATTTATTTATATATTTTTGTGATTTACAAAAGCTTACTAGTATCAGTATTCCATGCTTGTCCCTTGTAAAGCAGTTTTCCAAATTTTGAGTTTTTAATGTTAATTTTTCTTGTACAGAACACAAATATGGATTCAAGTATCTTTTTTTCAAGATTTGGAAATCACATGATATGGTTCTGACACCTTGTATTTCTGAGAAAATCAATATGTGGTCATTATATATTAAACAAAATGCATGAATATAAAATTTTCAAATAGCATACATCTATGTTTGTGTATATATATGTATATATATTATGCTATATGTTATATATGTATATAAACACTCCATTATATATATATATATATAAAATCTTCTCTAAAACACTTTATGATTGTATATATAATCATGAAGTGTTTATATACATATATAACATATAACATAATATATATACATATATATTATATATATATGTATAATCATGAAGTGTTTTAGAGAAGATTTTAAGCCAATATTAAATTTAGTCCTTTCATAAAGATATTACTTTGTTTTATTTTTAGTTGAATGTAGGATTTATGCTCATAATTAAAAATTTGTACATGATTGGGCTAGGGTGAGAATCTATTGATTGATTATACCTGTTTCACAATAAAACCATTCAGATAGTAGATCGATGTTATTGTTTGTTTTCCAGAAAATTTTCTTTACTTACTTCTAATGGGTATTGATTCTTTTTCTTTGAGCTCCTGAAGCTCTTACACTGGATTGCTAGGCTTTATCTCCCATACTTATCAACTTATCTCTCATATTTTTAATCTTGTTTTTTTTTTCCTCTTCTACATTATACAGTTCTTTTTCAAATTTGTCTTTTAAAATGATATGATGATCCAATAGATTAATTTAATTTTTCACTCTCCCCATTTGAAATTTTTATTATTGATTTATGTTTTAGATTATTCACAGTGTAACTGTCAATAAACTCACATTCATTGTCAGTCCTTTACTCTCTGGTAACAATCTATTTCTGTTTATAGGGAACAGGTCTTTTAAGGATTCTAAATAACTGTTCAAAGATTTTTGTCTATTTATTATTCCACCTTAAAGGTATATTTTTCCTTGGAGTTTTAGTATGAAATTGTCTTTCCTTTACTCTGAAGAACTTTTTACATATACCCCATATTGATTTTTATTGTTAATATTTCTTGTATGAAGAGATACACACACACACACACACACACACACACACACACACACATATAGGCATGAACTTTGCCAACCAAAAGGAGATAGAGACAGCCCACTTGGTATTTACTGTCATAGGGTTGCTGGTTGAATCCTCTTCCTTACCCATATCTAGAAAGCTGACTGGTACAAACACCTCTTGACCTAAGTCCCAGCATAACCAAAATTAGATAGTGTGAGTTTTCTCTGCTTGAATACCAGCATGTTTCTGTGATAATTTGAAAAATGATAAAGAAAAAACCCTACATTTCCTAGAAAATAGGTTTCTCCTATAAAAGACTCCACTTTCATCAAAGCATCCTTTTTTATGAAATGTATACATCCTGGGACCCACTGCATCATGCCCACTCATCCTGGAAGATCTACTCTTCCTTTGTAATATCTCAACGCCTGAGACATTGGTCATTCTGTGTGCATCCTTCTATGACTCCAGGGAAATGGATGGTATGTCTAATCTCTCTCTTTGTCTATGTCTCAGGACTACTTTCAAACATGTGCAGTGTTATTAGCCAAAATATTTTTCATGTTCTGGCAATGAGTTGTCAGCCAGTCTTAGTTTCCAATGTTTTGAGTTTTATACTTTCTATGTCTTGATAACTATTTAGCATGAAGAGGCTAAGTCTGAGAGCTAATAAAACAGCATCTTAAACCGAAAATTTTAGATTTAAATCTAATATCTAAATATTTCTACCACAGTTGGTGAAACACACACACACACACACACACACACACACACACACTTTTGGAACCAGTATTGATTTTCCTTGAGAATAAGAAAGTCTATTTTTGGTGTGACTGACTGTGTTTCATAGATGCTCATCCAGATTGCAATTTAAAAGGTGACATTGTTTCTTCTTAGCATAACAATTTCAACAATTTCTGTCCCACTGGGAATAGTAAAATAGATGCATCTAAATAAGAAAGTGTTCTGCTTTTTTCACTATAACACATTATCATTTTTATTTCTCAACCTCCTACCCCAAATTTTACCAGCTAATTAACATGTCATGTTACTTGTGAAGAGGAAAACGTTCTTTAGAATGACAGGTGGCTGGGTCCCAAGTCATTAGAAACTTATATCATTTCTTTTGAAGAACAAAAAGTAACGGATAAAATATGTAAACAATAATGCCAGTTTAGGATATCATTTCTGGGATTTTTTTAAGGATCAAAATGTACTTATAAAATGTAATCTTACAAAAAGATTGTTTAAATTTAGCATTTAAGCACTTAACACAATGCTTAGCTATAATTATTATTATGAATATTATTTCAACTTTTGTCTATTCACATTGGTCAAAAAATATAATACAAGCAACTTGAAAGTTATGTTCTTAAAAATCATTAAGTATGTTTTAAACCTTATCCACAATCATCGATATTTTCACTTCCTTAGTAATATGCTTTAAAATAAAGTGTACCATAGAGAAATTAGAAAACAACCGATATCAAGGTCAGAAATCAGTTATTTGGTAATACCAACTTATTGACACAACATGCAGTTCTACTGTCTTAAAATATTCCTACGCCTGCAAAGTTCCTGTCAGTAATTTTCTACAGTTGAGGAAACTACCCTGATTTGCATTGACATTCAATAGCTTCCCCCAGGCAAATACCTGCAGACAATCATCTGTTGATGCCTGTCTATAGGCAGAGGAAAGCTTTAGAACAGTAACACTGTAAAATCAATTATTCCCTTGACTGTTACAGAAGGGGCATTAGAGAACACAGATGAATATCAGCTCCCATTTACATGGTTCTTTTCATTCCAAAGACTTTAGCAAACATGTCATTGATTTTTAATATAATTTAGATGACAAATTAGTCGACATATTGCTAAACCCTAAGTTGAACAGCAGTTGAACCGCAGACTTCCGGGTATATTAGACTTGTTCTGTTCTAGTAAGCCAAACTCCATTTACTAGGCACTCAGCATGCACTGAGCACTGTGTGGGTCTACACAACATAAATTTTTATGAATAGTTTTGAAGTTAGAATTGTAATAGAATCCTGTCTTTGCCTTCTGGCTGTATTCCCTTTGCCAAATTACACAATCTTAAGAGTTAGATTCTTTAGCATAAAGTAGAAGTATATTGTCTAATTCCTTGAGCAGTTATGATTAAATTTTATAATCTATCTTAAGGTCTCAGCCCAGTAATCACTCTTAGAAAAGACACTGAATGAATGCAAGTCATTACTATTACTGAACTATCAAAAATCTCTTAGTGTCAACTATTAAGACACTGTTAAATAGCTGTTAATATTCTTCCTACCCACCAGGTTCTTAAAATATTTCAAAGGAAAAACTCAGAGAACTGTATCTCCAAGTTCCTTAGTAAACATTAAAATAGACTGAAAACTTGGACTGAGATTGAGAAAGAATTTTGTTTATAAATTCTTATATGATACCTTTATTAGATAGTATTTACAATGCTATTGAAACATTCATGGAAAATTATGTTTAAAAGCAGAATTCAGGGGCACCTGGGTTGCTCAGCCATTGAGCTGCTATCTTCTGCTCAGGTCAAGATCCAGGTCGGGGATCCAGCTGCGCATGCCTCCCTCCTCAGCAGGGAGCCTGCTTCTCCCTCTCCCACTTCCCCTGCTTGTGTTCCCTCTCTCTCTCTGTCTCTCTCTGTCAAATAAATAAATAAAATCTTTAAAATAAATAAATAAATAATAAAAGCAGAATTCACTGAATGAGGTAGGTAACTACACAAATTTAAATGCCTGAGATTCAGTCTTTCCTTTAAGGAAGAAAAATATACATATTTAAAAAAAAAAGATATTTCTCATTTATGATATAACTGAGAAAAGGAGAGACTGATTATAATTATTAAGAGTCATGAAATCAGCAGACCGGTATAGCCAAAAGAGAGTTTGCAGCAGAAATAGTCTTTAAAGGGTGAAAATGATAGCATTAGCTAAGCGAGATATTAATCCCATACAGTCTCTAGAAACAGTCTTGGAAAATGTTGATTAAAAATTAACTGAAGTTCAAGATCAAGACCAGTAAAATTCATAAGAAGGATACTGTGTAGCGCTTATATGTTCCTTTATTTAAATTTTGCTTAAACATTATTTTCTCACCTTTAAATGTTAAATGTGTATACATTTTTTCATCAAAATTATATTATATTTAATAATAGTAATCGGTCAGAAATGCACAAAATAATTATTTTAACATGCATAAATTATTTTTACTTTTCTAATACTCCTTGTGAATAATGAAAATAATGAGCCTAATGTACTGTAACATTCAGAAATTCCTACCTGCCAAAGGATTTCCATTAAGGTAGACACACTTCAAAGTAGTTTAACCAGCCTTTGAGAAGACATGATTTACAAAACCGTCTTTATAAGATGCATAAGTAAATTTTAATATCTTTAAAATACAACATAAGTAACTAATGTTGAGATTTTAGGAAATAAAAATTAATATTTTCTCATTCTCAGTTGGGAACTAAGTAAAAAATAAACTATATAGGAGACCCACAAACAGGCATGTGGATGTCAGCTTTTAACTGGAAAGTAACTTCAGAAGTATGGCTTTAGAACTATTGCTCAAATGGCTTGATAATGAAAACAATTCTACAGAAAACACTTTTACCCATTATTCTACCCTATCTGTTATCTTCTAGCAGGTTAACTCCACTATATCAAAAAATCTAGACCAATATGAAACAAGTATAGAAAGCTGGATAGCCCCGAGAAAGGCTTATTTCTTAAAATTCATCACAGGTGTTATGAAGAGAGTTAATAGAAAAGAAGGAACCTGCCAGAACCTGGGGCTAAGGGTCATAGAGAACAGTGGGCAAGGGGTTATCTCTTAGAGACCAGAATCAGGGGTTAATCAAAGTACCTACCTCATCCCTAGATCAGAGACTTATATAATGTTTTTCCAGTGGGATTTAAAAGGTATTTGGATTTATGACTGTGGATGTTTTCTTTCCTTCTTTCTGAGTGAAAGTGTTCATTGCAATTTTCCATCCTAATCTCATCACTTACTACTTGATGTAGATACCATTGTATATGACCAGATGTTCTAGACTTCTGAGCTGGTTTCTGTGATGGGATAGAACTTAGACTTGTCTGTCATGGGGAGGGGATGAGTGTGTTCTTTCATGGTGATAAGGTAGAAAAGGGATACTTGATGGTGAGAATTGTTACTAGTTCAAACCAATGGATCATGAGTGCAAGTGACTAGTGTAACTTCTAGGCTGAAGCAATGAAAAGACTTCACCAGGTACCAGGCCCTGTGTTCCTTTTCCGAAGCAATTCTGGACTGCTTGAGCTGAGATCATGGAGGCCCCAGATAGACAAACAAATTCTTGAATTGCCACTTATAAGGAACTGTCCTAGAGGGTCTTAAACTGTTTCGGAATTTCACTGGATGAAAAACAAACCTCTATTAAGTTAAAACTCTGAAATTTGGTCATTTTTGTTATTGTAGCTGTAAATTTTATCTTATATATCTTATATATCTATATATCTCTATATTGCATATATAATATCATATTATAGCAATATTAATAAGTAACAATAATTAATAAAATTAAGCTTATATATTAAAAATGCATCATTGGAAAACCCCTATGAGTTGGGTAATTCACTGATTTTTTGCAGAATGGGAAATCAAAAGAACTATTCTTATAGAAGTCTTATTACCTGGGAATAAGATGTTGGGGGAAGAAACTTCTACAAACAAGCAAGATATCATGAGTAAGGAACAACTAAAAATAAGCTTGCTATCTGGGAATAAGATGTAAGGGTAGGAACTTCTTCTGCAAACAAGCTCAGGTTAAGTATTGTATTTATTGAGACATTAGTTTTACAAATATATCCATTACTTAGGTAACATTTTTAAGTATTTAAGTAAAGTGTGTTTAAATTGTGTGTGTGAATGATCCCTTAATTTTAGGCTAAAATAAATACATATGTTTCTGTAATTAGTTGGCCATATAATTTATTCTCCAAGCCCTGACATTTTTTAATGTTAAGTAGAACATAATTAATAACTATGCCAGAAAAATGGATGTAAACTGGAACTCTTCTGGGAAAACTAGGACATATGTTCACCCTGCCTAGACATTTAACTTCAAAGCCCTAGAAGTTCCTCCTACCTCCTTTTCCCTTCTTCCTCCTCCTGAAAAAACAAAACACCAAATCTTTTTTCTTCCTTCTCTTAAAACATACTTGATAAAACTAGAGACTTTCATTCTACTGTTGGAATTTAGACTTAAAATTCAAATACTCATGAATAACATACTGATTAGTGCAAACATTCTCAGAGCAGGTTACAATGCAAAGTTGTCACTGGTAAGATAAAATGGAGGTGGGTGAGAGAGGATAGGAGGGTTTCCAGAGAGTAAAACAAAAGGTAACAAGTAATGAATGGACGCACCAAAGACAAACCACTTACATTAGTCTTGCAAAGAGCCAGCCATGTCTGAATATATAGTTCCTAAAACTGAATTATCATTAACCTTGAGAGAAATTTCATGGTGCATGTTTTATTGTTCTCATTTTATTCCTAATTTCAAACTGAGATCTACTGCCAAGCAACTTTTCTCTCTCCTTCAATAATTACCTAAAACCCAAACTTCTACATGAAGTTTTTCAGTGATTAAGTCATTTAAAGAAATTAAACAGTCTTGAGCAATAATCAGTCAGAGCAGTTATCCATTTTAGATGAGTCATCTGAATAATAAATGTTTAAAAAAATTCTCTTCAATGGCACTTTTAGCCTGAATTTTTTCTATAATTGCCTTAATCCCTCAGCACAATTACTAAATGTCCACACACTTCTTTTACAATTTTACTACCCAAATCACTTGCTCTTGCTCATCAGCTTTGCAAATTAATAGTATATTAAATGCACCAGGGTAGCTTACTTGAAAGGAATGCTAAAGTGAATTTTTCTAAGTGGCCAATAAATGTACCTTCAATGACATTTAGTAAGTTTTAAAATTTCTTATTCCACAGTAAACCTGTATTTCTTTCTAAATTTCATTCTTCTTATGACATTGAAATTCATTAATGCCAACAATGGTATTAATAATGATAATAATATCTACCCATTCATTTAGTCCCAAATATGAGACAAGTGCTGTGCTAGGTATTTTATGTAAATTATCTCATATTCATTTCTTAAAACAAAGCTGTTAGCTATTTTTATCTTTTTTTTAAACTTCATACCTTATATATGAATCAGGTGTCTCCTACACTAATGTACTTTTATATATTTTCTCTCAAAGCTTGTAACTTACATAAACAATAAACTCTTTGGAGCATAGAACATGTCTTTGTCTATTCTTTATGTTTTTTTTCCTTCTTTTTTTTTTTTTTTCCTTTTTTGAACCAGGCTCCATGCCTAGTGCAGAACCCAACATGGGGCTCCATCTCACGACCCCAAGACGACAACCTGAGCTGAAGTCAATAGTCAGACACATAAGTGACTGAGCCACCCAAGGAGCTCCTGTCTGTGTCTATTCTACTGGTTTGGCATGTCTCTACCCCATTCAAAGATGGTAAATGTATTATATGTTAAGAAATTTTCTCAATCCCAAATGTTAAAATTTCAGGAAATTACTTTCTATGAAAAAAAAAAAAACATAAAATAAAATGTAGAGTAACAGAGCTAACTCCAAATAAACAAAATTATGTCTGTTTTAATTTGGTAATAGCCATTGTGTGACTTCAGTTATTTATATATCTCCATGCTGGTATTTCCTCACCCACAAAAGCAGGAGATTATTACTCAGTTTTCATTTCACTCCATATGGAAAGAATGTTCACTAGAAAATGAAGCATAGACTTACAAATGAAGAGGATAATTCTATGACAGAGACTAAAATTGACTACCAGCAGTCATTTCACACTCTGATTTCTTGTTACTAGAACCCCAGTTTTTTGTTTGTTTGTTTGTTTGTTTGTTTGTTTTTTCTCCATAACACTGTGATGAGTGGCAAGGAATAA
The DNA here is from genome assembly GCF_002288905.1 of Enhydra lutris kenyoni. NCBI lineage: Eukaryota > Metazoa > Chordata > Mammalia > Carnivora > Mustelidae > Enhydra > Enhydra lutris. The sequence goes on from NW_019154099.1 coordinate 22,569,942, forward strand.
ACCTTGACTGGATATCAGCCAATTTTAGCAAATGGGTTTCCTTTGACAGATCTTTACTTTCTCAATCTCCCTTGCCAGGTGGAATGACTCTGGGACCCATCTCTGGTCCATTTTATGTTGTCATGTGGGAAATAACCTTGATGCAATGGTAGCCTCTACACATACTACAGGCATGCTATTCTGGAAGCCATGGAACAAAAAGATTTACAAACCAAGTAAAAATGCTCCAATCACAAGAGTTGCCAAACACAAGAGTGATGGAAGGACCACACTGCCTGAATCCTATGTTTGCAATGTTTATATGATTTGTCTCTTTGTCTACACATCAATCTTCTCTGATGATGGTGTAGCTATGAGGGCCAGAGTTGAGACTATAGCAGCTACACCAAAAGACAGAAGGTGTCATGGGCCCACCCCCACTGGAGAGGTATGGAAAAAGTACTTCTGGACACTGAGCCAAAGTGGTAACTTGACAAACATCCTGAAGAATAGCATAGGATGTATTTTTATTTCTTTAGCAAAGAAATCATGGGCTAGAATGGGTTGTACCAGTGGATGGACAAATAAGACCTCATGAATATTTAGTGTCTGAATATTTTGAGATGCTTGTATATTGAGTCACACACCTACTTAGTAGGTCATAAATATTTAGTATGCAGGTGCCTCACCAAGATTAGGTATCTCTTGGTCCTTCCATCCCTTTCTATCTATGTTTAACACACACCTGCTGTAGTTATTAACTACTTATCTTGTAAGTAACATTATCTTATGAATTCTGCCTATGTCTAACAAACTCCGCTTACTGGTTTACTTATCTATAATGAAAATGCCTTAAAGAGTTTTACCTATGTTTATAAACTACAGACTTATACATCTAAAAGAATTGAATATTCTCAAAAGGAAATGCATATTTCAAATGTAAGGGAAAATTACTTGAGGATATATAGGGAATTTTTTTTTAACAAATAAAATTAGACCTCAATGTTTTGTGTCTGCTTACTTCCTTTCAGCTTGGGACGCTGGTACAAGACATGACTCTAGTAACTGTGAGAGCCATGCTGTTTCTATGATTGTGAAAGCCAACATACTGCACAAGTTGTTTCAGGTTAGAAGAAAATTTTCTCTGTCCCTAACATGTTTGAGCCATTGAATGAAACCTGGACGTGTTTACAGTAGATTTGTTGTAGAATAGCAACACAAGCCCTTAGGATCTAAGACACCATTAGATTTTCTTTGTTTGTTCTCAAACACACCAAACTATTTGAAAAGCCTATCTTCACTCCTCATACAAAAGTTCATCAAGGAAACTATGGCTATATCTAACAGTGTTTTGAGCTTAAAAAAAAAAAAAAGCAAGCAAGTAAGGTGTGAGGAAAAAATGCAAAGGTGTTTTTCAAGACATGTATCATAAATTCATTACCATACATAAAGTTTCTAGAAGCATTCAGTTCATCCTTTCTAAACCAAGTCTAAAAGAAAAGAAAAATTGTTTTATTTTTTGGTTTTAGACATATAGATGTATATGAAAATGTGAAAACTACCCCTGTTATATTTTTGTCACACAAAAATATATATACATATACACATATATATAAAATTATATGTATATACAATTATACAATTATATGCAATTATATATACAATTACATATATTATATATGTATATACAATTATATGTATATACAATTATATATAATTGTATATATTTTTATGTAATCTGCAATAAAGGAAAAATATAAATTCTCTATTCAGTTCCTTGGAGATATATATCTATAGCTATATCTATGATAACACTGTTTCAACTATTTTAGTTCACATATGTATCCATATCCATATCTATATCAATTAGTATATATTTCATATATTATGTGTATATGTATCTAAAGAACAAGAAATATATGTACACATATATGTGTGTGTATACATTTACCATTGGAGATATATATAGATATATATATATAACTTTTTCAAAACTGAAAAAAGTAGAGAACATTTCTGCAGTTGTGTAAATTGTGCCAAAAACTTAAAAAATAGTAGAGTAGAATACAGTACTTTTTTAATCTAAAACAGTTTGGTGATATTAGACATACATGCATAAGACTTTAAAACTTGTTGTTAGAAGTTAATGCACTGATAAATTAGAGAGGAAATTAAATAAAAGACAGTAAATTATAGGACAAAAATGTGCTCCAAGGAATGTAGAAGACATTACATTATAGTTGCATAATAGATTAAGAATATGGAAGTTTGTGATCTAGTCATGGCACCAATTAGACATGAAACCTTGGTGTCCTTTCATGTTTTGGTTTCATAGAAACTCTTTCTTCTCCTCTTTAACAGATATTACTTTTCCAGTAATAGTCATTAGTATAAGGCAGGCACCTGTTCCTTGCTAGACCATTTGTAATCCATCTCACAATGGGAGAAACGTACAGAGAAGCAATTAAAAGTTCTCTGGAGCCAAATTTTCCAATTTCATATCCTGCTTCTGAAAGTTACTAGCTGTGTAACATAGGGCAAGTAAGTTAACTTCTCTGTTGTTTGGTTTCTTCATCTGGGAAGTTTAAGTGAGCTAGTCAACACTAGGTATATAAGAGTGTCCCTTTAAAAAATGATTCAATAAATATTAACAGCAACAATAAATAAAATAAAAATTCCTAACTCAACTCCTTGAACCCAGACTGCTATTTTAGATGATAGAAAAATAAAAACATAGATTACTTCATTTGGGGGAAAATGGAGAACATATAATTTTCCCTATTCCTCCTTCCAAATACAACTGAACTCCCTAGGTATTATATATAAAACAAAGGAAGTCTGAAAAGTGGAAAGAAGAAGGCAGACCAGCGAGGGACCGTGGTATCAGAAATATCATAATGGTGAGTTTCCAGGACTTGTGTTTTGTTTTGTTTTGTTTTTGCCTCAAATACCCTAGACTGGACACTGGAAAAGCTCATTGGCAGAAATGCCAATGGAAGCAGAAAAAACAACTATCTTCTGTAACTAAAGGACAGGAAAGGAGCAGCCTCAGAAGACAGAAAACTTTCAGACAATAACTACCCAACTGTGGCCTCACTCTGATCCACACCAGGAAATTCTGAATGGCTGGCCTAGAATTCCATCTTCCAAAGGCTATAGGGAAGTACCCCAACACATCTGTCAGGGTGGTGTCAAAGAAGGCTGAGTAGAGAGTTGGGAAAATTTCTTTCTCTCCAAATGTTCACAAGCTCCCTTCTTACCACCCAAGATATGAATGGAGACCACTTGAGAAGGTTGGACTTCCAACTTCACCCACCAGTGAGGTAACTTTTCTCCTGCCTGCAGGTGTGGTGTCAGAGGAGAGTCAGGACTTTCAGCATCACCCAGCATTACCCAGCATGACATTCCTCCCATGGTGCCAGTGGTGGTCACATGGAGAGCAGATAGAGCCCTCTTAGCCCTCAGACTCTGAGGCCTCAGAGGCACTTGGCTACTTGAGGTATTTCATACTGTTAAAGCAAATATTTTTCTTTAAGTGTAAAAGAATTATATAATGGAACTTTCAAGTATAAAAGGGTTTTTTGTTTTTTGTTTTTGTTTTTTTCTTCAGAGAATGTCATCACTTTCTTCAATTCAGTGAGCTTCCTAGTCATCTTTCCAATAAATCCTTCTTATAGTATGGATGCTAGAATGCTCTGTATATGCTAGACATACAAAAGGGTTCTTTTTTGTTTTTGTTTTTGTTTTTAATGTGATCAAACAGCCATTCACACAAGATACAAGACTAAAAAATGACCAAATTTTGAAACTTCCTTAAAGAAATCAAGGCTTGAGGAAGAGGCATTTAGTGTGTGTGTGTGTGTGTGTGTGTGTGTGTGTGTGTGTGTATTTTTTTTTTCCCTACCCAGTTCAAGATATTATAAAACATCAATGAAATAAGATCCACTGTCAACTTCTTAAGGACATAGTGTACAGATGTAGTCTGTGTAAGGGCCTATTTATCCAGAGTGATCCCATCCCGTTAAACAATGACTTTGTTGTTTATACAGTAAAACTTAAACTGTCCCTACCCCCTCCCTTCCCCCAGGGGACTTACTTAAAAACAAGTCCCGGAAACCAGTCCCAAGTAACAAAGCCCAAATAAGAGAGTGGGTCGGGCCAGGTGGAGGTATCCAATCAGTGGGGGTGCATACTGTCTCCCTAGCTACCAAGGAGTATGGGCCTCACCCTTTGGGTATCTTTTGGGCGCCAATTCTGACCAAGGTGATGGGCTAGTTCAAATATCTACTATAGGGTAAATTGTAATTCAATTGGTCACTTATGTGTGACCTAGCATGACTGTGCAGCTTTCTCTGTGTTACAATCTCATTGGCCACCTGTGGGTGGCCAGGACCAACCACATGGCCTTTGCCCTTAAAAACTAGTCTGTAAGGTAGAGAGAGGTCACCTCTTTGAAAGGGGTGGCCCGGCCGGTCGGTTTGATTCTAATGCTTAGCGTGAAAATAAAGCTTTACATGACCTTCACTTTGTATCAGTCTCGCTCCTTTGACCTTGGACCCAACAGTCAGATGTCAGTATAGATGGAAAGATACCTTTCAGAGAGATGTCAAATTCTTTTCTTGCCCAACAAGAACAACCTTGTGTTGTGGTTGGACATATTTCCTAGGTGTATTATCTTACATTATCATTCAAATCCTAAGACACTCCTAGAAATTCTGTGTGCTGCTTATTTTCTTCAAAAATCTAACTTGAGGGAATTCTGTTGCCTACAACTAACAGTGACCAATATAGAAACAGGTAAAATAAGTGGTTGTAAGAAAAATAATATAAAATAAATGAGAATCTAAAGTGTTTTTCTGACCTAGAGTCTGAAGGCAATGAAGATGGTTATGGTTATGGTTAACATAATCTGGATAAACACTGGTAAGCTCTGGCACATAATAATGAAACATAAATTACTAAATATGGGTACTTGGAGTAAAAAGCCTATGGAAAGCAAAACTTTGAGTGACTGCTGCAATAGACACTTTTGAAAGACTGTGATATGAACTGGTTGCTTCTAAGTTTGATGGAGAGCTTAAAGAAAATGACTCAATTAAATTGTTGAACAAAAACTGGGGAGGCCAAGAAAAACAAGGCTGTACCCACCTCGAGTCTAGCCCTGACATAAGTGCAGCCATCTTGATGTTCCAGATTATCACAAAATATTTCTTGGGTTCTGACCTACTCAGGTTAGCACTTTAAACAGTCCCTCTCTCCTTTAATGATTGATTTAAAACCCTGTACTGGAAAAGGTTTTTTTGCCAAATAGCAAAAAAAAAAACTTATTTGAGCTTCATTTTCTTTTTCTAACGCTTATCATGTTTTGCTATATTCTCCCATGTCTCCTTACCTGACTTCATCTCCTTCACTGTCTTAACTTCCACAGATGATCTTTTCCACTTGGGAAGATCACCTGAGCAGTCTCCCCTGGACTCAGCTGCCTTTGTCTGTCATAACTCCCCTACACATTCCCCAACTGACCAGTGTTGACTCAAGTAGGAAGGGAGAACTCTATGCCCCTATTCAGCAGGAATAAGTTACAGAAGATGAGATCTTCCACCTTCAACAACCTTCAAGATTTAAGGGTCAAAATTGTTCAGGGGGAATGATGTGGGAAACAGAGGCAGAAGAAAATCATTAAAATTCCTTACCTACTGACAAGCCCTTGAAACAGACAGAGTGGGTCTCCCCTGGGGACTCAACTGCCCTCACCTTGAGGTTTTGCTAAGGACAATCCTAGCCTGACCAACCCCCCACTCCAACAGGTCCAACCAGGATCCTGTAAGTCTACTTTAATAATTCCTTTAGGAAACTTTATCTCTAAGCCTCCAAGATAGGGGCACCTGGGTGGCTCAGTGGGTTAAAGCCTCTGCCTTCAGCTCAGGTCATGATCCGGATCGAGCCCCACATCGGGCTCTCTGCTCAGCAGGGAGCCTGCTTCCCCCTCTCTCTCTGCCTGCCTCTCTGTTGACTTGTGATTTCTGTCTGTCAAATAAATAAATAAAATCTTAAAAAAAAAAAAAAAGGGTTCAAGTCCCAATTTAAACCTCCAAGATAGTGTCAGCAATCATTCCCAAGCATATGACCCACTGCTATACATCTAAAGGGTCTCATGAGAAGGTTTTATTACTGGTAATGAATAACCTTTTCCCCAGACAATAGCTAGCCCCTCAAGGTCCTGGAGACCTTGCTTCCAATATTTCTTAGAGACTTACCTCATCCCTAATCCCTTTTGTCCTCACCTACCTCGGAGTCCACCCTTACTCTGCCTTTAAAAACTCTGACTGTAATCTGGTTCCGGGTCCAAGTCCCTATCCACTGTGTCAGGTATACTTGGGCTCAAGCTTAAGTTTGTCAAATAAACCCTCATGCAATTGCATCGGTGTTGGCTCCTTGGTGGTCTCTTGGATGCGAAAACTCAGATATAACAAAGCATGGTCAGAGAACCTACTGGGTTTCTTCTTGTAGTAGCAGAGTTCAATGGCTGAAGATCAGATGTTGAATATGCACTTGAGTGGCACTGATATAGACCTTGAGATATACTCATGGTGCTTCTGGAGTTTTTATGGGAAAGTGGAATCATTTCTCAGGAGAGAGTGGGAAATTAGGCAATACAAGGGAGACATTCAGTTGCCTCTGAATACACTAAGTGAACAGATTTACTGAGCTTCCTTTCCCTCCATAAATAGTCCTTCTAATATTAGAGGACTCTCTTGTTGAAAACTCTGTAATGACTGCTAGGAATGGCCAGCAATCCCTGTACCAAGGGATGAAAGATTACTCCAAACTTTGCAGCAAAAGAGAGGTGAAGGCAAGCAGGGTCAAGGCTCACAGGTGAAGACCCTTTGCTCTTTGTTCCCACTTTTATTGGTCCTTCAGGATAATCACAAATCCTTATCACTGTTTCTCAAGCAACGGGTCTTCCTGAAACTAGGAAGATCTGTTTACAAAAAGATAAAATATGCTAATCTGCATGTGCTACTAAACATAGGCTAAGGGACAATGTATACAATTCTTAGATCACAGGGTGACTATTTTGGCTAAGAAAGCTTCAATAAGGCCACTCCTCTGGGCATTCAAACAGCAGAGGGGTCAGGCAGGCCTTGGCATTTCAAAGGCCCATGTCCTTCTCTGAAACCTTCCCTCGCCCACAGGGGACTGCCTCTGTGTTACATTTTAGCAAGCCAGGTATTATGGCTGATTTCATGCTCTACCCCAACAAATGACCTCATATGTCATTTCACAAAGGGATGTAAATTTTCCTCATGTCCCAATTATAACACTCTCCATGGTCACCAGGCTCATAACCCCACCTGGTGGCACATGAGAATTATCTGTAGCAATTTAAAATATCCTGCTGTGTTGACCAGTTATACCAGACTCTCTGAGGAGAAGTTCAGAGATATCTATCTCTTCTAAATGTCCCCCAGGAAATTCTTGCTTATTCTTTCCCCCAAAATTTTATATTTAAGATATATATAATATGTTTACATTACATACATTATACATGCATATATATTATATATACATATGCATATTTATGTATCTGTATATGTTATATAATGTATATAATATACACTCACACTTTTCTTATTTATTAATATTGTTAAAATATGAAGAAATGTATAGGCATGTATTCTAAAGATGCTGATATAAATTAGGGAAAAAAGAACATATATTTAGATCTGGATGAATTTCTTGATATGAGTACATTTAGGGGCTCTGGAGTTCACATACTGAGAACAGTTTTAACCATTTGCTTAAGTGGCTATTCTGTGTAAGGATGAGGATAAGAAATGCTTCCACTGATAGCCTCAATTACGATGTTTTCGGTAGTATTACGAATTTACGGTGATTGAAAAAGCAGTACTTGGTCACCAGAAATAAAATTAGTAACAGAACTGGAGTGTTATATAGGACAGTTGGTTACATAAAGATCTTTGGTGATAACAAACTCAAAAGCATGTCTTTAGAATAAAAATACATAGACATCCTATTATGACTTAATTTTAATTAAAAAAAGAACTATATGAATAGAAAAACTGACAGCTTTATTTGACCCTTAAAATGTGGAGTGATGGACTGCCCCCAAGTTACAATATTTGAGCTCCAATACACAGAGTATATTAAATGAAGTGAATGCTGTCTTGAGGAAGGTCCCAGTGATAACATCTCAAGGATATCTTATAAATTTTACTTCTAGTACACTCCCAAAGAATATTTAGCTATAGGTGATATCTATGCACTGGAAAGAGAAATATCCAGAACTCTACCAGATTATTGCATACTTGCTCTGAGTTTATCCTAATAAATCCGGATCAAAAATGTTTGTGTTGGGCGCCTGGGTGGCTCAGTGGGTTAAGCCGCTGCCTTCGGCTCAGGTCATGATCTCAGGGTTCTGGGATCGAGTCCCGCATCTGGCTCTCTGCTCAGCAGGGAGCCTGCTTTCCCTTCCTCTCTCTCTGCCTGCCTCTCTGCCTACTTGTGATCTCTGTCTGTCAAATAAATAAATAAAATCTTTAAAAAAAAAAAAAATGTTTGTGTTGATCTTTCTGTTGGAACAGGGACTTCTGGGTGTTAGATTACTAATTCAGTCTCACAGGGTCTATAGAACTACCTTGTGCTTTTGTTCTCCAAATTCCAAGTGAAAAACAAATAATAACAAATTAATTAATTAATTAATTAATTACACATGTACACACTCACCACTGAAAGAATCCTCATTTTTTACCTCCCTGATCTGTTGGGGGGTACGTATGTGGGAAGATTAGCATGGTAAAAAGAGTAGATTTGACTTTTCATGTCAAACAGTAACCTAAAAGCAATGCAGTAAACATTGGTAAAGCGATTAAAGTTTGTGTCACCCTTGAAGACTTGAAATAAATGGTAGGGCTGATTCCTATCACATTTTATTTAAAACTTTGGCTGAAAAAAACAAAACCAAAAAAATTCAGCTTGACTTATACCAAAGACAAATGAGTTTAGAAAATGACAGTGAATCACCATAAACTTAATCAGGTGGCGACTTCTGCTTAAGCTACCATTAGCAATATGATTTTTTTTTTCCTTTTTTGGAGTAGAATTTTCTTCAGCTAACAGATCTTATTTTCTTTATTCCAAAAGGAGATACATCAAAAAGCATGTGCTTTCTCCTGGAGGAATTAGCAGTGTATTTGCATCATATCTTCTGGACCATGTTAGATTTCTGATGCTGAGATAAAATTCATTCTGCCAAGATACTGAGCACCTACCATTCCCTGGTACATCACTGTGAACCAGTATAGCTGGTTCCCTGATCATTAGATCATATAAGCATGAAGCTGGCAGTACCCCACATGCCTTGTACAAAAGATAAACCTTAAACTTTAGACTCTGCCATTTTAGTAAAATTTCTGAGTCAAAAGGATTGTGGCATGTTGGAATGAATACTTTATAAAGATTGAAGTAAGACATGTTTTTGCATCATGTAACCCATTTTCAGTGAGGCTTCCAGAAGCATAGAGGAGCAACTATGGGGTTTTTGCCCACCTAATGGTCAGTGTGCCTTTGGAATTTCTGGGTCACATTTTAATTTAAAACTCATGTAAACTGAATTGGGTTCTCGTCTCATGTAAAAGTGGGAATAAATATCCTTCCCTACCTCCACTCACTACTATCCTTTAAGAATTATCTTCTGTTAATACAGTTTAGAAAAAGAGGTTGTTTTCCTTTTCTGTGTCTTTACAGGCCTCAGAGTTTTGGTTGTCGTGTGTGTGTGTGTGTGTGTGTGTGTGTGTGTGTGTGTGTGTGTGTTTGGTATGTTTGTTTCTTGCTAACTGGTTCCTCTTTATCACTCTGTGTACCAACTTAGACTTTTGCTTTCTTTCTTGATAGTAACAGCATAGAATCCCCAGGCTACCAATTTCTTTGCTACTCCCCAAAGTACCACTGAAATAAGAATTTTGGATAAAACATACTTTACCTAAGACTTGGAGTAATGGCAAATGTGTTAAAACTTAGAGTTATGATGTTAAGTCTCACTGTTGTGACAACACCCAAACCTCAGTGATTTTACCCAGTCAGTCTCAGTTCTCTTCACAGTTACAAGTTGGGTGACTCTTCTGAGTGCTTCTCCACCAAGAAGTAGCTCGAGAACCAGGTTCCATTTACCTCACTGTTCCATTGCCCTCTGGAGCACCATCCACATCAGCCACCACCTCATTCAGAGAATCCTTTGCTGTTCCAAAAAGCAAAGTATGGAGGGAGACAGGAAACACTTTATAGCCAGGATAACAAAAGGTATATTTGACTTGCAGCCACACTATACAACCAGTGACATGCCTCATCTTAAGTCCAAGGAAGGTTGGAAAATGTAGTTATCATGTGTTCCCAGGAAGAAAGAAAAAGATTGATAAGCATCCAGCTAGAATGTGCCCCGGAGAGTAATTATAGAAAATACATGAAACGAGAGAATTTAATATTAGATAACATTATTCTATAAAATAAGGCTCCCAATTCAATATAGAGTTTCACAAGCCCTAGTTCCCCCCTCATATTTCTGAGTGCTTTCTCTTTTTCCCTTCTTCATATTCCTTACAACACCACTTCCAGAATGCATGAACCATATTTTGCAAATTATTTTCACTCTTCTTTTTGCTTAAATGTTTCCTATCTACACATTGTTCTCACTGCCATGCCTTTGTTAAATATATAGACCCATTAATATTTTTCTGAGTCAGAAGAGACATTCTCTCACAGAAGAAATTTTCCCCCTAAGCCAGCCAGCTCAAAATGTAGATAGCTTTTACAATAAACAAATTTTCTTGCTGTCGTAGAATATTTCAAAATTTCTATACCTTCTCTTCATATAGCAAAAGCTGTCATCAACATTAAAAGGTGGCCTGCCAAACGGGAGCTACTGCTAGAAAGACAGACTCATCACAGTTGTATCTGCTATTCAGAGCTGCTGTGTGAATTATATGAGAAACTGTATGTAAGTGCCATGTTACAAAATATGTGCTTGAGATTTTTTTTTCCTCTTCTTTCTTCTCTTTCTGTTCCTCCCTAAGAGCATTTCCTCTTGATTCTGACCTCTGTAACAAGCACCTGTATGGTTGATTTCTTCAAACTAATATTTATTACCTTCCCTGGGATATGAGGTCTGGATATAAATGGTCTGGAGTTCTAAGAACACTGCAAATAAGTGGGTCAAACTTAGAGGTATACTTTCCCCAAGCCTGCTTTGTTTTAGGGAAAGGTGAGTGCTTTTTAGTAAATCTATTCCCCGCGACTGCTTCTTAAAAACATTTGCTTCTCTGACTAACTTTGTTGTTGTTGTTATTGTTCCTAGAGTGGTCATGGGCACTAGAAACATACTCCCAAAGTGGCTTTTTAAATGCAAAACAGTCATTTCCTCAGATTGATATGATACCCAATAATTCAGACAGGTGAGCAGCCTAATGCCTTCTCATCACCTCTCCACACTGGTCAAGAAACAGAGGATTGAATCTATAATTTAGTATTTTCTTTACTATTACTTATGTTTTAAAAATAACTACTTGAAATAAAGGTAGCAATTTTCTTTTATCCAATGTGGCCCCAGAAACTTAAATAATATTGACTGGCAGCGATCAGGAATGCCTTCTCTCTTATATATCCCACCCTTGCTTAATACATGTTTATGAAAAAGTAAAACACTGATAAATTATACTACAAAGAACGTTGGTAGAAGCTGTTAGTGGCTGATGTCTACAAAATTCTGCTTAAAACTGGTTGTGATAGCTATCCCCCCAGATCTGTATAAAAGAGCTGCTCAAATTGTGCACATTACTTAAGGGATTTCTCACGCTATACAAAACATTTCCCTTTTCTTAGCTTCACAAAAGTGCTTACCTTTTTCTTGAAAGACAATCTCCAGTTATATTCAAATATTAAACCAGCACATGTTAAGCCTGCCTACCCAACCCCAAATTCCTAAAAATAATAAAAAAGAATTCAAACACACCGAGTTGCATTGGAAAACAAGGAAGGGAGAAGTTAGTGTCTCATAAACTCTGCATGATCCTTCATACCTAGAAAACAGACAAAATGAATATGCAGAAGAAACTCATAGATTAATATAGGTGCCGAACTATTACGTCTATAAGTAAAGGCTGGAGGACAGAAACTGCAGCAAAGATGGGAGGTGGTGCAGCGGTTGCCAAAGCTGTCATTAGTTTGATTCCCCTACTGAGACAGCCAGGGAAAATTTCCCCTGTGCATTGCTAACTTGTATTAGGCACCAGCCATGGAGACAGACAGGTCCAGGCAAAAGCACAGGGTTTAGGAATTTGAACTGAAGTGGTGGGGCAGTGCCCAAGGCAGTTGGCTCCACCCTGGTAGAGAGACGGTACTCACACCCAGAAGACGCAGCTCTGAACTACTGTGCCCACGGCCTCTCCCACCCCTCTGCCACTCTCCTGTAAAACACATCATACAAAAGCTGAAGCATCTGCTGCCTGGTCTTCACCCGTGAGCCTAGACTCCTTTTCCTAGGTGAGATTTGACTGCCCCTAGGAAAATAAGTCTGCTCCAAGGCCAGCACTGAGGAACAACTCAGCCAACACGGGAACTAACACTTGAGGAATCAAAATTAATAGAGCAAGCAGAAAAGACGATGATTTCTTCTAATTACAGTCCTGAGAGAAATTAATGACACTGGGTAAAGTTCTAGTTATAAAAGAAACACCCAAGATCAAGATTCTGAAACATCAGTATATACAATCAATTGTATGGCAAATTTAAATTTACTATACCGTATATAAACATATAAATATGTCAATTAAAAATATGTAAATTTAGAAGAGTAAATGAAACAAGATGGGATTGGGAGGGAGACAAACCATAAGTGACTCTTAATCTCACAAAACAAACTGAGGGTTGATGGGGGGAGGGGGGTGGGGGGGTGGGGTTATGGACATTGGGGAGGGTATGTGCTATGGTGAGTGCTGTGAAATGTGTAAACCTGGCGATTCACAGACCTGTACCCCTGGGAATAAAAATATATTATATGTTTTAAAAAAAATAAAATTTAAATTAAAAAAAAAGTTAAAAAAAAGAAATATATAAACATAAAAATATATAAATTTACTATGCCATATATGTAAAATATATAAATATATCATTTAAAAACAATGTGTGAGCAAGAATAAAATTTAGTACTCCCTTGTCAAAACATATTAAAGCCTGTACCATTTTCTCAGGACAAAACAAAGTTTCTGTAATTTCATCTAATCCAGTTTTCCCAAACTACAGATGGATGGCCGAGGCCAAGAGAGAATCAGTGTTTAGAGTAAGAGCTCTCTCTGCAGGCCTTTGTCTACAAGCATCAAGAGGGACCCCTTGTACTAGATGGGGCTGCCCCTTGCAGAATACAATACTTCCCCTGCACATCTGTCTACACCACCGGTAGCAGAAGTAAAGTGGAAGCCTAGATCTCTTCTTTGTTCTGGCAAGACCCTTCTGCAGCTCAGCATTCCCTATTCCCTTCATTGCTGTCTAAGTGTCTTTGGTCTGAAGTCTTCATGCCGCTCCTATGTCTTTGTGACCACCACACAAGTAGCTCAAGACCCTCAGATTAGCCTTCATCCCCCAAACCCTAATTCTTCTATATCTGTACAACCATCCCTCCCATCTCTTAAAACTCTCACTATATTCTCTGAAACTTGAGGTAAATTGCCATCAAACTCCTCTTTTTTCCTCTCTTTCTCTTTTTATTCTTAAAGTAACTGAAGTCTGGCTCCCTTAGATGGTACTGCTTCTCCTCAAGCTTTCCAAGAGAGGACTTATTACTCTCCCACAGCCCTCAGACAGCTGAGTTTGGAGGTGAAGTAAATGCTGTTCTTGTTCACCTTTTCTTTTTTGACTTCCTCTCTTTCCCTGGCTGACTCTCGGGTCTCTCTTAATGGTCTCTCCTGCGAGTACTTCCTTAATATATTGCTTTCACAAAAATCTTCAGCTCAGGTCTTCTTCTGGAAAATAAAAAACATACAAACAAATAAAACCAAGACAATAGCTTTGAAGAACTCAGAAAAGTTCTACAAGCTATCAACCCATCTACTTATCTATCTACCCATATGTCTTGGGATTTTTCCTGTTACAGTGTGAGGACTATCATATACTCATCTCACAAACTAATTTGCAATTCTTCTTACTTTCTTAAGAATATCAATTTAGCAAATCTCTTCTGCATCAACAGTTTTTCTCTCCTCTCTTGATGTATCATTTCCATCAGTATCTGTAGTGGGTTAAATGATGCACCCAGAAAGATATGCATATCTTAGAACCCAGACCCTATGGATGTTACTTTTTTCAGAAAAAGAGTCTGTGCTGGCGTAATTAAGTTGGGGACCTTGAATTGAGATCATCATGGATTATCTAGATATGCCCTAAATCCAATGGCAAGTTTCCGAAGAGAAGATAGAGTTACAGGACTAGGAACCGGCAATATGAACAGGGAGACAGAGATTGTAGCTACATAGCCAAGGAAGCCAAGGGACACCTGGAGCCACCAAAAGCTGGAAGAGACAAGGAAGGATTTTCCCTAAAACCTTCCAAGATAGTACAGTCTGCCTAACACCTTGATTTCAGACTTCTGGCCTCCACAATCATGAAAGAGTAAATTTATATTTTATGTAGACCACCTTATTTGTGGCAATTTGTCACAGTGGCTATAGGAAATAAATGAAGTATCCAAACATGATATTATCTCTCCCGTCTTAAAAATAATACGAAATGACAAACTTTATCTTAGTCCATTTTCCCTTACCTTACTGTGCCTTTTCCTTTCCTTTTACTGTGAATGTCCTTAAAAAAATTGGCTCTGCTTGCTGTTTCTAATTTCTTTTTTCTCCATTTCTCATGAACCCATTCCAATCAGGTCTTTCCCCCCGCCACCTCACTACAAAGAAACTGTTCTTACTGAAGCTACCAAAGACCTCACTAATAGACTCTAAATCCAATTTTCATTTCTCAGCCCTTATCTTTCTTGACCTATGAGCAACCTTTGACACAGGGGATCACTCTCTCTTCCCTTAAATAATTTCTTCACTTAGCTTCCAGAGCTATTTTCCATCAACCTTATTCTTGCTGCTTACTTTCCATCACCCCCTACTTCTACATTTTAGATTTCTCTAACACTTCTTTGAATTTCATCTTAAATATTAAATATAACTCCTTGGGTAATTTTATCCAATCTTGTGGCTTTAAAAAATACCTACATGCTGATTTCTAATTTATATTTCTCTTCTAGTCCTCCATTCTGAGCTTCATATCCATATATTAAACTTTTTACTTATTACCTGTACTTAGATGTGTGGTAATTATGCTAACCATAACATATCCAAAACTAAGTTCTAATATTCCTTCTTTTTTTTTTTTTTTAAGATTTTATTTATTTATTTGACAGACAGAGATCACAAGTAGGCAGAGAGGCAGGCAGAGAGAGAGGAGGAAGCAGGCTCCCCGCAGAGCAGAGAGCCCGATGCGGGGCTTGATCCCAGGACCCTGGAATCATGACCTGAGCCGAAGGCAGAGGCTTTAACCCACTGAGCCACCCAGGCACCCCTCTAATATTGCTTCTTAATTTCTTCTTACCTCATGATATTCTACAACTTAGCTAATGGCAACCTTATTTTTCCAGTTATGTAGGCCAAAATATTTAAGTTATTTTTAATTCACCTTTTACCTACTCCTTAAACCCAGGCACTGAAAGCTCGTAATAATTCTCCTTTCAAGGGGCGCCTGGGTGGCTCAGTGGGTTAAGCCTCTGCCTTCCACTCAGGTCATGATCTCGGAGTCCTGGGATCCAGCCGCATTGGGCTCTCTGCTCGGCAGGGAGCCTGCTTCCCCCCCTCTCTCTGCCTGCCTCTCTGCTACTTGTGATCTTTCTCTCTGCATCAAATAAATAAATAAAAATCTTAAAAAAATTTTTTCCTTCAAAATAAACTTAGAATAAGCTCACTTTTCACATCACAATTACCAATATACTGATCCATACTAACAACTTCTCTTACGTGAATTACTGAGCTAGCCTTCTAAATTGTCTTTCATCTCCTGCCTTTTTCAGTGTCCTCTCAAAATGACAGTCACTGTGATCCCATTTAAATGTAAGACAGCTGATTGTTATGTCTCTGTTCAAAACCATCCAGTGTCTTCCCACATCACTCAAAGGAAAAATACCAGATTTCTTCAATCTCTTCAAAGTACCTACATGATTTGCCTGCCTCTTATCACTTTCAGGATCCCATCTCCTACTACTGTCCCCCTTGCTTACTCCCCTTAACTGTAACTATGTTATAGTTTATCAAACAAGCCATGTACACTTCAGTCACTGGGACTTTCTTTCTTACCTCTTTTCCTTTCCTTTTTCTTTCCCCCTCCCTTTCTTCTCCTCCCCTTTCTCTTTCTCTTTCCTCCCTACCCTTCCCTCCCCTCTCCTTTCTTCTTTTCTCTTCTCCTCAGTTGTTCACCTCTATATTAGTTCTTTATAAAAGGCACTTTCTCATACAGAGCTGCTATGGTGTCCTGGTCTAGAATTTCAATTCTCCTTCCAGCAGTATTTTTCCTCCTTAGCAAATAACAGCATCTAACATTCTATATATTTTAAATTTTTATATTGTTTATCATTTTCCCCCCTCATAGATTTTAAGATTCATGAGGTCAGTGATATCTGCCAGTTATTTTTATTTTGTATCCCCAGTACCAGGCATTGTAGAAACCTAATTAATAGTTATTAAATGACTAAAATGATAGAAAACATTAACCTTGAGAGGTGAAACCTCACAGACTGAAACATCAAAAGAAAGATACCTGGTTTATACCCAATTTATAATTTTTAATAATAACAGAAGATTCTCAGGTCACACAAATAATCAGATATAATGTTTGGATAATTCAACTGATATTTTGGATGAAGCATTTAATACCATACTATATAGATCCCTGTATTCATTTATAACAATCTATTTCATTTTGACCTGTGATTTTATATTTTTCCAAAATCAGTATTAACTCCATGTCAGAACACATCATACTGTATGGTAGAGAATTGAAAGAATTCTAATGACATTTTTAAAACAGACTATCACTTTCTTGAACTGCTAAAATTATTATGATCAATGCTTCTATTATTTTTATCAGAAAATATATTATTTATTCTCTTTAATTAGAAAAAATACAATGTACCCGTCTGTATTCATGATTTTACCTAAACCATGCCTCAAAATTACACTCAAAGATATCTTTCTTTTAAAGATTTTAGTGAAAAAAATATTTCTATAGTATTCCTGATGGTTATTGTGTTTTAATTCTAGCATGGTTTCCCGTATCTTTAACAACTTCCTTTGGTGTTGGTTGAGGTCTATTTCTAAGAGCTATATCTGAATTATTTTATCTAATAATAATTTATATCAAAATATTTTTTTAGATATCACTACTTTTTTTTTCTTTTTCCTTTGTGTGTGTGTGTGTGTGTGTGTGTATGTTTAAAGAAAGGACATGAGAGAGCACATGTACCAGCAGGGTAGGGTAGGGAGCGGGAAAGGAGCAGAAGAAGGGAAGAGAGAGAATCTTAAGTGAGCTCCATGCCCAGTATGGAGCCCAACAGAGGGGTTGGATCTCAGGACCCCGAGGTCTCAGGACCTGAGCTGAAATCAAGTCTGACATTTAGCTGACTGAGCACTCAGGCCCCTCTCACCACTTTCTTATTATACAATGTAATTAATTCTAAAGAAGAAACACTGTTACATAACTGGGGAAATTGCTGAATGTCAATGTACCTTGATTCTACTTTGTTTTCTTTCAGTAAATAGGAAACTTTGAGGGAATCTATTAACTTCTTTTGGCTTTTTTGCACTCATCTGTTTAAAACAATAATTTTTAAACATATTCCTTGATTACTTTTTTTTTTTTTTTTTTTTTTTTTAAGAAAGGGGTGCCTGGGTGGTTCTGCCTCTGGCTCAGGTCATGATCCCAGTGCCCTGGGATCCAGCCCCACATCAAGCTCCTTGCTCAGCGGAAGGCCTGCTTCTCCCTCTCCTACTTCTCCTGCTTGTGTTCTTTCTCTCACTGTCTCTCTCTCTCTCTCTCTCTCTCTGTGTCAAATAAATAAATAAAATTTAAAAAAAATAAAATTATCTGGAGAAAGTATTCTTTTCTATAGACTGAATAACATATTGTAGAGATAGCCACCCTCAGTTTTCTATTTTTATTAATTTTACTAATAATTACTTAGTTTTTCATGGAACAAATATTTGAGGAAAATTTGGATACTTGTCATGCAGAAAGCATTGTTCTCAAAGGTACAACAATGAAATGGATAGATATAGTCACTGCTTGGAATATTCCAGTCTCTCTACAAAATGCAATTTATTTTTCTAAAAAAAAAATTTAAAAGAGAGAGAAAGGGAAAGAAAGAACATATTCCTCATTAGATCTATTTTTCTATTAGAGTTTTCTGAGATAAAGGAGAAAATAAACCATCTGCTATTAAAGAGTTCAGGGCTTGAGGATCATCTGGCTGGCTCAGTGGGTTAAGCGACTGACTCATGATTTTGACTCAGGTCATGATTTCGTGGGTCCTGAGATTGAGCCCTGCATGGGGCTCAGCGTTCCAGTTTGAGTCTACTTGAGATTCTCTACTTCTCCCTCTGTCCCTCCCCCCAGTTGTGTTCTCTCTCTTTTTCACTCTAAAATAAATAAATAAATCTTAAAAATATATATAAAGTGTTAAGGGCTTGAGTCTATATAGAAATCAAGCAGTTTCTTCAGGAAAACAATACTATGAGTCTCTGGGCCACCTAGATCTGACTTCTGTTTCTAATGTTTCTTTAGTGATTTAAAAAAATATATATTTTAGAATAGTTGTTGACTTACGGCAAAATTGCAAAGATGGTACAAAGAGATCTCAAGTACTCCACACTCAGTTTCCCTATTATTAACATATATATTAGTATGGTACCTTTCTCACAATTGATGAACCAGTGTTAATTCTACACATTAACTAAAGTCAGTACTTAATTCAGATATTTTTAGTTTTACCCTAACCTCATTTTTCCCCGCCCTGGGATGAAGGGCAAAGCATTACGTTTAATTTTCACGGCTATTGAGGCAAAGTTCTTTCCTTTGCAGAGGAGTCCTTTGTTAAGAGAGAGGGCACAGGGTGTGTTTCACCATGATTACTCTTACCTCCTATTGGAAGAGTACTCTCATGAGAACTAGGTAGGTTTCCTGGAGGTAAAGCTCAGAAAAATGTGCCACTCTGCAGACAGCAGCCCCAGGATTTTCTCACCCTCAGACTAGTCTCAAACACTCAGCCTCTTGCATTTGTGAAAATTAAGAGTAAGTATTCTAACTGGTTTGTGACTTCAGCTGCTTCTACTCCTGGTAGGCAGATCTTGACAGTGACTCCAAAGATTTGCCTGTCTCTCCAAATTTCAGGGTGTCAGTTGGCTCTGCAACCTCAATTTTCTTATGGGTCAAGGAGAAAGTATTGATTTTTCAGTTTGTAAGAATGGGAGTGACAACCTCCCAACTGTTTTCATGCTGTAGCTGAAATCAGAAGTCCTTGATTTTATGCAGTATCAAGGATGAACATCTATTGCTTATATTTATAATTCTTAAAAATGCATCCTAGAGGTGATGGTTATGAGAGACACTTACACGTCAGCTTGCTTCTTGTAGGAATGCTTACATTTTCAGAAATCATTTCTGCTATTTAAAGATTGGAGTTAGTTTCTTAAAAGACTTCTGCTAAGTAACTTTTAATGAAAAGTTGTATCTAGACTTGTGATATACATACATAATAAGCAGAGAGAAGAATGCTCCAATTTCTTAAAAAATAACAAGCGAGGAATATTTTATTCCTTTGTAGGGGAAAATGGGTTACAGTCTCCTATTACAACCATTTATCATTGAGAAGGTCTTTACGAATCCGAAAAGATAAGACAAAGAACTCTTTATTTTTGCCCAAGGTGTGACTTAGGAATCCTGCAGCCCACACTTACAATTTCATGTGTGAGACAGATGTTTAAGCTCTATCTTATCTAAACTGAGGGTGATAGCTGTACCCCACAGCCTTCTTGTGTTTAGATTAGGAAATGTGCATGGAACTGCAAAATCAGCACCTATAGTTGATATCAATAATCATTAGTTTCTCCTCTTAGGGTATTTTTTTTTCCAGTTTCAGTGGGTTACCTTTTCCATCCTAGTTCACATTTTTCAAAAGGGACATGAGTCCTCACATTATTGCTTGACCTCCATCCAGTATGCCTTTGTGAAGAAGACAGAGTCTGCCAATAAGGAAATAATATTATTTTGAGTTATTTAAATACCTTTGTGAAGAAGACAGAGTCTGCCAATTAGGAAATAATATTATTTTGAATTATTTAAATAGTCAGTGAACTGTGCTGCTTAGCATGCATTATCTCATTTAATCTCACAATATTCCATGTTTATTTTTACAGCTATAAGTCCAGAGACCAAAAACTTTTTAAAAAGATTTATTTATTTTAGAGAAAAAGAAAGAGAGCACATAAATGGGGAGAGATGAAGGGAAGGACAGAGGGAGAGAGAATCTCAGTTATATTTCCTCTGAGCATGGAGCCCCAAGTAAGGCTCATTTTCAGGACCCTGAGATCATGACCTGAGCCAAAATCAAGAGGTGGGTGCTTAACCAACTGAGCCACACAGACACCCCAAAGACCAAGAAATGTTAACTGTCTAAGACCACACATCTAAAAGGTGACTAAACTAGAATTTCAATCAAGTTCTATCAGAAGCAATAACTATGGTTTTATCAAAAATCCAGAACTTCATAAAATATATCTTTCATAGAGTAATGATGTCCATTTTCAGGAAATGGACAAAGACAGACCTGCCTGAAACATGAAAGTATGGAACTGTATTTTCTGAGTCCAGGTAACAGGTAGATGCAAATTCAAGAGCAAATTTGAACAAAATATCTTTTGCCTAATGAAATTGTTGTGAACAAGTGAAAAGGAAAAAACTGAAAGTGAAAACAAAGGAACTGATTGGATTTTCTTGTCAATATCACTTTCATAAGCAACTGAACAGAATTATTTTCTTATTTATTTATTTGTTTGTTTATGTTCAGTTAGCCAGCATATAGTATTTTTCAGTGGTACCTAAGAAACAGGTGTATAAAACAAAATTGTGGAGTCTCCATAATATGTGATTTTCCGAAATGTCCAACCTTCCTTCACCTAACAATGGGACAGCCTTAATCAGCCTTAGGATACCAACTGGGTAAAATTTTTTTAAACTAACAGGATAACTAAGAGGATAGCTTAAAACATGGTTTAAAAAGCCATTGCTTGTGTGGATTTTTTAGAAAAGTGGAATTGAGAATGCTTAATATATGAAACAATTTTATCAGAGATTACATCTTGATGAAAAATAAGAGAATTTGCTCATTCACTTAACAGTACTTTGAACCACATGTGAATGAAAAAAATCTACATTATATATGCAATGACTCTGAGATAAGCATTTTTCTTCTAATAGGTTATTTTTAGTTGGATTTGACATATTTATCTAATACCTCTTCTTTCATCCAATTGTAATTAATACTTAATCTGTAATCAATACATTACCACAGATGACATAAGGCTAGAGTGAAACATTTTAGATTGATGGACGACCTGCCAATGGAAGGTCTTCTTTTAATGACAATAGGTCTAAGTAAGCATTCTTTTTTTTTTTTTTAAGATTTTATTTATAATTAAATAACAGAAAGAGAGAGATCACAAGTAGGCAGAGAGGCAGGCAGAGAGAGAGGGGGAAGGAGGCTCTCCTGCAAAGCAGAGAGTCCGATTTGGAGCTTGACCCCAGGACCCTGGTATCATGACCTGAGCCAAAGGCAGAGGCTTAACCCACTGAGCCACCCAGGTACCCCTAAATAAGCATTCTTTTATCCTGGTTAGGGGTCCTATTGGGGTGTGTATTTTGCAACTTGGATAACTGAAGTCCAAAATCTCCTACCTAGAGGTACTATACTTTTTCAGCAGTTATTTAATCTTTTCAAGTCTATGGATTTGTGAAGATTTAGTAAGATAACATTTTTTCATGCCAGTTAGATTAAAAAAAAAAAAGACTTAATTTTCTCTTTAAGATTTATAAGAGAAGTTGAAAAAAAAATTCCTAGAGCTTGTACTTTCATTAGACTGCAGAAATTTTCTTGTGAAAAACCTAAACTGTGACAGAGATGAGATTACTGTCATAAGCACTAGTACCACAGAGACTCCAAAGTGCTTAAATCCAGATCTGTCCCTTATAAACTATATGCCAATGGAAAGATGTTCTAACCCCAATGAACTTCAGTTTTCTCATCTGTAAAACGGAGATAAAAGCATCTTTCTTACATGGTTATTGTGAGGAATATATATTTTGGGCTTTTTTTTTTTTTTTAACAACTATTAGTCACATGTACTTATTGTGACCAGTATTATTTTGAATTAAAACAAGGCAGCTTTCTTCTATTCTACTATTGCTAGTAAGTAAGTAAGTTAGGAAGAATGTTGTCCTAAAGCAGTCTTTCTGATTTCAAAGGCCTACAGAGGCAAGCAGTATATATAGAGTGAATCTGAAGTGCAAAATGATATAAAAAAGGATGAAGAATGCGTAAACTGAAAGTGTAGGCCCGCTGAGAATCTTTTCAAATTGAAAAACTTTTAAATGCTAGTTTGACCAAACAAATCAAATCTGTAGCATTAATCTGGCCCATTGTTCCCATTATTAAGTGGCTTAACATGTTGCATAAGGGAGTTAAAGTGTAAAACAAATAACTTTGTTCTCTATAGCATTTTTTTTTCCTTTTTGGCCCAGGGAAAATGTTACCATGTGTTAGTACTTACATTGTATATTCTTCAAAGATGTGTGGCCCTGGAGGTTGAAAAATCATTTCAGAAATCACACATCTAGTGATTCTAAACCCACATAATAACTTTTGGAAGAACTATTGTTGGTAGGTGAATTACATCATTTTTTTATTTTTTGCAGTGGGAATTAAAATCAAAACAAACATATGAGAAATCTATATACTTGTCACTTCTTTTTTTTTTTTTTATTTATTTTTTTTCAGTGTCCCAAGATTCATTGTTTATGCACCACATCCAATGCTCCATGCAATAGGTGCCCTCCATAATACCCACCACCAGGCTCACCCAACCCCCTACCCAAAACCCTCCCCTCCAAAACCCTCCAAATACTCCCCTGCAAAATCCTCAGTTTGTTTCTCAGAGTCCACAGTCTCTCATGGTTTGTCTCCCACTCGGATTCCCCCAACTCACTTCCCTCTCAAACTCCCAGTGTCCTCTGTGTTATTCCTTATGCTCCACAAGTAAGTGAAACCATATGATAATTGACTCTCTCTGCTTGACTTATTTGTATGCTCCTTTGAGGTCAGTCCTAATTCAAGACCAAGGAAAAAGCATGGAAAGCAAAAGAAAGGTTTGCATGCCCTAATGTGATGAGGATACATCACAGTCCACACATTACTCAAATATCAAAAGTACCTATATATTAAAATACAATTTTTGACATTGCCTTTATTTCAGGAAGGTGAATTTGCTCTTAGTTTTCTCAAACTGATCTATTGCTAATTTAATCAACTCCCAGGCAACTTTTCCTTCTATTAGATAAACCTGGAAATTTTTAAATCTTCAATTAATCTTCTGTTCTGTACATCGGGTATGCTGAGAGCTTTAGGGGAAATCTCACAACTCAAAATCTAGCCCCTCTGCATGGCCCAGGAGCTCTCTGTACTTCCATAGTCTGTTTCTTCCCCGTAATCTGCAACAGATTTTTCTTTCTTTTTTCTTTTTTTCTTTCTTTTTTTTTTTTTTTAAAGATTTTATTTATTTATTTGACAGAGAGATCACAAGTAGGTGGAGAGGCAGGCAGAGAGAGAGGGGGAAGCAGAGAGCCCAATGCGGGACTTGATCCCAGGACCCTGAGATCATGACCAGAGTCAAAGGCAGAGGCTTAACCCACTGAGCCACCCAGGCACCCCTGCAACAGATTTTTCAAAACGTCTCACTCTCATGAAATCGCCAAACCCATTGCTCTACTCTGACTTAAGAATTTCACCTTCTACTTCACAACAAAGGAAAGGAGAGGTTCTCTGAGAACAGTCAACTTCATACGCCTTAATTAGGGGAATTCATCCAGCTCCCTCTTCCCACCCAACATACCCTCTTACTCACCTCCTGACATAAACAACCAAACAAAAACAACTAGAGATAAAGAAAGGCTATGACTTCTAAATAAACTGGTAGTAACAAAGCTTCTCTTTTGTTTGCAAATTGAATGAGATGATGCTTGTTAAAAGTTACTATTGTTCTATCTAATCCTTGAGATTGATAGGGATGTTGGTTACTTTTCTAATATCTTCTGGGCTTCTCACAATCATGGCACCTGATGAATGCTTGACTGAATAGATTACTGTCCAAATATAAACCCAGAAATACCTAGGTATATCTTGAAAGACAAAAATATACAAGACTTTTTAGTTGATATATAATTCCCTGAATATGATCTGAAAAAGAATATTCTTTTTTTTTTTTTTTTAAAGATTTTATTTATTTATTTGACAGAGAAATCACAAGCAGGCAGAGAGAGAGGAGGAAGCAGGCTCCCTGCTGAGCAGAAAGCCCGATGCGGGGCTTGAACCCAGGACCTGGGATCATGACCTGAGCCGAAGGCAGCAGCCCAACCCACTGAGTCACCCAGGCGCCCCTGAAAAAGAATATTCTTAAGTTTAAATCTAAATTGGGTAGCTCAGAAGCAAAACATAGAATGTCTCCTTAGAAATAAAGTAGATGCAATCATTAACTCGATTGCAGAAAGGATTCTATTAAAAGATGAAAAATACTGAATTAGGTTGTCTATTTTTTGTCCAGCTGAGTTATTATTATAATATTATTACTTTTACTTTTACTTTTACTTCTTTCTTTCCAAATCACAGGGACATTTCCATGAAGTAACAGGAAGTTACTTCCCCAAGTTCCTTCTTAATTTCATCATTTTGCCACATGTAACAAACAGGAAAAATACCAGGCAATTTTCCCATTGGAAGCTTCTAATTCAATAGTTATTCATTTAAAGGGTAGCAGGGGGATGAGAGAGGAAGAAAAAAAAAGAAATAAAATAAGGAAAAATGGAAAAGGAAATGAAAAAGTAGAGAAAATAAGGAGACAGGGAAATGCTAGAAAGATATAAGTAGACTCAGCCTGTAAGTTGGGGAATGGAGAAATTTATGCCCAGATTTGTTTTCAGACAGATCATGTGTCCTTGAGGAGTGGCAGAATGCTATTTCCCTTTTTCATTCTACATAGCCTCCACTCTGGTCTATTTCATGTGGTCACTGAAAAATTATATTTACTTACCAACCAAGTAATCCAGCAACATAAGTAGAGGTCTTCTCTCACTGAATTGCCTTAAGGTATGAATTAAAATACAAACCTGTAAAATATCAATAAAGCTGACATAAAACTTTTTGTTCCCAAAGATAGAAAGCGAAAAGAGCATGGCCTTAGGGTAATATACTATGCCTAAAGGCTAACTGAGTCTCCTGCCACACATTATATTGGAGTGTTATTACATTTTGTCTATTAAAGGCATAGTGCCCTTGGGATTTTACAGGGTTTTGAACATAAATCCTTCTGCAGTTCAAATTTAGTTGATGCAGAAGTATATACCATGACTCTAATGTTCATGAGTGGGACAAAATACCAAATCATTTCTTGAGATGCCTAATGTGAGTGTCAAATTACCAGTCTCCACCAAGCAAAAGGGAATGCTAATTAAAAGGGTAGGACATGTTCCAGTTGTTCTAATCAAAGAGAGCTTAATCCTTCCATAAGCTGGCTGGCTTTGTTGGAGGAAATTCTGAACAACCTTGTTACTTTTGATAACTGTAAGCCACTGACTCATGGCCCCTTGACAGCTAGCTGAGCATGTAATAACATTTCTCTGTATTTGGGGACTGGCTTAGCTGGCTTTATAATAGATTATTGTGGATGTTAAAGTGAAATGTTAGTCTTTCTTTAAAGCTCTGTATTCCCCAGTAATTAAGGTTATAAAAAGGGCACTGAGCACAATATAGTTTCAAGGTCGCCAAACACAGATATAACAGCCTTCGGTTTGTGTAAATAAGGTATTAACCATAGGTTTATTCTGCGACTGTGTCATGAAAAATAGGTTTTTCAAGAGCAGTTTGATGGGAAAGTATTTTGAGGTGAATTTCAAAATGTCTTTTTTTTTTCCCTTTTAGTTTCAAAGAAATTAACAAATAGAAGGAAAAACAAGTGGCATTACAGAAAGGCAGAAAAATGGGAAAAATATATATATATATTTAAAAGTTGAATGCTATCAGTTAAAGAGGAAAACCAGATACCAGAGCAGAGTCCCATCCCAATACATTTGAGGTTATTGGGCATCACAAGAACCATGGAGAAATCACAACCTTTGGTATGAAAATGTCTACAGAGACCACACAAACAAGGATTTCACTTTAACTTTCAAGGCAGTGACAGTTATTGGCTATTTGTGTTTCCAATCCATTGTAAATGGAAAAAGTTAAAGAAAAAGTTCACCCAAGAGAGCCCTTTAACTACTTATTTCAAAGGAAGAAATTGATACAGTTTCACTGGACTTTTGAGTTTTGAGATTCACTCACCATTTGAATCCGATCTTTAGGCTCATCATTACAATAGGGAGAAGCATTACATCATGTGTTCTGTAAGAAATACTTCTTTGTGGTGTTCAACCGCCATATGATTTGAGATGAAGAAAGAGAGGAAATATTTTCTATTTAAGTATTACAAAGGTAAAACAACTTCTTCTAGAGCAAGAAAGTCACACTAATGGTATAGATTTCTATTGCAGAAGGGTCCTAGAGTTGGGAAAGCATAATTTATAGTGTCAGTAAGGCAATCATATTTTCTTTCTACCAGATAAGATCAGGGCAGGTACTCCCCAAGGAGTGAGCCTCTTCACTTCAATTTTCAACTGATGAAAGGGAGGATGTGCAATGCATTACACTGCAGACAAAAATGTCACATCAGTAATTGCTATGCAGGTGCGTAAGTACATGCCAAATAAAACCATAAATTATATTTCTCATGCATTAGGCATTAATTGTGTCAGTAGTTAAAAGAACAATTACCACATAATATGTACCTTTTTAAAAGATAGAAATAATCAGGAAAATCATTCCAATAATCTTTTGCGAAGAATTAAGGCTTCCTTTCAAGGTATTTTACATCTTTGTGCTTATGTTCTAAGCAGAAATCTTTTAGTCAAATTCCTGCCATCAAATGCCATATATAATATATTGTAGACTTCTAAAATGTATCCAACAAAACAATAATTAGTGATATAATGAATTCATGTGAAGTTATGTGATAGTATAAAATGACACTCGCATAATTTTCAGGAAATTAAAGCCATTGAAGACCTCCCCAACCCGTTTCTCTCCCCACACAAATATATTCACTTCCTCCTTTGTAAGAGACAAAAGCTTAATAGCTTTGTAGCTCACACCCATAAACCCAGTAACCCTGTTCAGTTTGCTTCTCCCCTCTGCTCTGTCCTAGGTATAATGTCATCCCACATTTACCCAGTCTCTGCCAGAGCCCTTTCCTGGCACGATTCAAGCAGTTCTTTGGGGAAAGGAGTGTCTTTTTCCTCTCTGGCCAGAAGGCAATGAGGACACAAGCACTGGGTTGACACTTGCTGGGAATCCAGTATCACTGAGAAATGAATGCATAGAGGAAAGCAGTGACAGGTGCAATGATTATTAACTCCTTCTGGTCTACATAGTACTTTGAGGTTTTTATACCCATAAACACAGGAAATATGGGAAATACATTTGTGTTCCTGTCAGATTTTGTTGTTGTAGATGTTGTTATTAAGCTGCTATATAGTAATTACCTAAGATGCCTAGAACTTGCATCTGGATATTACTCAACCATTTCCCAGATAAGAGGTCTTGATAAAGTGTCTAAACCTCTCTGTGAGTCAGTCCTCTTATATTAAATTAGGAAATAATTGTACCTGACTTATGGGAATGTTATGAAGATTAAATAAGTTAATATATGTAAAGAACTTTGAACAGTACCTGGCGCAAAATAATTACAACAACAATAGTAAAATAATATTAGGTTTTATTAAGGCCACTTAAATTGATTATGACTTTTAATCATAACAAAAATCCATATCAGGTTGCTTTTATTCTTCTCATTTTACAGAGAAGAAAACTGAATTAAAGTCATAGTCCTGGCATCGCATTCCAGGTTTGTTTGAACCTGATTATTATATTCTTTCCCTTTTATTACATTACCCCTCATAATGTTAATATGAAATTCATCCCATTATATTATTGTTTATTATATATGGGTCTGTTTCTTCCACTAGATCATAAATCTTGTGAGGGTGGTAACTATATTAAATTCATTTTACTGGGGCGCCTGGGTGGCTCAGTGGGTTAAAGCCTCTGCCTTCAGCTCAGGTCATGATCCCAGGGTCCTGGGATCGAGCCCCACATTGGGCTCTCTGCTTCGCAGAGGGCCTGCTTCCTCCTCTCTCTCTGCCTGCCTCCCTGCCTACTTGTGATCTCTCTGTCAAATGAATAAATAAAATCTTTAAAAATAAATAAATAAATTCATTTTGCTAAGCTGAGTGCTTAGCAATGGACTTGTTCTTCCTCCCTCTCCCCCAACGCTTTCTCTTCCTTCTCTTCTGTCCTTCCTTTCCCAGGTCAAAAACCTGTACAAAATGGTCAATAAATCTACTGGAAATGATTTGGTCTGGGTCTCTTGGCTGCCCAAAGTTTCCCTACTGCCACAGAATATTGTCACCCAAGCAAATACCATTTTGCTTCTTTTCCCTTGGTCTGAGAACTTCTCCTACTTAATTCTTGCAGGTGCTATTTCATGCTAGTTATCTCCTCAGTGGTCTGGATTTTGTAGGGAGTTTCTGTTATAACTCAGCTTTGTATCTATAGCCCACCTCTCTCCAATCTTCATTACCTTTGAGATGTGCCCCAAAGATCACCTTGCCTTTGATTCTAAATTCCCAGCATAGATCCCTACTATGGATCTGTTAAACTTGATTATTAATGACTGATCACTTCCATTGTGGATTTGTATTCCTTCTTGCTAGCTACAAGGTAAGTCTCCCAGCACTACACATACCTCAGAAGACCACACTATTGTCACAAAGTCATGAATGCACAGTACATGTAAAGCCAGAAGTGTTGAGGGCAAATGTAGATAGGTTTTATAAAGCCTCCACGTGTCTCAAGGGCTTAGGAAAAGCCTAGAAAGCTTCCAGGGATAAGTTGTGTCAGCCAAGATCACTTAAAGATGGCTCATATTGTATTCTCCTTTACTTTTAGCCATGTACTTTTAGAAATATCTTAATCACCAAACCAACTTTCCTAGTATTTGCAACATATTTCCAGTTAGCATGTATGATGTGTTGAAACATCCATTATCTATTACTCTGAAATAATACTGAAAATCTTTTAGTAATTTTATATATTTTGTTCAAAAAAGTAAATATAATGAAAACTAAAATATCTACACAGTCAATAACAGACTATAGTAAATAGTCTCAGAATGTCAAGAAAGTTACTAATTCATTTTAACTTATGGAAGTTAGAAAATCTTTGTTTAAGAGTAATACATTTTTTCACTGTAACATTGTGACTATCATCACAGATGAATATCCCAAAAGTGGCAGGTTGGAAACATGTAGATAGAAATAATGTATCCTTTCTTAATAAATTTTAAATAATAGGGAGTAAACATAAATAATATCTCAGTTAGTTGGCTTTCTATAGAAGTTCATGATAAACAGATAACAAATTATTACTTAGAGATTGATGGTAGCATGTAAAGTGGCATAACAAATTTGACACACTAGTTGGCATTACTACTGAAGCTAGGTATTTCTGTATTCTATGAACTAGCAATTCCATTTCCAGTTATACAACAAAAAATAAATGAATAATTATGCCAAAGATTGAAAAGAATGTAAGTAGCAGTGCTATAATAGCTTCACACTGGAACCAACCATAATGGATCATCAGAGTAAAATTTTAAAAAATAAATAAATTGGGACATAATATACTAGAAAATAATATAAAGCAATGACAATGAAAAAATAAATAACAACACACAAAAACATAAATAAGCCTCACTTCTGTAATATTGAGGGGGAAATCCCAGGTCTAAAAAAGAAATGTATGTACAGTATAGATCTATTTATATGAAGTTCATACAAAACCAATCTATTTTGTTAAAAACCAGGATAATAGTTATCTTTTGGGGGCATGTAGAAATTGGAATTGATTACCAAAAATTCTTCTAGAGTATTGATAATGGTTACATGAATATATTTGCATCCTGAAAGTTCATGGAGCTACACACTGATGATCTGTTCACATTCCACGTTGTATGTTATCCTTCAATAAATAGTTTACCTAAACCAAAAAAAAAAAAAAAAAAAAAGAATCATAAAGCGAAGTATTAAAAATGGCAACATGAGTTTACAGAAGGTTTCATTTAATCCCAGCGCAACTGACCAAGGGCTTGTGAAAATATGATGATTAATTGGGGTCTTGAAAGAAGTATAGGAGTGATTCCCTATAACTCATCTTGATAGAAGTATCTGTTAGAATAAAGTTTATTTTTTTTAGAATGAAGTTTAACTAAAAATAACAAATAAAGAAATGAAAGAAAGAAAGAAAACAAATGAGTCAGTGTAGCTTAAGAAAGACAAAAATGTATTTCTCATTGAAAAATTTAGAGATATGCCCAAGTGAGTTATAGCAGGATCCAAAGTATTCACCAGACGCCAGCCTCCCATGTTTTGGCTGCATCATGGTGTATGATGTTTGTGTATGGTTAGATGTTCACTTCAACATGACTGCTGGA
Source organism: Enhydra lutris kenyoni (assembly GCF_002288905.1). Taxonomy (NCBI): domain Eukaryota; kingdom Metazoa; phylum Chordata; class Mammalia; order Carnivora; family Mustelidae; genus Enhydra; species Enhydra lutris. Next base: position 22,600,940 of record NW_019154099.1, read on the forward strand.
AATGCAGCTGTAGCTTCCGAGCCAAGTTGCTGAGTAGAAAGAGGAAGTGAAATAGAAAGAAAAGAATGGATTTTTAAGTTGAATCATTTCTCTTTAAACCATTCTCTAATGGGAGTTACATTCCTATTCATATCTCATTAGTCCCACAGCCACAATTATCCTAGGAAGAAGTTGCAAAATGCAGTGTTTCATTCTGAGAGGTAAAACACTGAATTGGAAAGGAGGCTGTCCTTAACGGAAACAGGATAGAAAAATTCATGATAGGTGGATAAAATTCTCTGCCACAGTAGAAAACAATAAACTGGTTATCACTAAAGACATATGTTTTAAAACACCGGCTTAGAAGAGTAGAACTGATTTTGAAGTAAACAAATTGTTATCTCTGTAACTGTAGAGGACAGCAAAATGTAGCACCCATCTTTGTGGAATACTGGTATAAGTGGCCATATTTCCAAGTCTTATTTCATTTATTTTCATTTTCACATATGCACCCACATCCAAAGAAAAAGAGAAGTAACTAGAACAAGACACATTTTCTTGGTTAATTTCATATTTAAAAACAGGTTTTGTAAATGCTTTGAAGTACCTCAGAGCCCAAAGTACCCCCACGTAAGGAGGGGTTCACCGTTAATGATAAGTCTCTTTGTTTTATAAACTCTTGCCCCATCTTTCCATGAGAAACTGATTAGGCACAATTTGCCTTAGAGGCTTTCCCTGAAGTCAAATGCACTTAGCAATCATTATAAATGGTATTTGTTATAGTCAGATTGAGCTGCTATAACAAAAATACCATAAACTGGATGGCTTCCCAACAACAGAAATTGATTTTCTGTTTTCTGTTTCAGAAAACAGTTCTGGAGGCTATGAGTCCAAGTTCAGTGTGCTAGCATAGGCTCTGTGAGAAACCTCATCCAAGTTGTAGATTGCTTTCTTGTGGTATCTTCATATGGCAAAGAGCAGAGAGAAGTAAGCTCTCTGGTGTGTGACTCTCATGAAGATACTAATCCCACTCATAAGAGCTCTTGGTATGACTTCATCAGATCCTAACTATATCCCAAACACCCCACCTCCTAGTATCTAAAGGTAGGGTTTCAACATAAAAATATTGGAGGGGACACAAACAATCAATCTATAGCAAGCATTGAGAAAATTTTTACACTAACCAAGCTATAGACAGGTTTCAGTGTACTCTGCCAAATTTCTTCAGGTACAAGGTTTCAGTTTACAGGAATTACCTTAGAAATGGTTAAAGACCCCCTTACTAGGTTGTACATGCCATGAAGTCAAGAACAATTTATTCCTGTGTGTCTCTAGAATCTAGTAGAGTGCCCAGTATTTTAAAATTTGATTATGGAATAAATGAATTGGATCCTGGCAACAAAAGGATCCCTGCTGTACACACACATGAAATGTATTCTCTCCCTGTATAAAGTGAAACTAAAGATGTATGAAGTGAAAAATGGCGGCTCGGCACTTGAATCCCGGTGTGGGTACGTGACCACTTCTCACCAATGGAATGTGAGCAGATATGATGAGGAAGTCCTAGGGCCATGGCTATTGAAAAGCAAGTGCATTGTATTCTCTCCTTCTGCAAATTTGAAGTAGGTATTTTAAGATACCAGAGATGGTGCAGCCTAAAATGGAGCAGAGCTAGGTCATTGTATCAACACTTGGAGTAAAGCTACTCCAAAATAAGAACAGCCACATACATACATTGGATTCTTGGCTGAGCAAGAAATGACTTATTGCAGTAAGCCATTGAGATATGGGGATTTATTTGTTCAAACAACAAACATAACCATGACAAAGGCAAAAATCACTCCCTAAAGATAGAATATATGTTAATGTTCTAAGATAATGTGATCTCTGAATAAGGGAAAGTCAAATGAGTGCTTGTTGAATATAGACTGAAAAGGTTTCATGTACCAGCATCTGAACTTATAACCTGTATGAGCCACTCTGGATTTTTTTTTTTTTTAGCATAAATATACCTATATGAAAATACTGTTATTTAGTCACTGCCATCAGTATCTAGGAAAAAGAACTATTAAGACACTATTAAATACAAATCTTATGTTCCCTACTTTGAAGTCCCAAATCATGTGAGTTTTTTTCTACTTCAGGGTTTTCCAAACTCAGTATTATTGACATTTGGGGCCAGATAACTCTTGTCATAAGGGATTGTCTTGCATATTATAGGAAGCTTAACAGCATTCCTGACCTCTGTTCAGTGGGTGCCCATAACATCTTGCCAATTGGGACAACCAAAAATGTCTTCAGACGGGAGATAATGCAACATGACCCCTGTAGGGAGGCAAAATGCCTCCTGGTTGAGAATTCTGTGATCTGAACCTTCTTATGTCATTTAATTACTTTTGTTTACTTCTGAACTGTAAGTATGTATTATCAGAAAAGGATACCTACTAGATTATTATGCAGAATGTTCCATTTATTTAAATTTACTAACCTCATGCTAAAATATCTTCATTGCTTTTTAATTAAAAAAAAACTACAAAGTATAGGGGTGCCTTGGTGGAAGTGTCAGTTAAGCGCCCAACTCTTGGTTTCAGCTCAGGTTGTGATCTCAGGGTCCTGAAATCAAGCCATGCTTGGAGTCTGCTTAAATTTCTCTCCCTCCCTTTCCTTATGATCCCCTTGTCCGCTCCCTCCACCATGTTCTCTTTCTCTCTCTTTCTCTAATAAGTAAATGAATAAATCTTTAAAAGAAATCTATAAAATAAAAAAAAATCAATAGTAGCAAATCCGTTTAATCTGTTTTGGGATTTGATGCGAACACCTTTAAATTATATCAACATGGGGCACATAGTATGCATTCAAAAACCTATTGATGATATTTTAACCCCCTCCTGAGTTAACAATTCCACCAAAATATGTGTTTGATATAGACAGATACAGTTCATTCATTTATTCAAGAAATACTAAGTTACTAAAGACAAGTTTTATGCTAAGTACTAGAGTCACAAAGAAGAAGAAATTTGATAATTATGATAGTTTCTTGAAACATTTTCCAGAAAGACTTTATTACTCCATAAAAGCCCTACAAGGCATACAGTGCATATTATACCCACAGATTTAGATATATAAAAATAAAGGTTTATAGTTGCTTTTCCTTAAAAATTTATGTAAACATTATTCAACAAGAAAACTTTGATTTTTGCATTTTATAGTTTTGATATTTAATTAAGAATGCAAGCAGGAGTATTAAATCAAATTTTTAAAATATACACATTTGCATAGATAATGGTATAGCTATCACAATGTATATATGTAACGTAAAAATACATATTTTTTATACATAAAAATATGCATATTTATATCTCCATATACATATCTCATGTATATGGAGATATAAAACTTTTTAAAGAATTTCATATCTTATGTCTGTTGCTTCCATTAGGATATTTTGAGAATAATTTTATCAATCAATTTGTGAATGCTCTGCATCCTCTTTTTATTCTTTAAGCCAAAATGATTACTCATAAAATGCATGCTCCAATATTTCAAAATAAGAAAAGTGAAAGAAGCCTTAGATCAATACAGCTATGTTTAAAGTCTTTGATAGGTCCCTTTCTTAAGATCTTCAGAAAGTCTTTAAAAGCTTGATTTTGATCATTGTTTCACTTGTTTTTAAACTCAACTGAAAACATTTTCAAGTCAAGCCTTAATCATCACAATTCATAGCCTCTTTAGAATAGAACTTGCATTCTTTTGTACCAACGCATTTCTAACATTTGTCACTTCTTCCAATGTGTTTAAAGCTAACCTATCAAGAGTTTCTTTCCTATTTGTGAATGTAATGCTCAGAGGTTCCAATTGATTTGTTAATATCTAGACAATCTCTAGAGACGTTGAACTGTGCAGGAGTTTGCTCCAACTGCTCCTGTCCGCTCCCAGGGTCCTTCATAGGACACAAGTGCCAAGACAATCAGCCAGAGTGGAGGAGGAACAGTCAAATCCATGTAATAACAGCCTGCTTAGCTGGTAGCTTTGTAGGCATGCATGTCAGTGACAACAGTGTCCAGAATTCAGTAGGTTCTCAACTAATATTTGCCAGTTGAAGGAGGAGTGCTTGAACATCAGAATGGACCAAGTCTAAAGTGGATTCTGTGGACTGTATGAGTACCTGGCCCAGCTAGACACGTTTTGAAATAGGTAGACACATTTCGTAGCTTCAGAGTTTGCTACAGTTGTGACTGATGTCTGCAGAATGTAGGGTTGCCTTTAAAAATCATACTGTGAATGGCAAAATATAAAAGTACAAGTTAGAAACCAGTTCTTAATTGTTACTAGAAATAGAGCTTTCCCTTTAGAGCAACATGCTTCAGAACAGCTTTTGAAACATTTACCTAAAACATGAGCAAATAAATAGATTTTACAACCTCTGGGGCATTTTCAGTCTGCTTATATTTTAGCCATTCCTCTCCCATTTAGAATAAGAATACTGGCTCCCACCATTCCATAACTGCAATATTTACTCTGGGACTCAGAGTTCCAAACAGTCCCTTTAGCTGCTGGCAGTTTGGGTGATAGATAACCTCTGGTGTTTTAGGAGTTGGATGCTTAGTATCCCTGCACTTGAGAGCCTGGTAAGACTCTGCCTCTTTCCACTACACACGAAATTGTTAATTAGCTGATTATCCTAACACCTTAGCTAACACTCTTATCTGAGAATACCTTCTGCTTACACTGGCATGATACAAGGGACAGTACCTTGCATGTGGCTTCTCTCTGCCAAGCCTTGATCCTTCAATCCTCCTTCCAGACAAAGCAAAAATGATGGGGTGCAGGGTAGAAAAGATGAACGATCTCCTTACTCTATAGTCTATGTCAGCCTGAACCAGCTCTGTGGTTTTTCCCTACTAATCATGACCAGATTATAACCTGAAAAGTATGGGAAAGAATTTATGCGAAAGCCTTCAAAAAACCTGTTTTTTCCCTCTCTTTTTGGGGGTAGGGGAAAATGGTCTGCAAGTACATCACTTCCTAAGAGGGGGTTATCTCAGTCAGTGTTATTTTGATTACTTTCCTCTTCTAATATGATTCTTTTCCACTAATCTTTTCAAACCTCCTTCTACACACACACACACACACACACGTATCTTTGTATACATATGCAAATATATGCACATACAGACAAATCTTGAACAGTAAACACTGAAGTTCTCTCAGTTTTCTCTTCAAGCACTTCCAACCCACAACTCTCTTTCTTAGAAATGCCTAAGGCATTAAAATGACATCAAAGAGGCAATAACATGGCCTTTACCACATAAATACTAATCTGGGGAAAACAAAGAACTATTAAGGGTCTATATTTGGAAGCTTTCACTTTAACACGTTAATATGTAAGGACTTTAAAAGAATGATGTATGTTTTTATTAGGCAATTTATCATTCATTTTGAAGAGAAAAAATTATTATCCTTAACAAATCTGTAATAGCTAAAGTTTAGGTCAACTTTATCTATCTTGTCAAGGTCAGTTATTTGGTAAGTAGTGATCACTTCATCCTTGAAAATCTTGCTTGTGATAAATAATTTCCAGGTAATAATTGTTACTTCCGCTACTTTATAAAGACACTTTGAGTATGGGGTCAAACTAACCTTTCACTGAATCAAAGCAGTGAACCAGATGCTTAGAATACGGATGATAATTAAGCCATGGCCTTGTGAGAACAAAGACTCATTTGAAGAAGGTATTTATATGCTGGACTCATTTCTTTTGTTCTTGTTTTGTTTAGCATCTCATGGTAATTTAATTCATGAGAGATTTGAGAAACATATTGATTATATTTATTATGACAGCATATCAGCACTTCAGAAAATCTTCCTGTACCTTGGGGATCAATGTACCTCTGTTTCTAGTTTTGCAGTAAGGTTAAACGTACTTGAAATTTGAATCTTATTAAAAGATGGACAATGAATTCTACATCAGTTTCATGGATTTACAGATGATTGTTTATAGATGTCTCCCTACAAAGATTTAAAAAAAAACAGAGTCATGTGAGTTTGGACAAATATGATTAGGCCAAAATATAAAATCCCACAAGCTCACTTATTTATGTTAATAAAGCCAAGTTCAAATCATCATTTAATATTTTTGTATAAATTTTTGTGCAAAAAATAGAAAATAAATTTTTAGGATACATTCTCCTTTTTACACAGATACTTAAAGCCCTGCTTATATTCTTTTATTCCTACTGGACAAAGAATGAAAATAAAGCATAGCATATCAAAATGGTCTGAAAAATGCAGTTTCTCATATACTTCAAAGAAAAAACCTCATCTCTAAAATATAACCTTAAGCATTAGAAATTTTCTCAACCAGACTGGAATTGCACAGCATATCCTAACAGATGAAAATAATCTTTATTTAGTTATTCAACAAATAATTACCATGCACTTCCCATATGCCATGCATGGTGCTTTTTAATGTAAAGGTAGCAGTAGATATTCTCTGTGAAAATGAAAACATCAATGAAAATTCCAAACAAAAGGCTCTTAGAGCCATTTATAGAATGTACAGAATGAATAGCTTGCCAAGGAAATTGGGAAATAATCAGAAAGAAAAGTAGAAGGAAGACAAATAATTTATTATATAAAAAGTGTCTAAAAAAATGTGTCTAGGAACTTCAGATATTGCCAGGAGGTCAAGTGGAAAGAATATTAATTTTTCTCTACTGGGACTAAGACAGGGTAGGGAAACTTGATTGAAAGTGATTTTACTGCAATAGTGAGCCAATTGTCAAGTTGTGGTTTGAGGTATATAAGGAGTTAGAGAAAGCCACCATTTTGAAAACTCATGAGATGCTTTGAAGAGAATAAAACTATAGAGGAGGCTAGAGAGCTGAGAGATTGAGGGGTTTTAATGGGATAACTCGGTAACTTGATGTTTACACACTAATGGAAAGCAGTAGGCAGGGAGAGCAAGAATGAAAATACCATGAATGGAGAAGAAATGGCATAAAACTGAGAAGTAGCGTTGCGTCCTTTGGCAAAGGAGAGTTAAAGAACAGTCTAGATGCAGATTAGTATACTAGAGTGGTGGCAGAACTAGAGAGTGATATATTAAATGATTTCTATGTTAATCTGAAGACAATTCAATAATTACATAATCTATGCTGTTGTAAATATCACTGAATGTAGGAGAAAAGGAAAGGGGGGATTTAAGGAGAGTTCAGAGAGATTTATGGAGACTTATGCAAAATATTTAAATCCCCATTTTAAAGAATGGGATCAAGAAGTGAAGAAAGAATTGTGGAAAGATTACAAGTCGTGATTAAGGTTCCAGGTGACTTCTGGTGCCATGAATCCGTAGTGTCACAAATCTACCTCATTTTGCAGGCTCCAGGAGTGCTTACTAGCCAGGTGTGTGTGTAAAGAAGGTGGGCACTTCCTCCCCCCTCCCACAAGCAGTGTGATTATTAAAAAAAAAAAAAGAGAGAGAAAAGGAACTAGTAAAAAAAAGAATCAGAGAACCTTTGAAATGATGAGTAAAGAATCTTAAATGAGGAAGAAAAAGATCATGATAAGAGAAAGAAAGGAGAAGAAATAGAGCATTTGAGCAATAGGAGGGCGACAGGAAGTTGAAGGAAATGTATCTTGATATTAACTGAGATAAATGAGCTGATTTGTGATTTGGGAAAGGAATGTTTCAACTCGAGCTTTAGTTGGTTAGGAGTTTCCAGGTGATGATAAGATCAAATGTAGGAGAATTTTGAGTAAGTAAAGACAAAGTCACCAAAGGTGAAAAAAATATATAATTACAAAACTGAAAAGTTAGGGCATGGAATCTTGAAGTCATTCCCAAAAAATTTAGATTTTTTTCTCAGTGTGTGAACCACTTTCAATAAAGTGGATAATCAAGAGTGGTATTATAACCCATGTGACATAAGTGACAGTCAAGGAAGCACCCAACTAGATAACTGAATAACACTTCAAAGTGGATAGAGAGAAAAGAGAAAGGAAATATTTCATAATGGAAAGTGTGTGGGATCAGGAATTTGATAGGTCAGCATTCTTACCCAGCTCTACCATTTAATATTTCTGTGGCATCATCTAGATGAGCAGGGCTTTATTAGTAGTAAAATGGGGATTCACTTCTCATATATTTGTTGAGCTATTTCTCTATGCCAGACAATGGGTTAAATGGTAAAATAACTATATTTTGTTCTCAAGATTGTTCCCAGGGTGAAATAAGTGAATGTGTAGAATCAGATGTATAAATAAATTAAGATAGCTATTTTCTCACTATTGCTCTCATTTCTAACATCCCTTAAAAATTACATTTCAATAATAATAAGAAGGAAAAAAATAATAGTTCAGTAAGCTTTCTACTGCTATCTTATGAAGACACTTAGAGGTTATTAGACTAATCCCAATATTTTTATCTTTGAATAAAGTATATATTTCTAACTCTGTTGAGCTGTTTTGACAATTGGATTGTTACTTACTCTTTGGAGGGTAATATGTCTTAGGAGTTTGCTTAATTAAGTGATTTATTTGCAACTAATTAATTTGCAATTATGACACTATACGGTTGTAACATGTCAGTCTCTGTTACTGAAGCATATTATAATGAGTCCTATCTCATGATTTTTAAAAAATGAATAATTAAATATCATTATATATTTTGATAATATAAATTTCATCTCTCTATAATGGTTATATGTTCATAGAAGTATAAAAGTTTAAAAATCATATATGAAATTCTTTGCAAAGATTGCTATTTCAGAATACTGAGCGGGTCTGTCATATTTACAAAAATGTTTTCTAATTACTTTGAAATTTAAAATAATCCATTTTTTATGTGGCAAAACATGCAGATTCTTAATATTATTGATATTAATTCAAATTGTTTCATCATCTATTCTGGAAACAATTATCATTGGGACAGTGGTGACTGTAACATTGCTAAATCCTGCCTCACCCCAGTGGTACCTTGTAATGAAAACCAATCAAAATGTTTAGATTTCTTTTGGCCAGATGAGTTGCCTTCTGAAAAAAAGAAAAACATAAAATACTAAAATACTTCTGAGAATAACCTTCTTACTAAAGCAATTTTTAATTATTGTTAAATTCAAGCAATCTATCCATATTTTCTAGGTTTAACTGGAGTTATGAAGATTCCCTTTCCATGGTGTGAAAAGTCTTTTTCATCATAATTGGTCCTGTGACCTCTGGTGGAGACCACGGCTCTGTGGGAGCTGACACTTCCTTCTCTGACTAAGCATCAGCAGGCCTTTTGATTGCTTGGTGCGGAGGGCTGGGGATCACAGCCAGTGATGAAGTAATGGAGGGAGGTTAGAGAGTGTATAATCACCTCTCCTTTTCTTTTTTTAACCAGAACACCTTTCCACACCTGTTCAGAAACTATTTCCTCAAACGTGGACACTATGCAGGTACTGTTGAGAATAGAGGATCACACTGTGGATATGCTCTCCTTAATTATTCCCGAATTTCTTTTCTAAATCACCCACTTAAGGTTTACTAAGAGTGACAAAATTCAGAGTGTGGATTAGCATTTTAATTTTACTAAAGAACACGGCAGCTTAACACTTGGATTCATAGCGTTCCTCCTTCTTGCAAAGAATCTGTTTTTAAACCCAGCATCAATCTACAAAACATAACAAGCAGGATTATACAAAAACACACACGCAGAACATTTTCCTCATAACAGATGAGTGGCTCTCAGAGCAGACGAGAACCCATAGGGTATTCACTGCGATGACTCACTTTTCTCTTCAAAATCCCATCTCTGTTCTACATGTACAATTTTAGATCTCACTGCTTCCCAGCATGAGCTGAGATAGAGTCGCTCACTCCTTTTAAATATACTGTGCTCACTCTCCACTCGAAGCTCTTTTTTATACTCTTGCCCCAAATTTATGGGACTACATTTTCCTTCCCACTCTCTTTTCATAGCTTATCTATTTTTAATTTCAGTTTTACTGAGGTATAACTGACAAAAATTTTAAGATGTTTAAAGTGTACATCACGGTCATTTGATATCGTGAAAGGACACCCCCCAATCACATTATAAACACATCCATCATCTCACAAATTTCTGTTCTTTCTTTTTTTGTCCCAGTGAAAATACTTAAGTTCTACTGTCTTAGCAACTTCAGTTACACAAAACAACTAGTCGCCATGTTTTACATTATATCCTCAGACCTTACTTGTCCTAGAGCTGAAAGTTTGTGCCCTTTTACCAACCTCTCCCTGTCTTCTACCTTCCAGTCTCTGGCAACTGCTTTTCTGCTGTTTCTATGAGTTTGGCTTTTTTTTTTTTTTTTTAAGATTTTATTTATTTGAGAGAGAGAGAGAAAGAATGAGAGAGGAAAAGGACAGAGGGAGGGGGAGAAACAGGCTCCCCGATTAGCAGGGAGCCCAAGTTGGGGCTCGATCCCAGAACCCTGGGATCATGACTCAAGCAGAAGGCAGATGTTTACCTGACTGAGCTACCCAGGCACCCCAGGATTTCTCTCTTTCTCATGGTTCATTTCTCATAATATTCCACTGTGTATGTATAACACATCTTCTTTAATCCATTCATCCATTGAGGAATATTCAGGTCATTTGCATATTTTGGCTATTTTTAAAGAGCTGGTTGAAGGTACCACTTCCTCCAATGCTTTGAGGATCTTTCCTACAGGGATCTCCCATTGTTTCTTAAGTATTTGTTTCACCAACTAGACATTATTATTATTTTTTTGAAGTAGTAGTATGAGCTATTATCTGCCAGCACAAAGGGGATCCTGGGCGAACTCAGAGTTCAGGCATAAATTATGCTCTCAGTTTCAAAAAGGAGATGGATAGTTCTACCTTTGAAATCTTATTTCCAGCACAAGTTGCAGAGAGGAGATTCATCCTTTCAACATTTTACTTCTCTTTTCCTCCATTGTAATGTGATCCCAGAGACGTGTAGTTCTAAAGTCTCAGCATGCCTAATGTTATGCCCCACTTTTATAAGAAGAGATTCTGCATTTAAGGACGATACTGTTTTGTAAGCAGGCTCACTTCCATTGTCTGTGGCAAAGAATGTGATATATTTTGCCTTCACTGGACAAATGTAAGTCATACATAACCATTTTGTTTCCCGGTCGTAGAAGCAGAGGCTTTTATATCTTCCATGATGCAGACAGTCCTGGACTGTGCCTGGTCCCGTTGGACTGATCTGTAAGTTCCTGTTCCTCACCTGTGTTCCTTCTTGCTTAGGTGAGCTGAAGTCTGCTTCCGAGGGAGCAGGGTAGAATGTGAAAGGGAAGAAGAATAAACAACTCACCTGGGTTTCCAAGCCTCAGCTCGTATTCAGTATCAAAAGCTAGAGAACCTTAAAGTTCAGTGAATGTCACAGGGTCTTGGCATAGTTAATAACAAATGAATACTTTGTTTCCATATTCTTTTTGCCACAGATACCTCTTTAGAGAACTCTGAAAAGGAAGAGGAGGAAATTGTAGGGTACAAGCAACAGTCATATGCCAAAAGGAATAACACCTTCACTTCTTAAAATTCCAAGTTTAAATATTAAAATGAGAAGGGTTTAAAATACTTTCTACAAGTTATTTTGAATTAAAACATAACTCAAGCCATAGAGACAGCCATTATGGTAAAGATAAAGATGATAAAATGCTTCAGTATCTACATTCGGTCAAGGAAAAGAACTCAATTAGGAATGTTTTGGGGTGCCTGCGTGGCTCAGTCAGTTAAGCATCCAACTCTTGATTTCAGCTCAGGACATGATCTCAGGGCTGTGAGATCGAGTCCATATCAGGGTCTACACTGGGTGTGGAACTTACTTAAGATTCTCTCTCTCCTCTTCCTTTGCCCTTCCCCTGCCCTTCCGTGCTTGCTCTCTCTCAGGAGAAAAAAAAAAAAAAAAAAAAAGTAAAAAAAAATAATCTTTATGATTTTCTGCTTTGATAGGACCCTATTACCTTGATTTCTTTTTTTGTTTCTTATTTTATATCAAAATATTAGATACACATGGTGGGAAAAAATAATGTTTGTAATGAGAAAGTTTCTCCTTTCAAATATTGTCCTACACCCAGTCTAGTACCCTGTGTAAATGGTATTTACATGTTATTATTATTATTTTTTTTAATTTAGAGGTGGATAAGATCATAGCTTTAAAAACATAATTATAGCAATAATTGTAGATTTAACTACTGGTACTTTATAAGGAAAAAATATTTAACTTCTAGTTAACCCAAATAGTATTCTTCATTGATTTCACATTTTTGACAAGTATACTATCATTACACTATGGTTTGATTTTTCAATGTTTTATTGATTACTTTCCTACCAATACATAATAGTCTTAAAATTCAGTTTCTTTTTCCATGAAGTTTAATGCAACTCTTTTGAGTTGAAAATCCCTGAAGAATGCTAAGATTATCTGTCATTTTTTAGTCAATAAATATTTATTGAACATCTAACATATTCCAGAAATAGTTTTAGTCAGAGGGCTCAGCAGAGAACAAAATAGGTAAACAAAGAAACAAAAATACCCCTGTCCTCAAGGGCTTACATTCTAATGCAATAGCTCCAAATTTCAATGCCATGAACACCATATGCCTAACACATATTTCCAGCATCAAGTCAAATACAGTCTTTTTTGCCATTTTCCATTAATTGCTCAAAAATTTGCTATACTCCAATTTATTAAATACTAATTTTTTCTTCAATTGTTTGTTTTTGTGGAAGTGTCTATTTTTTATTGATGATAAAAGAGGAATGCGGCTTCAACATACGCTAAATTTAGCTACCTCACAATCACACTTTATGTAAAATGAAAGTCCTCTCCTCTCTCAGCTACTTTTAGAACATCTTTCTAAGGATGAACTCATTATTGTGCAAGATTGTTGCTCAGATATCATATTTTTAGAGTCAGTGTTTTCTGAATTCTCATATATTTAGAGTAGTTTTTCCTGATTCCCCCATATGTGTCCCTTAGAAAACTAGATAAGCCTTTTGTCAGCTTTTTAAAAAAATATGTATATAAATATATATGTGTATATATATATACTTACCAATATATATATGTTATATATATTATAGATACATGTCACAGTACTTGACTAAAAGATGAATGTAATGTTATTTAGCAATTATATATGTATATATACATATATAATTTGCCCAAGACATACCAATTTATTAGCATGTTTAATTAGAACATATAAGTGGGTTTACATTGGTTTCATTATTCAAACTTTAACTGAAGTAATTTCACATGCTTTTCATTAATGAGTTGTTGTTGTTGTTAATATCCTGTAAGTGCTTTTCAATCAGCATGAACTAGTTGTTCATGAAAATTTGGATTTGGCCCTAGTGATAGTGTCATTGTAGCAGGAAACAAAGGAAGCAATAAAAAAACGGTACATGTCTTTCTGACAGGAGGTACTTTACCCACCTGCAGCAAGCTACTCAGGAAGTGAGGCTCCTAATCTCCCACAGACACTGGGAGGTAGGGGTGTCATCTTCCTTGATGCTTACATTTCAAAGAGATGGTTCTCATGTCCTAGAGAAAGACATTTCTTGGCCATAAAGCGGGCAAAAGGTCAATCTAGTTTTTAATGGTACATGTAGTAGTTCACAGAAGAAAGTACTTACCAGTTTTCTATAGTACCTTGTCCAAGAAAAAGGAGAGGGTCGTCTCTTACCTTATTTTCAACTGAGAGAAGTGATCCTCTTATTTTAAATTCTTACTCGTCCTTATAACATTTATATGAGTTGTCTGGTTGTATATTATCTCAAAGAGTCCTCTCAAAATTGTATAAACTTGAGGCAACTTGCAACCCGAATGTATCTTCAAGATTGTCCCATTGGTTCATTTTCTTAAATGGGTACAGGAACAGTCCAAGTGATCACAGAGAATATCTTTTAATAAGAGATGAGAGAGGAAACATAGTTTCCTTATGTTTTTATCTCTTTACTAAAATAAAGCCTCCAGCGAAAGACAATGTTGATTTTATAAAACAGTGACTAAAATGATAGCTGTATGTGTTTTCTTCAGGAAAAGAGGAAAAACCTTAGCTATGAGGTTGATTTCAGGATGTGTGAAAGTCAGAAGGAAGAAAATAAATGGTTTAAATACTATGGGAAGTAAAGCACTGATTAGAAATGAGAAGCCCTGTCAATGAAAATGGGAGGTTTAATGATTTTTGCCTTAGTTGCTAAACCCCTTATAATGCATGTCATTAGAAAACGATTTAAATATCTGGTGAAGACACACAAGGGGGCAAATTCCAAAGGTGGTTTTGGACCCTTCTTAAAAATGCAGGGAAATCGTAGCTCCACATTACAATAGTAATTAACTGTGGTTAAAGGCACCCTGATGCAATTACCTTTAAAATAATTCTGCAATTTAAGATGTATATTTAATGCATTTATTTTTCAGTTAATTGATAATTTGCCAGTTTAATTAATGTGAAATCTCCCACTACAACACATAGTGAACATTCTTCATTCATTTGGGAATCTTTATATTGCTATTTCTTGCAAGTAATACTTAAGATGACCATCTTCCTCGGTATAGCTAAATATAATATTCTTAGAAAGTAGATGAGAATAAAGCAGATACTACAGGGCATGTTCATTTATTGAGTCATTTAAATCTATAATCATTCATAAGAACAATAATAATTCTCTTTGAAACAAAATAATTATTTCCACATTTTTAAAATAAATTGACTACAGTTATTTTATAATGGGTTGGAAAGTCAGGAAATAGAAATTTATAACAAATACTAAACAGTTATATTTCTAAGTGGCTTACCCCAGGCCCTATTAACAGATTAAAAACATTTCATGATTGTTTAATGGAGGGTGGATTTCTATTAATCAAATCCTGCTTTATACCAATTCCCATCATTAAAAGAGAGACTCGTTTTGTCAAAAGTAAAAATTGCTGCTGGAAAATTTAAATGATAAAAATTAATGGTAAAATTTAAATATGCATTAGAGAGGAAATGATAATTATAAATTTAAAAATCTTAATAGCAAAGCCATTTACAAAATAAATCTCAGGGTAAGCACATACTTCAATATTTGAATTATTTACAACAGGATTACTTGTTTTCACTGGTTTAAAAATCGTAGAGCATGTAATCCCTAACATTTCATTGACTTCGTTAAGTTTTCCACTGGCCTCAAATGGTTTCATTACTTCTACCTTTGTACCTCGAGTGAAAATATTGCTCTTCTTCTCTTCTCCTCTGTCACTTGAACTTACTGACCTCTTTTGAGACATTCCCACCTCATAATATCCATAAACTCTGTCACAGGTATTACTGACGAGAAACTCCTAAAATAGGGTATAAGCCATTTCTATTATTTGACAGCGGAGGGGAAGTTGAAGGCTCATGTTTACTGAATCACACAGGAGAGCAATGTGGTCTGAAGACGAAGACAATAATAAAGAAACTATCAAAGACTGTTAAAAGAACTATAATCTCGGGGAGCCTGGGTGGCTCAGTCTTTAAGGGTCTGCCTTTGGCTCAGGACATGATCCAAGGGTCCCTGATTGTTGGGAAGCCTGTTTCTCCCTCTCCCTCCTTCCCACCTCTCCCGCTTTTGTTCTCTCTCGCTCGCTGTCTCCCTCTCTCTCTCTCTCTCTGTCAAATAAATAAATAAAATCTTAAAAAAAAAAAGAACTATAATCTCTTAGTTTAAAGGGATGATTTATACTTAACATAAACATCTGATTTAATTGTCTAACTACTATATAGCTGTTTCCTTGTTTGTTTGTTTGCTTGTTTTTAATCTAGCTTCTCAGTTCCATAGGCAGATGGAATCTGAGAGGTTCTGGGTTACAAACGTTATTCTCTACTCCTTCCAAAGACTCTGAGAGTGGCAAAACGTTCTTTCAAAAATTATTTTTTGTAGCTATTGTCAAGGCAAGCACAACAGAGGAAGGTTTAGGGAATAAAAATATTATGATTATTTAGTAAAAGTCTACTTAGTCACCAGTGACACCCATTTGCTTATTCAATGTCAATTCTCAATTGAAGAGATAAATGGAAGGATGTTCCAAACAAAATCGGAGCAAATTATTTGCAAAATTAAACAGACTGTAGGATGTATATGGAAGTTCAGATAGTCAAAAAGAGTCAAGACTTATTACAGAAGAAGAAAGAAGTGAAAACACCTTTTACTATCAAATATTACAACATGTTAGAAAACTATTTAGTCAAGCCTGTGACAGTGGCACAGAAATAGAAGGCTAAATCAACAAAATAGCATAAAGAGAAGGTGGAAACAGGTTTATAGATACATGGACCCTAGACTTACAATAAACTTATTTACAGTGCAAAGAGGAATGAATAAATAAATAAAGGAGAATAATTCATGATATCTGTGTAGTGAAAAATGTTTTAAACTGACAGAGAAAGCAGAAACTATAAAGAAAATAATTGTTAAATTTGAATGCATTAAAATTAAGAACTTCTGCTCATACAGAAGAGCTATTAAGAGAATGTAAACTTAGCCATTGGGAGACTGAGTTGACATTTCCAACAACTGACAAGGGGCTCATATCCAAACTATACATACAGAATCCCCAAAATCAATAATGGAAGACATTCAAACCAATAGGTAATAAACAACTCGAGTACACATATTAAAGAAATGAAAATTCAAAAGACCTGTAAACATATAGAAATGGGTCACCCCTCAATAATAAAAAAATAAAAATAAAATCACAGTTACATATAATTATAACCCCAGAAGCATGACTACTACTGAAAAATCTGTTGACAAGTTTGTCAAGCAAAATAAATTCCCATACACTATCACAGAGGACTGTTAATTGGTGACATTCAGTCTGGAAAAGAATTTGGCATCGTCTGCTGACAAAAACTCTTTCTTTGACCAAATTTTAGTCAGGCTCTTTTGAGCTCAGTGTAGGACCAGTCCTGGAACTGGACTTGCAGGTATTCTGCTAAGTAATTTGTGTGTGTGTGTGTGTGAGAATCTCCCCACCCATCATATATGACCACCCTTGATATCTGATCAAGTTCTTCATTCTCCTCTCTTCATGTTTAAGTCCCTGGTCTGCCTTTACCGAGAATCCTGATAGGTCAGTTTAACAAAAATCCCCTTATGCTTGATGTTTTCTGTTAGCAATTTTTCATCCACTGACCCCTTTACTCTGCCTCTTGATTATAAATGCCCACATGTCATTGATGTATTTAGAATTAAGCTCAATCTCTATTCCTTACTGCAATAAAGCTGACTCCTATTATAGAAGTCTTGGGTAAACTCTTCCTGTTTTAACAAGTATCATAGGGATTTTTCTTTAACATTGGTCAGGTAAATGATTTGCATACTCTGTGACCTGGCCATTCCTTTTTAGCTATATACCTTGCCAAAATGTGTTCTTACATGTGGCAAGATACTAATACCCGGGAACGCTCATAGAAACATCATTATGAGTATTCCAAATAGAAAACTACTCAAATATTCATTAAACATAGAATAAAGAAATGCAATTTTTTCAAATAATAAAAAGTAAAAATAAAGGCCAACTGCAAGCAACAACATGTGTGAATCTTGAAAAATAATACTGAAAACAAGAGGGTAAATAGAAAAGAATGTTTTCTGCAAAAATAAATTCAAATGCAGTCTAAAAACAAGTAAAACTAAACCATGCATTATATAAGCCCTCATACTATGATGGTCCTTTGGTATATCAAATTGCTCAGGCAACAGTTTCCAGTTATTCATTCTAACACTAAGTATTTTGTAGATGCCATTAAATCCATAATCAATTGATTTTCAGTAAGAGATATTATCCTGAACAATCTAAGTGTCCTGACTCAATCAGTTGCACAGTTTTAAGGACAGAACTGAGGTGTCCCTGAAGAAGAAGAAATTATGCCTGTGGCTCACTGTTTCAGCTCATCCATATGCACTTCCTGGTGGCCCACCCTATAGTTATGAGACTTGCCTACTAAGCTCCAACAATTGCATAAGTCAATTTCTTACAATTAATCTCTTAATATATATCTTATACTGGTTCTGTTTCTCTGTTTGCACCATGACTACTGCATACATATACTGCACAGGCAAAATTAGATAAGAAAACTTTAAAGAAGAGCACAGAATTGAGAACATTAAAGGCTGGAGATGAGATTATTATGATCAAAAAAAGATCTATATAGAGGCCTCTGAGTGCTGGGGCTTCTGAGTGGTGGAAAAAAAAATTTTTTTTTTACTTGAGTTGTGACAACAAATTTTCATTATAATCATTTATTAATGTGGACATACAGTTTTATCTATTTTTCTAAGTTTCCAGTTTTAAACAGTTTTAAAAAGTTTCAAAACTCTAACTTTTGTGTATTTATTTATGTTGATATTATATGGAAATATATATACATCTATATGTATATATATTTCTCATTTAATTTGCTATTGGACAATGTTCTGTGGGATAATATTTTACTATTTTTTCCCCAGATTTTTAGTGTTTTCTATAGGGTACATTACAGTGCCTTTTTTTTTTTAAACTCCATCATGCAAACTAATCACTATGTTATAAATACATGCTGTGAGACTGAGTGATGTGTATGAAATTTGGTTAGTGAATATTATGTTTCAATGTTCTAAAGTATAGTGACCAGTTTGTCAGTTTTATTTGCTGTATTTATCATTTGAGGAAATGTGTAAGCTTTGTCCAGGGCTGGGGGTAGTTTTTGAATTAAGAAAAAGGTTACTCTGACTTTTTTTTGCCCCACATCCTACAAAGCTGATCTGGGTTTGAGTATTCTTTGAAGTTAACACTTAGTTCTGTCATATGGTATATCCTGGGGGAGAGGGAAGGAGATATCCTGAAAATGGTAAGCATACAGATTTTTAAAACTTGTTTGAAGTTTAAAAAATATTTAAAATAGTTTTAAAATAGTCTCCTTTTGAGAGTGTATTTTGAAATCATTAATAATAAATATTTATGTATTTTGAAATCATTAATAATAAATAATACAATATAGAATATAGATTTGTATGTTGCTTTTAACTTAAAGGAATACTCTCACAAATATTCAAAATAGTCTATAATAGAATGTCATTTTGAAGTTTCCAAAATTCACTCACTCTACACCAAAAATAATGTTTATATTAATTTACTATTAGAACTAACATGTTTAGTAACATTTATATTCAGATTCCAAACATTCAGGAAATCATTCAAATTCCAGGTGTATATCTCACATCTATCACTAGATTTTTTTGTGTCATACTGTCAAATTCAGAAAGGCAGTCCTTGAATTAAATACTCCAGTTCAAGCTGTAACATAGGGATGAAAGTTGATCTAACTTGACAGTTCTCTAGAAATAATCATTCTGACATGTCAAAGATGGTACATGTCCAGATCTCTACATTATTCAAAAATGATGAGATCTAGGGAAAGGAAAAGAAATGACACAAAGACCTACATCCATGAATTAAATACTTAAAATGCAAAAACACGGTATAATTCATATAAGGTTATATTGGCCTTAGAAGATGGGAGTATAGCAGTATACCTCATTACACCTATTCAATGTTTTTCTCAACATTTTCCCACATCCAATGAACTTTACAAATTTGAGAAATTATGGGAGAAGGTGGATAAGACAAACTTTTGACACTTAACTTCTATAATCAGTCATCTTTTGATGTGATTTGTTGGTAATTAGCAGGTAACCAATGGCACAAATAGATTAGAACGCTAACCATCTTGTATCTAAAGTTTTAACGGAATTGTTCTTTTTAAAGAATTTAAGAATTTTGTCTTGTAATTTGGTCCAAGACATTTTCAGGAACTATTGATTGTGTTCTATTGTCTGTCTGCCTTGTTTCATTGGTTATTTATGTCACAGATTGTTTGAAACTATTGGTTATTTCCCCCATTTCTCCCCATTTATAACATTTAGTCATTTAGTCATTTAGCGATGACTAAATCCTTTTGGGAACTTAATGCTATAAAATATCAGGTCTAAGTTTTTTATTTCTATTCACAAATGGAATTAATGATTTCCCCAACTACACCATTTGAATTAAGACCTTATCGGCAAGAATCACCTCTAGAGTTGACGTGGTAGTTCAGTTACGTTTGCCCAACTGAGCCTTAGATCTCTGTGAGGAGTCCACCATAACGACACTGCAGTCAGCCTATGAATAACAAACTAGCTGAGCTGAGTCAGCTGGGTCATCTATTGCTCTCTGCTCACAGAGGAGAGCTGGAAGTGATAGATAGCTCCATTAACTCTGCCTGACTAATGCACACTTGGGGAACACCAAATTGGGAACATTTTTTTTATCTTTCTGAGACAAACTGCAGGGATGCAGTTGGTTCATTCTCTACTTGTAATAAGGACGATATTTGGAAAAATGAATAATAGCAACAGAAAGCAGTAAAAATAATATTTTATATCATAGAATAGTATTTTATTTTTATTTTTTTTATTTATGTTATGTTAGTCACCATACAGTACATCATTAGTTTTTGATGCAGTGATTTTTAATGAACACACTTCAGGTCAGACTATCAAAATATTTTCTCAGCATTATTTACAAATATCTGAGAAAACTTTGACATTCAATGTCTCAATTCAAACATCAAATAGTTTTAGCTTAGGTAGAATGGCAATTCTCATAGTATTAATATGTATATATCTGATACATTATAGGTCTCATTTATAATAGTGCAATATGTATATGAGATTGTTATGTATGGTCAGGGAATAAGTAAAAGTTTAGGGCAGAATCACAATTGTTTCCTAATTTCCATCATTAAACATACAAAGGTATCATCATTTCTCTTTTAGGTTTAAAGAGAAAAATAAAAATTTGAAGTTTTGATATGCTAATCCCTCAAATTCTTATAATTGTTTTATTAGAGATTGTGTTAATAAATAGGATAATGAAAGCATAAGCAATGCTGCTTCCCAGGCCAGTTTGAAATGAGTTATGCACAAGAGTCAGATACCAGAAATTGACGAGATTTCTGCATGGCAATTCCTTCTTTTATTCACATCACCAGCTCTATGTAAGTTATTTAAATTACTTTATTAATTAAAAATGGTAATGGAAAATAAATCAAGTACAAGGCACTTGTAAAAGCAAAGGGAAAAAGGAGTCATTTCAAATTCAGTGTTGTTCTATTAGATGTCATTGTAATTATAATAAACAATTATCATTTTCTGAAGGATTTATAATACATTTCATCTTCCCCATTATATCATTTCCCTTACATTCCCAACCTACTCTCTTTTATGAAAAAAATCATTATTTTCTTAAAGGATTTGAGGAACTGTTTAAGGCACTGAAAATTCTAAGATGAGTATTTTCATTATCTCTGACCTTAGGGAGGAAAAAAGAAGAAAGTATAAATTAAAAATTTCAAAATAATATTCATTCAACAGATGGAATTGATTACCTAACATATTTCAAGCACTATTCTTGGCCTTTGTACTTGATAGAGAATAAAGGTAAATGTATTTTTTTTCGAGATTTTATTTATTTATTTGAGAGAGAGAAAGAGCAAGCACAGAAGGGGTGGGGCATCAGTAAGGACAGAGGGAGGGAGAAGCAGACTCCCCACTGAGCAGGAAGCCTGATGCCGGGCTTGATCCCAGGACTCTCGGATCACGACCTGAGCCAAAGGCAGACATTTAACTGACCAACCAAGTCATCCAGGTACCCAAAAACTAAATATAGTCTATAGCTTCATGGAGTTAGGGTATGTAGAAACAGACATAAATTAAGTGATCACACAGAAAAATATAAAATTTCAAAGGTGGAAGAACTTTAGAAAAAAGAGATATATAGTAGCCCCACTTATCTGCTGGGGATACATTCCAAGACCCCCAGTGATTGCTTGAAAGCGCAAACAGTACTGAACCCTATATATACGGTGCTTTTCCCCCCAGACTTACAAAACTATAATAAAGTTTAATTTATAAATTAGGCATGGTAAGAGATTAACAACAATAACTAATAATAGAACAATTGTAATAATATACTGTAATAACAGTTATGTGAATGTACTCTCATTTTAAAAATATCTTCTGGTATTCACCTTTCTTGTGATGTGGGATAATAAAACACCTACATTGTGAGATGAAATGAGGTGAACGTCATTATCATTGTTACATAGTGTTAGGCTACTACTAACCTTCTAGCAATAAGTTAGAAGGAGGATTATCTTCTTCCAGACCATGGCTGTCCACAGATGACTGAAACCAAGGAAAACAAAACCTAAGTTGGGGGACAACTACTTCAAGGAGACTTACTGATCTGGGTAAGGATGAGCTTTCATGAAGACAAAGCTATTGAATTGCTATGTATGGGATGGATGGGGATTTACTGAATGGAGTGTGGAAGAGGGATGTTCCAGACAAAAGAAACAGCATGTGGTGAAAGGATACATGGCACAGACAATGAACAGAAAGATTCCAGTGTGACCAGACCTCTGACAAATTGGAGGAGAGTGGTCCAAAACAAGGATGGAGAAACTGGAATAAGACAGCTCAAATAATAGTGTTGTGCACTTATAAACTTGTTAAGAGGGTGGATCCCACATCAAATGTTCTTACCACACATACACACATATAAGATACACAAATAATCTTTTGAAGATGATGAATGTGTTTATTACCTTGGTTCCAGAGATGGTATCATGAGTGCATACATATGTCCAATTTCAACAAGATGTATATATCAAATATGTATAGTTTTAAAATATTAAATATGCCTCCATAAAGCTAGGAGAAAAATAAGACACAATAGCTTAAAAAAAAAAAAAGAAGAAGAAAGGAAAATAAACTCAGTTCAGACAAGGCAGAATATACAGGTTTACAGATATTGAGCTTTTTCCTGACTCCTAAAAAGCAGAGAGATTTTAAGTACAGACTAACACGATTAGATTAGCAGGTTTTACAAAATATCATTGTGTCTGAAGTGTGGAGACAAGATAAAAGAGAATGCAAGAGCAATGAAAAGGGTATGGTAGTCCAGGGGTACCAGGGTGGCTCAATTGGTTGAGCCCCTCACATTTGGTTTCAACTCAGGTCATAACCTCATGGGTTGTGGAATCAAGCCCAGCATTGGAGTCTGCGCTCACTAGGAGTCTGTTTGAGGATGCTCTCTCTCTTTCTCCCTCCCCAGTCTAATAAATGAATAAATCTTTTTTTTTTTTTTAAGATTTTATTTATTTATTTTTCAGAGAGAGCACAAGCAGGGAGAGAGGCAGGCAGAGCAGGCAGAGGGAGAAGCAGATTCCCTGCTGAACAAGGAACCCGATGCAAGATTT
This sequence comes from Enhydra lutris kenyoni, assembly GCF_002288905.1. NCBI lineage: Eukaryota > Metazoa > Chordata > Mammalia > Carnivora > Mustelidae > Enhydra > Enhydra lutris. The sequence goes on from NW_019154099.1 coordinate 22,624,249, forward strand.
AGTCCCAGGACCTTGGGATCATGACCTGATCTGAAGGCAGACACATAACCAACTGAGCAACCCAGGTGTCCCATAAATAAATAAATCTTAAAAAAGAAGGGGAAGGAGAAGAAGAAGGAAGAGGAGGAGGAGGGTGAAGAGGAGGTGGTGGGGTGGAGGTAGAGGTGGAGGTGGAGAGGAAGAAGAAGAAGAAGAAGCAAGAGTGGAAGGGGAAGTCCAGATGGAAGACAATGGTAGATCAAACTACTGGGGTGGGAAAGAGATAGAGGGAAGTGAATGAAGTAAGAGAAATTTATGATGCAAATATCATTAAGATTGATGATAGATTAAAATAGGGAGGGACCAAGAGAGGGAGAAATCAAAGTTGACTTTCAGAAACAAATCCTTAAACAATGAAATTTGATGAGCTTTTAGCTTGGTGAACACATTTAATTGCTGGGAAGGTGGTGTACACCAGTTCCAAAGAGACAGAGGCTCTTCCACTCATGACCCCTCACAACCCTTCTGGAACTCACCCTTTGTTCCTCTCCACCTGGCTGTCCATCAGTATTTTAAAATAAAGTTGGTAAACATGCAAAGGAAAGTTATCATTCAAGTTTCTGACTTTTGAAATGAAATGAACAGTGGCTCTCTTCATTACCATAAAAATAATTAGAGGGAAGCCATGTTTGGGAGGCTGAAAAAAAAGGGAGATTATTAGTTACTTTGTGGACTTGTTTGGTTTGTGGAACTTTTGAAATATGCAAGTGGAAATGTCAAGAAGGTGGCTGGTCATCTCATAGATTAGACCGGGAGCAAAGTGTTAAATAACATACAGGGCATAGAAGAAATTACTGTAGGGTTTAGAAGAGAGTCCAGGACAGAATTTTGGGTATTTCCAATATCAAATGGCTGCATACAAATTATAAACCTGTAAAGGACATCAGGAATTTGTTGCCAAAAAAGACATTAGAATAAGATTATGCTCTCTTAGTCACAGAAGCCTATGAGAAGGGGATCTTTCAAGGTAAAGGAATGTTGAAAAATATTAAATAGTTTTCAGAGGTCAAATTATATGACAAAAATATATATGTGAACATAGTGACTGGCACAAATCATTATGTATATATCTATGGAACAGCATATTTAACTGATAATATGAATGGTCAAGGTTAGAGGAAAAGCTGAATTAAAAGGAAAAAAGAATTAAGCCAATAGCATAGGGTTCCTGAGACCAGATAGATCTGAGGTAGGTGCAGATACTAATTGACTGTACAGAAGTCAAAGGACAGTTGGGTTGTTTGTAGATAGGTTGTTTTATCTGGTAGCAGGAAATTTAGAGCACGGAAATCAGATAACGTCTAATTTCTCTATGAAATACGTGTCAAGTTATCTTTGGGGAGGAAGCAGAAGTTGAAGAATATTTATTTGTTTGAAGGGGAGCAGGGAGATTCATAGGTTTGAAGTGGATGAAGAATACTTTTCATAGCAGAGCATGGAAAATGAAGGAAGGAAGGAAGGAAGGAAGGAATGAATGAATGAATGAATGAAATCAAGGTTGGCCCAAGGATTATGAAAGCGTAGCTAAGGGACACAGTTAACTCAGCTAAAAATTAGTGAAAGTCTTATAAAAATGATTAATGAGCTGAGTCTAGAAAGACAAATAGGAGAATATCAGGGAAGGGAAAAACATTATTAGCAAAGGACATCTCATTTAGAGAAGCAGGCAGAAGAGTACCTTCAAGAATTTCAGTGTGGCCCAAGTCAGCTGTGTGTCAGGATGGTTCTGCCCTTGCTTCCAACTGAGGTGAGTCGCTGAGGTCTTGAGCTCTGTTCCAGGTGCTCTGATGGTGGTTGCTCTTTTCTCCCCCAGCAAATTTGTCCCCACAAAGACCCAAATTTAGCTGAGAGAATCAGTAAGGAAAATGTAATTACCACACTTTTTCTTGCAGGTTGAGTAACTTACCTTCATTCCAAAAGACAAATGAAGTCAGTTACTCTTTCAGAACAGTTAATAAATGAATGGGGCTTTCAGGGTTGTTGGTGAAAATCAGTTCAATGTGAAAATAAAATATGTGTATTCTTTTTATTATCATTTTTTATTATCATTTTTACCACCTTGAGTATTGTGAGCGATGACTTCTGAGGAGGTAAAAAAAATGCAATCTATTTCAGCACTGCGATTAATGACATTAGAAAATGGTTATTAATTATTAAAGTGAATTATACTAATAATAAGCTAATATTTTCATATTTAATATCCAATGAAAGGATTAATGGTTATTGTTTCATTCATTTTTTTGCTACTAAGCTTAATGTTTTTATGTCAACTTTTATTACTGTGTTTATTATTCTTAGGAGTTCTAATACATGAGGAATGCATTTATGGGTATGTTCTAGAGCATATATTTTCTGATGATTTGAAATAAATGATTTTGAAAACATAATTCAGTGCTATCATTATTCACAGCATAAGTGCTTTGTTGTATTCCATATTTACAGATATGTATCATGTTGACATTGTGTGTGTTCAAACACTGAATTACATGATACAAAATCTGAAATGGCATTAATACTCTATCAAACTTCTGATGCAAGACTAATAATGAAATAGGTTTTGCTATATTAGCAGCCATAACATTTAAAATTACTAAAACAGTGTAATTCTTGGCTATTTAGGAGATCATTTTTGTCTTCTTTTAATTTACTAAGGTACTTGATTTTGCTGCTGAGTTTTGTTCTTTCAATATGTTATCATATATCTTATTTAAGTGTATCTTCTATGGAGGGCATATTACTATCTAAATACATATATGGTTTTAACTTGGTTTTTTGCATCTTTCCTTGTTTGCTACTCTGTGTCAGCTAGACAAAAGAGTCTGGCTCAAAGTGGTTATTGCATGAATACATCTAGTTAAATGTGTAATTTGTCAATGGCTTTTAATTATCTTAAGAGAGATTTTAAATTTTTCATTTTAAATTATTTTATGTTGTCTTCTTCATGGCACTGAATTTTAGACGGGTTCTTTTTCAAAGTATTTTTCCATTAAGCCAAAAACAACACATAATTTTTATATAATAAGCAAATGTAATTGTTACATACATCAGTTGGGAACATTTGGCTATACATAAAGACATAAAATTGGCTCAAACCATAGTGACACTTGCTGTTACTTAAATTCCAAAGTCATGTCCAGTTGTTGAATAGATGACTGAGAGAAACCACCAGTTTCTCAGAATACCTCATCACTCACTAAATGTCGTGAGTATGTGGGTGATGCCTTACCCACAGTTGCAAGATAGTTGCTTCAGCTGGCAGCATCTTTCCCACTCTCATCTCTCTCAACACGGGGAGCAGCAGCAAATAGGAAGGAAGGAAGGAAGGAAGGAAGGGAAAAAAAGGAAAGAAAGGAAAGGAAAGGAAAGGAAAGGAAAGGAAAGGAAAGGAAAGGAAAGGAAAGGAAAGGAAAGGAAAAGAAAGGGAAGGGAAGGGAAGGGAAGGAAAGGAAAGGAAAGGAAAGGAAAGGAAAGGAAAGGAAAGGAAAGGAAAGAAAGGAAAGAAAGGAAAGGAAAAGGAGGGGAAGGGAAGGAAGGGAAGAAAGGAAAGGTAGGAAGGAAGGAAGGAAGGAAGGAAGGAAGGAAGGAAGGAAGGAAGGAAGGAAGGAAGGAAAGAAGGAAAAGAAAGAGAAAGAAAGAAAAAGGGAAAAGATTTTTCTTTCTGTAGGTTTGGAATGGGTTAGTATAATAAAAATAAATTTAATTTTTTATTATATTTATTCATGGAGTACCCATGATGTACTTCAAAATGTTGTTTTCTGGTTTCTTACTAATTGACTTGTTTCATTCCACTTCACTTACTTCAGGAGCTCATTCTTCTTTCCTTTCTCCCTCTCTCTCTCTGCCCTCCCTCAGAATTATTTCATGCTTTTTTCAAATTCCATGCTTCTAAAAGTCAAAATCCAATTCAATAATTTTCCATATATCAAGAGGTCAGCAGTTATTTTCTGTATCCACAGACACAAAAATAAAAACTTTGTGCTATGGCGAAATATGAATTTTAGAAGCTATTTGAGCTCAAATAAATCTTTACTTTTTAATCCCCTCCTTCAGGAATGTCAACTTCTTCACAGGAAACTTTTTCTTGGTGTTTTAAAAATGCCAAACATTTTCTAATATTACAAAAAAACAAAGTATAATTGCTTTATGACACTATCTTCTTCCGGTAACAACTTCTTTTTTTTTTTTCCCCTAATTGCCCAGTGATCTCTTTTTCATTAATACTTCTTCCATTATCTATTTCTACTGCCTCCAACAAAATGTCTAACTTTATCTTGTAGTTCTGTCCATGGTCATCTCTTATTGCTCCCAGACATGAATGCCTCAATTATTATTTTTTTGTGTGATCTACTTTAATATTTCTTTTTTTAAATTTAATTTAATTTTATTTTTTTTCAGTGTTCCAAAATTCATTGTTTATGCATCACACCCAGTGCTCCATGCAATATGTACCCTCCATAATACCCACCATCAGGCTTAACCAACTCCCTACCTCCCACCCCTCCAAAACCCTCAATTTGTTTCTCAGAGTCCATAGTCTCTTATGGCTTGTCTCCCCCTCCGATTTCCCCCCACTTCTCCTCTCCATCTCCCAATGTCTTCCATGTTACTCCTTATGCTCCACAAGTAAGTAAAACCATATGATAATTGACTCTTTCTGTTTGACTTATTTCACTCAGCATAATCTCGTCCAGTCCCCTCCATGTTGATACAAAAGTTGGGTATCTGTCCTTTCTGATGGAGGCATAATACTCCATTGTATATATGGACCATATCTTCTTTATCCTTTCATCCATTGAAGGACATCTTGGTTCTTTCCATAGTTTGGTGACTGTGGCCATTGCTGCTATGAACATTGGCCCTTCTTGAACAGATTGGCCCTGCTATGAACAGATGGCCCTTCTTTTCACTACATCTGTATCTTTGGGTTAAATACCCAGTAGTGCAATTGCAGGCTCATGGGGAACTTCTATTTTTAATTTCTTAAGGAATCTCCACACTGTTTTCCAAAGTGGCTGCACCAACTTGCATTCCCACCAACAGTGTCAGAGATTCCCCTTTCTCTACATCCTCTCCAATACTTGTTATTTGTTGATTTTGGCCATTCTACAACACTTGTTATTTGTTGATTTTGGCCATTCTAACTGGTGTAAGGTGGTATCTCAATGTGGTTTTGATTTGAATCTCCCTGATGACTAATGATGATGAACATTTCCTCATGTGTCTGTTAGCCATTTGTATGTCTTCTTTGGAGAAGTGTCTGTTCATGTCTTCTGCCCATTTTTGACGTGATTATCTGTTTTGTGCGGTTGAATTTGAGGAGTTCTTTATAGATCTTGGATATCAGCCCTTTGTCTGTAGTGTCATTTGCAAATATCTTCTCCCACCCCATGAGTTGCCTCTTAGTTTTGTTGACTGTTTCCTTCGCTGTGCAGAAGCTTTGGATCTTGATGAAGTCTCAAAAGTTCATTTTTGTTTTTGTTTCCTTTGCCTTTGGAGATATATCTTGAAAGAATTTGCTGAGGCTGATGTTGAAGAGGTTACTGCCTATGTATTTAATAGCTTTTTCACTCATTCATCTAGCCACATGCCAATTGCTAAGCTATGGTATGTGATATTCTGTGTATTATTTTTTACCAATGACTATATTTTTTAAATATATAGGATGGCAGTTTACACATTTTAGGTATCTATAATCTTACAGTGTCTTTAGTGCCGCATTCTTTCATTTGAGATTTGTTTGTATTTTTCAATTTCCACTTGACAGAAGAAATCTTTAATTTATCTATAAATTGTATTTTTATATCCTCTATGTATAATTTCAACAAGATAATTACAGCTCATTTTGTCCCCATTAATACATACAGTACTATTATTTAAGTAGATTTTATTTTCCATTTTACATGTAGAAAAACTAATTTTCATAACACTCTGTCAAGCATCAAGCTTCAGATAACAATGTGAGTTTAGGTCAAAGTTGGGTCATATTTTAATTCTTGGGAAATAGATTTGGCTCACAAAAATCTAAATTTGTGCTTACATATGTTGTATTTTAGTCTTTAATTGGAATATTTCCAAAATGGACTATTTTATATTGTAGCATTAAACATATATTTCCATCTTGCAAGCTGTTACAAGTGATTTAATAAAATACATGAAATCCAACAGACTTCTTTGAGTTTAAAGCTTAACAGGGTTAAACTGATAGTTTTACATTTTATAATTGTTATTTAACACATCAAGTCAATAAGGTTCAGTAAATACATTCATACAAACATAAATGCACACACACATATGCAATGTTAATATAACATTTTCTTGAAACATATCCAGTGCTTCAGTCAGTTAGACTTAAATTTAGAATATCATGATAAATTAAATGAATGATTTGGTCTTTTACTTGAATACCACACTCTACTAATTAGTACCCCCAAATCAAGAAGAGTACCAATCATATTTTAGCATTTCCCTTTAACTTACTTTGTAATGGAGATTGTTGGGAAAAATCTCAACAATCAGAATTCATTAAATCTTTCACTGGTTGATTGATTTTTGTAGGATAGAGACATGAAGGAGGGGATGGAAGGGATGGCAGTAAATGAAATAACAAAAAGGGATCAAGCCAAGTTCCTCCTCTGTATCAGAGTAAAATCTGATTATGAGATTCTCTTATAAAACACAGAAATATCATTTTTCTAGTTTTCTATTATTTTATAATCATACAGAATACATTAATGGTACAGGATAGACATAATTACTGGTGATCCTGAAGAAGAGTAGGATAAATAAAACAGCACAATAATTTATGCAGATAATGATAGATGTTTTACATATCTCATGACTTGCTTCATTAATCTGGAGTAAAATGTAGTCACATTTCTTTTTTTTTTTTTTCCCCAAATAATCACTTTTGCCATTACCTGCCTTATTAGTGAGAAGTATGTTATGTCCTTCATCAGGGCTGTCCTTACACAATTGTTAAAAAAAAATCTTAATTAAGTTATTAATTCTTAAATGAGGGTTTATTCTGTCTTAATCCAGAAAAAAGAGAAACAGTTGTTTTCTGAAGAAACCTCTTCTGCTGTTTCATTTCCCAGTCCCACAGTATTGTTATGGAGTGGCATACTCTCATGGATGATTTGTTTACTACAGGGATGGCACTGGTAGTCCATTTTCTTGAGCAGAACAATTGGAAACCATTCCAAGTTTGCAAAATTGAAATTTTCTTCTATCTTACATGTACAATCACTTTTCCTGAAAGCTCAAATATCAAGATGGCAGGTGATTCCAGCATCCTTCAAGATGTATTATTAAACATTTTTCTTTAAATAATACACTACCAAAATGACTTAAAATATTTTTTAAATTTATTTATTTGAGAGAGAGAGAGAATGAGAGAGAGAGCATGAGAGGGGAGAGGTCAGAGGGAGAAGCAGTGTCCCTGCTGAGCAGGGAGCCCAAGGTAGGACTCAATCCTGGGACTCCAGGATCATGACCTGAGCCGAAGGCAGTGACTTAACCAACTCAGCCACCCAGGCACCCCTACTTAAAATACTTTTAAAACTAGTTCTTCAACCTAGATCTCTCTTTTCCTCGATAGAAGTTTATTTCTTTGTCTTCTAAGACTTCCTGGCACTGATTTTCAATAGGTTGCCAAAATCCCATTCCTTTCTCTAACTTTAAATATGAGAAAATGTTTGGTGATTCCAGCCTACATTTCCCATAAGATCCTGGGATCTTTGTGGGAAAAAAAATATATCTATAGATATAGATATAGATATAAAGAGAGAGAAATGGTGGAGATATGTAGATATATATCTACATATCTCCACCATTTCTCAAAAGTGGCTTTGCATTCCAAGGGGGTGTCAGCTTTTGTGAAAGTAATCAGCGTTCCAAGAGTTCTTATTATACATTCACCTGCTAGGATTTCACCAGCATAAATAAAAAATGTCACTCTAATCCTACCATATAGCCTAAGAAGACAGTCTTTGTTTTCCAGCTACAATATTTTCATTACTTATGTGACAAATGTAAAGGATCACAGCCCACTAGAACCCATATTTTGGATCTTGAGGTGAACAGAATGTGAAAATGGGAAATTTTCATGAGAGTATTTTATCAGGAGATTCTGAAAAATCTCTGAATAAATGTTTTAGTCTATTTGCAGAGCTATAGAACCTGTGTATGCCCTTAGTGTCCTGCTCAAATGTACATGGTAGGGCTCAAGTAGAGACTTCAAGCCATCCCATGCTCAGTTGCTCAAGGTCCTGTATAGGTTTGCATTTAGCATGGAAGAACAGGTGTCCTTTCATAATTTGTTTTCCCATAAAGGAAACTATTTTTTTTTTCAATTAGTCTACCAGGGAGAGGACCATATTTTTAATAATTTGTACAAGCCCCCTTATGTGTGAACAGAAACTGGATTGGTGTCTTTTGTGATGATAGTAACAGTTTTATAATAACTTTTGGCTGAATTATTCATCTTTGACTTGGAAATGTGCCTCCCTAAATATCTCTAACCAGTTTTATTTGAAATCTGCAAAATATCCATGAACTACTATGAAATAAGAAAGAATAAACATTGGTTCAAGTATTATTTAAAGTCTTAACCATACTTTGACAAGGTCAAAATAAAGTGTGTAATGAAGGTACTCACCCAGCCAACGTAGGTTTTTTGTTTTGTTTTGTTTTGTTTGTATTAAATTGCTCATTGAGGAAGAAAAAAGCAAAGGATTCTTGAGAGTTTATTCATTCCTCCGTCTTCCATCTTCAATTTGCCTTTGAGACAATACTTACACTTCTCCTAGTTGGGCAACACATCCACTCTTGCTGCCAGAAAGACAGAACATCTGAAATTGGTTTTTAAGCAGTGTCAGTTTTTCAAAGTAATAGGCACAACAAGAAGAAAAGAAACATCTGCTATCTGCAGATTTTTTTTTCTTTCCTCCCAACATCAATCTAGCAAGTCTTTGGCAAGCAGCTCCTTGCACTCTAAGTCACAGAAATGTCAAAAGAGAGTAGAAATGAGAGTGGATACCTCTGTTGAAATGTCACTTTGAAAGTAAATAAAATCAATTGGAAAAAAGGCCATCTGAAAACAAGAAAGTTACGGTCAGGAGATGAGTCGCACTGTATTCGCAGACAGTTGAAGAAGCCGCATAAGAAATGACACTTTTTTTCTAAAGCTTGTTGTCTAGTTATTGATTTTTTGAAATGGTAAGAAACAATAAATGTAAATACAATTTTAAAACTTAGTGACACACATTGCCTTGAAGTTAATTGATTAATTAAAACTACTCTTTGTTGAGACTAAGCTAGTATTTTAAATGAATACATTCATTATATGTGAAAATCTTAAGGTTTTTCTATTTATAAAATTGCCCTCAGAAATAATAGTGATAAGTGCAGAGGATTTCACTATGCATAAGGTGTAAAGCCTGAAGATTGAGAATCTCCAGGTATAATTTTTCACTTTATCACTTGGCTGTGGGGCTGTGAGCATGTTCCTCAAACTCCTAATGACCAAATTCCTGATCTGTAAATTTTGTTAACTATAGTACCTAACTGGATTTTTTTGAGTATTAAAAGCAAAGTACTTAGAATTGTGCCCAGCATGCATGAGTACTAAGGTGTGCTTATTATCATTATTATAGAATCCCTAATGCTTCAGTACCATTCCTTCTATCATTAACCTACACATAAAGAAGCAATTTCTTATAATTTTCATTTACTGCATTGTTGTTATCATCAAAGATGGTTACTCCAAAGCAACCAATGCTGTTGTGTGGACATGTTTCCTATAGAACTATCAGTAAACCTGTTAGAATGGAAAGGATGTAAGGGTGCAGCCCCAAAACTGGTGAGTCAAGCTGTTGAGTAGTCTCCAAAGAGTGAGTAGTAGCAAAATTATGATCCTAGTGATTGAAAGAAGAAATGATCAATCCTTATTGGATGTCATTTTTTGACTGAATTGATGCAGTGTGTATAGTAATCTAGAGCTAGTATAGAGATACTCTTCCAGAAACTTAAAGGACTCCATACATCTGCTTATTTCTTTTCCAGATTCATCCACAACACCCTTATCTAACCCTTCCAATCTCTCACTGACATTGTGCAGATCTATTCACACTGGGGTAAGAAGTCAGGAAACAGAACCACTTCAGGGGATTTGTTTGGGAGTCTAGAAGCAAATTTGCATGGAACTTTAAATAAAAACTTCACTATAGGGTTTTTTTTTTATTTATTACTTTTTAACTTTTTGTTTTCTACATCTTCTTCCTTCCCCTAGGTACTTTTTGTCAGTTGTGAAAGATGGTCATTTGGTACAGGCTATACAAAGATGAAGAATGTCTATGAAGTTTCTCTCCTCCTTCTCTCCTCCTGGTCTCCTCCACCCTCAGTATTCAAGTACATGGACATGGACATTGAAACTTGGGAAACCAATTATCTGTACTCTAGTAGAATCACCTTCAAGCTTTCCTTTGCCAGTATTTTGTAAAATGAGATTCCAAAGGATATTGAATACTTGAGAGTGGCATTCTAGAAGCTGCTGTAAATCAACCTAGAGACAATGCTATATACAAGCTTTCAGTACTACACATGATCCGTGCTTTTGATGGATAAAGAGCTTCCAGAATTAATCCTCTGCCAGACAAATTTGGTTGAGGTCTCTGAGATGAGTCATCTTACAGTTAAACAAATAAGTCAAATGGAGGTATTTGTGAAATTTTACCAGTTGTGACCTTACCCCTATGTTTTTCTGGCACCTGGAGAAGAGTGACATGGTAACTACCTTCTGCCAGGCCCTGTGGAGCTTGGGCTATAAAGTCATGTCACTTGATCTGGGCATCATATAGATCTATGACCTTTCTCCAAGGAACCTGGAAAGGAAGAAACACAGAGACATGTCTTAAATGATAAATATGTTTGAGCCCTTACGTAATATCAATATTTTTTCAAACATTTCTCCATGATATATTTCTGAGCACCACGTTTGGAAACCAATCTTAAACAACTGATTGCTTTTGCAATGTAATATCTTAGGGAGAAAAATTGCCACTGGATGGACTATAATTTTCAATTTTTAACAGTCTTTAATCAAAAAGTTTCAGTCTATATTTCTCTTTATCTTTTACTCTTATCCACATACACAGTATTTCATTTGCATAGAGGACAGGCTAGTAATAATAGAGTGCCCTCAACAAGGCGACTTTTGTTGGTTTGATAAAATGCTGCAGAGAAGTTCCAGTTATCGAGTTTAATATCAGATTTAGGAGTTCATGGGCAGGAAGAGTACTGTCTCTATTGGAGAGACCTAAAGTCTCCTTTTCAGGATTTTTTTTAGCTTCAATATATTTTATATTGAAAGAAAGACTGTTCTATATGATAAATCTTGTGTGTTAGCATGCTGTTTTTTTGTGTGTGTGTGTTTTTTTTTTTTTCCAGGAAGCCTGGTAATTAAGAAGAGAAGGGAAAAGAGAAAATGAAACTCAAGATGCCTTATTGACGAATATCTTTAGATAAGCAACTCTTTGGTTAGATCATTTTCTAATAATTTTCTGCGTTTTCAGTAACACAACTGAAAATGTTCAATTCATTGATTCTATAGTATTTCCTTGTCATTTTATATTAAAACACTACTATCTTCTAGGCACATCAGATTATTTACCACTCTATAAACATGCCTTGAATTTTTCTGCCTATTTGCACAGGTTCCTTGACCTAAATCACTCTTTATCATTTTTCCACTTTTGAAATCTTATTCATTCCTCAAAGCTCCATTCAAACATAATTGTTTATATAAAGAGCTTTTCTTGATGACCTTAATCAAATACATTTCCCTCCTCTGCGTTTCCATAATATTTATTGTACATTAAGTGTAGTATTTGATCCAGTTTGCCTTGTTTTTTAAATATCCAAGGAATATACTAATGCAATCCTTAATACATTTCAGTAAATTTTTATGATGAAATTAATACAGTGAGTAAGATTTAAAAGAATATTCTAAATCACCTGGAGGAAATAAGATGGCTCCATAATTACCTGTTGGAAAAAAAAATTAGGATATCTAAGCAAAATATATGTCAATCAAAACCCATAGCTGGGTTTGAGATGGCCCAGCATTGATCACCATTGGTTTGATTTTTTTTTTTTTTAATAACAGTATATGGGAGTAAAATGAGCACTGACACCATTTCTGAAGCACTTGTGGGAGAAGCTTTTGCCAATGTCTTACAAATATCCCAGTCGCATTGGTGAGGAAACTTCTGTAGTAAAATGAATGTATTTGACTATTATAGATGTTAAATTTTCAATTTGTTCCATGCAGTTTTGAGATTTCATGTTCATCAAGCAACCTTTTTTTGTGACTTGCCTTCCTGCAAAGGTTTCCTGAAGAGAAAATACATTCATCATGTCACTATTGAGTCTTGTGGTCTGTGTGGCAAGAATGTTTTATTGCAAAAAAATACATTAACATTCTGCTTGTACATCAGACTCATGAATGTGGTTAATAATATATGTTTAGACCTACACAAGGCTGAAAAGAAGTGTATGCATCACAGCAAGCTTATCTGTGATTTTTCTCAGAGGTAAGCTGATAGGATTTAAATCCTGTATAGGAGTTGTGATACTGATGGGTGAGAATTCAAGAATATTAAAAACTTATATATATGTATATACATATACACATATATATATAATTAGTTTCATATTTATATAAATATATATAATTGTATAATTAGTTTTAAATTTCTTATAATTTTTTAGCAGGATCTTATAATTTAGAGCAGGTTAACCCAGTGCCTAATACAAATCTTGGTCTACAATCCTCCAGTAAATATTTACTAAATTGATTCTGTAAGTTTGGCATGCTCTCTGCTGCTATCATTTTTAACCCGGTCTTTGATGGTTTGATGAATGAAAACACAATGGTTTTCATTCATTCATTCATTCAAGATGTGTTTGTATGTCTTCCATGTACCAGGTAAGAATTTATGGGCAATTAATTTCCAAATATCCTTATAACTCCTTAGAAGTAGAGCAATTTACCTAATGATGTATCTGCAATACATTTAGTCTGATTTGATGAATCAGGAGCCGTTTTTCCCACAATATCCTTCTTTATTTTTTAGTAATAAAGACACTAAATTGTATCAGCATACATGGCTATGCAGCTAAAGCTTACATTTCTTAAGCTCAATTTCAGCAATATTGAGACATGTGACAACACTTAGGCTAAAGGGATTGAACAGGAAGCAATGAGTTCAATTTCTATGCCACAAAATTAGAGGCCAGGAGTATGCCATCCAACGTCTCTTCTATCTTTTCCTGTGGCTGAAGTAGAGATTTAAGAAATGGAACCTTGGTCCTTTTTTGACATAAAATGAAAGCAATGTATTGAGGGCCTCTGATTAATAAGGTCAAAGGATTTGGGGGAGCTAATATCAGGGAACCACTGTCATTTCAGAACTCAGTTATTAATTGGAAGAGACAGTAAACTTTAACATTTATTAGCTATTGCTCTTTGGCCTTTGTAATAGCAGCTTATCCAGGATACTAATAACTATAACTGGATTTCATTTGGACTTTATAATAGCATTTTGAAAAATGTTCAACTTTCCCTGTGCTCTGGTACTGCAGATATAGACTGAGGAGCCCAAAGAAAACAAAACACAATTGCGTACTGATGGACAGAAAGATGGAAGAGCTGACCAGCTCTATCAGCTACATTTGCCTCTTTCAGCCTTCTTTCCTTGTGTCTCACTCCTATGTTACCACCTCTTAGTGCTCCAGTCTTTTTGCCCTCATGTCCCCAGTGCCAAGCAGGAATCTTAGGCAGAGAAAAAAATGAACTTTCTGAAAATTATGTTGTGAAGATGTAATCAACATTACAAAATAAATAAAATAAAATAACATTTGAAGAAATAAGTGGATTTAATGAATTGGTATATAGGTTACTCATTTTCTAAGAAATTGGGTTTAAAATTTTTTTGTTTATTTTTTCAACCTAGAAATAAAACCATTTTCCTTTCCCTACCATTCCTTTGTAGTTCTTCCAACCAAACTGACAAAAGTTTTCTGATTTTAGTTGTGGGACCTTGATTTGTCCAGTGCTTTAATAAATATTCCATTGTTTTTGCCTATTGAGTAACCTGCATCCATTCTTATTCTGGAAAAAGCATTCTTTTTCTGTGTGTGTCAAACTTAACTGAACATCTTTCTGATCCCCCAGATCCCCACTTCACCATCATAGCTACGTTTACTAGTTTCAAGTTAACTAGAATCACACTTAGTCACAGTGATCTGATCGATGTTAGATATGTGGTGCAAGAAAGGAAAATCAGAGGATCAGGTTACTATTACCAGACAAGGTTGGCCCTAATATAAAAAGTTAAAGATATTTGTGGCCCTGATAATGATAGTTTTCTAACTCTAAAGAATAATCACAAATCTTTATGCACCAAATAATATATATGATAATTCATAAAGAAAAAAAAAACTACTAAAGTACAGAAAAATACAAATGTATACAACTGTAGTTAACCCCTCTCAGGAAATGAATATCAAGTAGGTAAAAAATCAGTGAGCCAGCTTATCAGTTGTAACAAATGTAGTACCTTGGTGGGGTATGTTGAAAGAATGGGAGGCTTATGCATGTGTGGAGACAGGGGGTATATGGAAAATCTCTGTACTTTCTCCTCAGTTTTGCTGTAAACTAAAATTTGCTCATGAAAAATAAAGTATTAATTTAAAAAATGCATGCACACATATTCACTCACCTCTCTCTGCCCATCTCTTTATGTAATGATGAGCTATGGAAAAATACAAAGAATCCTCAGACAAAAATTACATGAAGACAAGAACTCAGAGTAGTAAGTAGAGCACTCAGAGTAGTAAGTAGATCCCTCACTTCTTCCTTGAGGGAATTTTCCAAACTTAGTGAACATAACCATTAGTTATTTAGTTTTGTAAGCTTTTGGAATAAATATGGCTCAAGATAGATGAGGAGATAGCATTTCAAATATCCTCGCCATTAATTTAAGAGCAAACTAATAACAAAAGTAGCATATTACCTCCAACCAGTACCTACAAATAAAATGCAATGTGAGAATTTGCATTAAGGGGCTAGACTTTCCAGGGGTATTTCCCAAATTCACTGTCACTAAATGACCAGAGAAGTCTCAACTTCAGAGAATTGTCCAGTCTCAAAATTTTATTTCTCTTCTGTGCCTTATAGAAGTAAAAGTAAATTCCTCCTCGACTAATCCAACGTCATCCCACATCTTGTATATTTCCACAGTTAAAATTTTCTAGAAAATAAACTACATATGGCAAATAAATAAATATCACTACATATGCATGCATAAATAAGGTAGCATGAACTGGAATAAACAAAAAACAAGACAGCAAAAGTAGAGGCACAACGTTCCAGATATTGGAAAAATCAGTAGATTATATGCTCAGTACAATAAATGATTCAATAAATAAAAGACATGTAAAATATCAGTAGATAACAAGCAAACTTGAAAAAAGAGAACTCTAGAAATGAAAAATATAAGTACTAAAATTAAGAACTCAAATTAATACATTGAGCTAAAGATACAGAAACAAAAGAATACATTTTTCATGACTCATTTAAATAAATTTAAAACCAGGCAAAACAATTATATTGTATTAGGAGTCAGAATATTTGTTACCCTTAGAAAGGATCAATCTAATATATGTAAGGGGCAGCTGCAGGGGAATGTCTAGGGTGCCTATTTCAGTTTAGGTTACATAGGTGTGCTGTTTGTAAAACTCATTGAGCTCTATACTTTAGACTTTTGTACTTTTATGTTAACATTATGCATAAGTAAGTTATTTTTTATACATATAAAATAACATGTCAGTCAAAATAGGCAAATTCCTCAAGCCACTGCTGCTAAATAGTGGGGGGAAAATACTTTCAAACTCATCTATGAATAGACATAAAAATTGAATTTTTGGTAGCTTGTTATATACGTACTTTATTAAAACCTATTAATTATGAAATTAAAAAATAGATACAAGGAATGCCTAGGTGGATCAGCTGGTTAAGCATCAGCCTTTTGCTCAGGTCATGATCTCAGGGTCCTGGGATAGAGTCTCATGTTAGGCTTTCTTCTCAATGTGGAGTCTGCTTCTCCCTCCCCCTCTGCCCCTCCTCCTGCTTGTGCTCTCTCTCTTTCACTCACTACAAAATAGAATGGTATAATAAATCATCATTTGTCTATTACCAGTTTAACAATTAACTCATATTCAATTTGGTTTCATTTATGCTCTTACTCATTAACCTTCAAAAAGTTAACTTTGAAGAGTTACTGACTGAAAATTTCCAAAACTGATAAAAGACACCAAACTCCATATTGAAGAAATATAACTAATCCCCAAAAGGATAAAGTAGAATAAATCTACACCCAGAAACAACTAAAGAAAAAGTACAAAAATGAAAAGTACAAAATATGATGGTATAAATAATACATATCAATAATTAAACATCGTGCGCCTGGGTGGCTCAGCTGGTTAAGCTCAGGTCATGATCCCAGAGTCCTGGGGTTGAGTCCCACATCAGGCTCCCAGCTCCATGGGGAGTCTGCTTCTCCTTCTGACCTCCCCTCTCACGCTTTCTCTCACTCTGTCTCTTGCTATCTCAAATAAATAAATAAAATCTTAAAAAATATTTAAAAAAAAATTTTTTTAAATAAAACAAACTAATACATGCTGAAATACTTTGATATCGGATAAAAGAACAAAGTCCAAATATGTGCTATTGTCTGAAGAAAAATATCAAACACAAGAATGCAGTGCAATTAAACAGTAAAAGGAAGATGGGGCACCTGGGTGGCTCAGTGGGTTAAGCCGCTACCTTCGGCTCAGGTCATGATCTCAGGGTCCTGGGGTCGAGTCCCGCATCGGGCTCTCTGCTCAGCAGGGTGCCTGCTTCCCTCTCTCTCTCTCTCTCTGCCTGCCTCTCCGTCTACTTGTGATCTCTCTCTGTCAAATAAATAAATAAAATCTTAAAAAAAAAACAGTAAAAGGAAGAAAGTAATACAAATAATGCTAAAAACAAAGACAAAAGCTATTGCAGTAATATTAATACCAGGCAAAACAAAGTTCTAAAGCAAAACAAAACGAAACAAAAAACATAACAGGTAAGATTACTTTATAATAATAAAAGTTTCAATTCATCATGAAACAAAACAAATTTTTAATTTGTTTTCAATTTGTTTCAGAAAGAAACAAACGATATTACCGTGGGATATTTTAAAATACCTATTTAAGGAATTGATAGAACAAATAGTCAAAGATTCAGTAAAATATATAGAAAATTTGATCAAGAAAATGTTAAAGGTGATCTAAATGTTCCATAGAACATCTGAATCCAACAACTGAAGAATACACTTTCCTTTCAAACATACATTGACTATTCATTTGCTGTAAAGCATGCCTTGATGAGTTTTGAAAGTTTGGATGGTCATTATATAGAATGTGAATAAGTAAAGTAAAAATACTTTTTTAAAGTATTTTTAATACTTTAAATAATAAGGTAAAAATATGTGAAAGTAAAGTAAAAATAATATAATGTCCAAGGAAAAAAATGTTAAAATATTAAGGAAAAAATTCTAAATCCTCTTGAATCAAAGTCTTAATGCCACTGGAAATAGGCAAATGTTTACAAATTGAAATTAATAAGCTCAAAAGTTGTTAGCTGACTCTATAATATTAATTAGAGGGACAATTCTGACAAACCAAGTATTGACAAACTATCGTTTATGGGCCAAATCCAGCCTGATGTTCATTTGTACAACTATTGAGATTAAAAAAAAAAAAATTGTAGGGCGCCTGGGTGGCTCAGTGGGTTAAGCCGCTGCCTTCGGCTCAGGTCATGATCTCGGGGTCCTGGGATCGAGTCCCGCGTCGGGCTCTCTGCTCAGCAGGGAGCCTGCTTCCCTTCCTCTCTCTCTGCCTGCCTCTCTGCCTACTTGTGATCTCTGTCTGTCAAATAAATAAATAAAAAAATCTAAAAAAAAAAAAAAATTGTACTCTTTTAAAGGGTTGTGAAAAAACACGTACATATTGAACAGAGTCCATATGTGGCCATATTAATTAAAATATTCACTATATGGTCATTTACAAGAAAATTTTTGTTGATGCCAGGCTTAAATGCTTATATAGAAAAAAGGGAGCTTAGTAGATACACTTACAAGGAAATTTATAAAAGACCCGTAAGACAAACCTAAAGAAATTAGAGAAAAACAGTCAAGGTAAGAGTATAAAGTAATAAAACAGAAATCAAACACACGGTTGCTATCAACAAAGCCAAAGTTTTTTCCTTGAAAAGTCTAATAAAACTGAAGAGCTTCTGGTGAGACAGATCAAGGAAAAAAAAAAAAATAGGCACACAGAAACAATGTTAGGAATGAAATAGGAGATACAACTCAGATTCTTCAGACCTTAAAAAGTTATTAAGAGGATACAATGAGCAAAAAAGATATAACTAGATGCCTCAGAATGTTAGAAGTTAATAAGAAAATACCATGAAAAAATTATTCTATTAACTTAAGATACTCATGATACTAGATATAAAAATTCTAAATAAAATATAAGCAAATAAAATCCAGCCATGCATGCAAAAACTAATACATCATAACCTAGTTGAGTTTATTCCAGAAATGCAGGTTGATTGGATAAACACTGGAAAATCACTGAATGGAATTCAGCATGGCAAATAAAAGAAGAAACACATGATTGTATCAATACAGGCTGAATAACACATTCAATAATTCAGTAGAATTACATATATTCATTATTTTTTAAAAAATATTTTTATCATAGTAGAATTAAAAAGGAATTTTCTTATTCAGAAAAAAAACTCAGTAAAGTTATGTACAAAAAGAAATATATCATATATCATAAGTTAGTTCATGATGTTAGTTCTGTTTTGATATCAGAAGTAAGCCAATGTAGACTCTTATTACTATCATTACTATTATCAGAGCCTGGGTGGGTCAGTCGGCTAAGCATCTGCTTTTGGCTCAGGTCATGATCTTAGGGTCCTGGGATTGAGTCCTGCATGGGGTACCTTACTCAGTGGGGAGCCTGCTTCTCCCTCTGCCTCTGCCTGTCACTCCCCCTGCTTGTGCTCAGTCTCTCTCTCTCTCTCTTTCTTTTTTTTTTTTTTTTTAATTTTTATTCATTTGACAGAGAGAGAGAGAGATCACAGGTGGGCAGAGAGGCAGGCAGAGAGAGAGGGAAGCAGGCTCACCGCTGAGCAGAGAGCCCGATGCGGGGCTCGATCCCAGGACCCTGAGATCATGACCCGAGCCGAAGGCAGCGGCTTAACCCACTGAGCCACCCAGGTGCCCCTCTCTCTCTTTCTGACAAATAAATACATAAATCTTTTTTAAAAGAAAAAGAAATAACCAAAACTGTCATTGTTTTCAAATGATTTATAATCACATTTCAAGTTGTGTGATATGATTGTTTACATAGAAATTCTATGTAAATTATCACATAAAATTTTTAGAATTACAGTAAAAATCAAAAATATTTCTATACAGGAAGAGCACAAATTAGACACTGAAATAGAATACAGCATACTACTTAGGGTGAGTAACTAACATTATAATAATCAACCTCCTAAATCTCACTGTCTTAACACAATACTGATTTATTTTTCACTCATGACAATAATTTAATCAAGTATTTCATGAACAGTTTTGCAAGATGCATTCATGGACCCTGCCTCTTTTTAAATCATGTACCATCATCTTCTAGGACTTCTTCAGAATTCTCTGCTAAGTCTGTACAGGCAATGAGCAAAGAGGAAGAACAAGGATTGTTGTGAATATTTAAGAACAAGTCTACAAGTAACATCTATCATGTCAATGGAGTCTCAGAACTGTAAGCTTCTTATATGCTCAGAAAGATTAAAGAAGTCATCTAATAGATTCTCCTATAATAATTGTGGTGGTAGTGTATGTGTGTGTGGGGGGGGGGTAATCAATGTTTATTTATTTATTGTATTCCATGTGTAGAACTCAGCAAACTCCTTAAGGAAAAAACTTCAAATCCTACTGAAATCAATGCACTATTTCACTATTCAGAATCTATAGGCGATATGGCTTCTCTTTCAAGTTTAGACTGTGGCCCAGGAATCTGACAAATAAAACATGTTATTTGTCCCTATGCTCATAACTGCCCAGCCCCACTCCCAATATAATAATAAAACAGGGACAGGAAAATGTCAATAAATCCTCTCTTTTTTTGTAGCATGGAGTCACCACAATGTTGCTCATGTCCAAATTTCTGAAACCTGTGAATATGTTCCTGCCCATGGTAAAAAAGCTCATGTTGATGTAATTAAGTTAATAATTTCGAGCAGATGAGCTCAAAATAATCACAAGACTACTTATAAGAGTGAAACGGGGGGGAGGGGGAGAATGAAACAGGAGGCAGAAAAGAGGGAAGGTGTTGTGGATGATGGAAGCCAAGAGGAAAAGGATGATACTACGCAGCTGGCTTTGAATTAAAGATAAGAACCAATATATTATTATGATCAAAAATGTAGGAAGGTGCTTAACAGGAAGTTGTAGTAACAGCAAATCTTAGAAATTCCAACTCCAGAAAAAGAACCTCCAGATATACCACCCAAATATGCAAAGACACATTTAGAAGGAATATCCTGGCAGCATTTTTTTGTCAGAGCAAATAATAGGAAAGAACACTAATTTTCACTGATAAAGGACTGAGTATATATATTACAGTCCCAGGCATATGAGAGAATACTCCTCAGTAGATTAAAAAAAGAAAAAAAAAAAAAAAACTTTATCAAGAGAAGGAAGCAAACCAAGAAACAGAATTTTTTTTTTTTTTTTAAGGTTTTGTTTGTTTATTTGAGAGAGAGTGAGCAGGAGCAGGGGAGACGAGGAGAAGGAGTGGAAGAAGCAGATTCCCCTCTGAGCAGAGAGCCAGACAAGGGGTTCCATTCCAGGGATCTGGGATCATGACCTGAGCTAAGGCAGGCACTGAACTAAGAGCCACCCGGTGCCCCAGGAAACAGACTGTTATCTGTAGAGAACAAACTAATGGTTCCAGAAGGGAGGTGGGTGGGGGGATGTGTGAAATAGGTGATGGGGATTAAGGAGTGCACCTGTGAGGAGCACTGGGTGATATATGGAAGTGTTGAATCACTTGTATATTGTACACCTCAAACTAATATTATACTCTGTTAACTAACTGAAATTTAAATAAAGTCTTTAAAAAAACTTTATCAAATTAGGTTGGTGTAGAATAATCTCCAAATACATTCATAAACTTAAAAGAACAAACAATACATATACTATTCATTCATTTAGGGAGAAGCAGTTTCATTTTTATGAGTCTAGAAAACTTCTTGCACTATTCATACATATAAAAACTGCTATGTTGTTTGGAATGAGGATTAAGGTGGTGTGGCTATGGAATAAGACATAAGGTTATATTTTATATCACTTAGAATTTTTGCAATGTTCACCATATTTGTTTCTGACTTTTCAATTTAAAAATCACAATCAGATAGATACAGATAAATAGATGGTGGATGAATAGATGGATGCTTGGATGAGTAGATAGACAGAACAAAGTAACATTAAACCTTTTGGAAGATGAGCCTATGAAAATGATCTTATTCAACAACTACCTCATTTTTCTTCTATTCTTTCTATTTATTTTCCAGAAGAAATTAGGGTTTTTTTCTTGTTTATCCAGGTTTTCTTGATCACTACCTTTACATATACACACTACTTCTAGCAAACTATCAAAAGTACCTTGTGTATTCAGCCTTCTATTTCTTGAATAGTCACTCAATTTGTCACAAAATATATATCTGGCCTTATGTTAAAAGAAATTTCACTTCAACTTACACAATTACTCTGTACAGTAGTCCCATGTCCAGCTTCTATTTGACCTATGCATTACAACCTCTTGGTCATTCCATATAAAATCACTGCTTATACAAAATTTTAATTATTAGCAAAACACATAAAGATTATTAAGAATCTGGATGGCAAACTAACTTGATCATTCACCAGATATTTATCGAGAGCTTACTATATATGCGTGGCATTCTGCTGAAGAAATAAACTGAAGGACTCTTTTTTCTAAAGTCCCTACCCTCAAAGAGTTCAAGTATTTAAGTAGAGAGAGAAACACATACGCAAAGATTATAGTGCAGTGAGTGCAATAAAGAAGACTAGCACAGAGTATCAACAGAGTCACAAAAGAAGGGCCTAACTCTGTCTATAAAGTGGTCATGGAAGGTTCCTAGAGCATTGACTTTTTAGGAATGCAGTGAAGAAGTCTTCGGAATTTACCCAATGTACACACATACACACACACACACACACACACACACACACACACACACACAAATCTAGCAAAGGCATTGAGGTTTAGAGAGCAGGACAAATTGGGCAAATGCTACGTAAGGCAGTTGGCCAGAATAAAGGCCTGTGGCATGGTGGATAATGTTAAATTCTTAAGGTGAATCCTTGATGGGGAATCTTTGTTGGGCATGCCTCAAAGTGTGCATTTGTACTTTAACCAGAGAAAGAGTAGAACATGAACATTTGGAGGATGGGGAAAGGTCATGACATAATCAAATTAATGTTTTGTAAAGATCCTTCTGGCAGCAGCATGGAGAGAAACATGAAAAATGGACTGAAGCAAGGACAAGACTAGAGTTGAGATCTATGTTTTCCTGCTTTTGAGGTAATTCATTACAAAGGCTAGAGGGTAGCGTTACATGCAGTCAGATGCAGGGTTCCAAATAAGAAGGTCGAAGCTTTTAAGATCATCTGGTTCTGCCACTTAATGAAACTGAAATTCCCCATATGTTATCCTCCATAAGTGTTTATCTGCTCTGTGTTTAAAGCCCAGAAACCAGAGGATTAACTCAATACCTTCCCTGACAGTCTACTCATTTTTTTGATTTTTGGAACAAGTCTGACTTTTACGAAAATGTCATTGTTGCCAAAATCAGAATATCCGTGCCGTCACTTCTTTCTCTTAACTTCTTTGGTCATTAGCACCCCAGTTCTCCCTTTCTGCCTCAGCCCCGCAAACCCCTCAAGCAGTATGTGTTTTTCCTTCTTGACTATCAGTTTCTTCTTATATAACATATGTAAATAAACTACACGGAGTAGACAGTACACAACACCACTTGGGGTTGATTTGTGATGTTGTAATGAGGAATACTCATTCATTGGAGTAAATACAATTTTGTACCATCTTAACAAATAAGTAAAACTTAAGTAGATAAACCTTTTATAAATAATGCAAGACTTGAACAATATATATACTTTTTTTAAAAGATTTTAAAGATTTCCTCTTCTCTCTCTGCCTGCCTCTCTGCCTATTTGTGATCTGTCTGTCAAATAAATAAATAAAATCTTTAAAAAAATAAAGAAATAAAAAAATAAAAATAAATAAATAAAATGCTACTCAACATATTATTTAGTATCCTAAGTACATATAAGTTTCCACTATTAAAATTTGTTTTATGAAAAATATCTTTTTAGATAGACTTTGATTCTGGGAAAAGTAATTATGTGATTACATTGTTCATTTGGTTATCAAGAAAAAAAGTAAAGATCTGCATATCTGTGTTCATTTTTTAACCTCATTATCTGATTTCTATTTTTTATAATTTTTCTTATCAAGGGGATTTTAAGTCATGTGAAATAGTTATGTGGGTAGATATGTGTAGAATAGGTTATCATCTGTGTAAATACACATCTGAATGAATATATAAAAAGGAAGAAATCTGGACCAAAGAAATTGTAATGTATAAATTTTAAAATAATGCTCAATTATAAGTTCATATTTCCATACATTTTTAAAATGTTGGTGTATCTGTTTAATAAATAGCATCTCATGACCTTGAAAATACACCTTGCAATACCCCTTGTAGTTGTATCCATAATAATCATAAACCTGTAGTATTCAGGGAAATGGAAATTATTTTAGTGTGTTATTTAAGGACAAAACAATATAAATTAAATTCATTCATATGAGCATAATTAAAGGCCTATCCATACAAAGCAAAAAAAAAAAATGTAGCTGAGAAATAAAGAGTGGTTAAAGCCATGTAAACTGCAAATTTCTATATAAATTACTTGGCATCCAATTTTTGCTAAATATTTAATGTTTCTAAAGTGGGTTTCTGCTTATACATCTGTCTTTTTGCTTTTCTCTATAGAAAACGTGGAGCAGATGGGGACAGTGAGACAATATAAAGATAATTCTTCTTCCTGAATGTGAATTCACTAAATATTTAGGATCTTGGCAGTAGCAGTAGTGTGCCTTTCACAGAATGACAGTCCTATAATCTCTCCATCTATAGCAACAGCTGTTTTATATATTGACATACTTTTTCCAATTTTTTTCCATCCACACATTGCCAACTTGAGGCATACGTGTGTCTGTGTATGTGAATAGATTTATATGTATTTGTGCATACATGTATGTATCCAGATTTTCTCGATTAACATTCAGTCACAAATATCTTCCATATATAATACTTCATTATGTTCATATCCATAATTTATTTAATTATAAATTGTTAAAAATTCAACATTCTTTGCTATATAACTCTGGGGTGTATATTAATCTTTTTGTCATGTCTAATGGCATTCTTAATATGAAGAGTTAATAGTAAATGAACTGAGGCAATAAAATAATAAAAATTTTATGGGTTTTAACTCTTACTGAGATTTGGTATGTTTATATATGCATACAGAAAGAAAAGTAGCAAAATCAATGTATCTCAGAACAAGTATATTTTAGCAGCCTTTCTTTTAGATGGTAAGACAAAAATAGGTTGGGTAGTTACATATAGCATTCATAAATACACGTCAATAAGTTTATTAGCATGTCAGTAAAAGAAGACTCTTTAAAAGCTTAAGATAAAATGGATCCCAAGACTAAACACAAGCAATAATTGAGGCAGATAGCACACACTTCAGAGGGATCTCTATTTTTACAGTGGAATCCAATATCCTTGGATATAACTTGTTGCTGATTTTAGAGACTCCTCAGGTGACATTACAAGCTACATTAAAAATTTAAACCTTGGGTTCCTGGGTGGCTCAGTGGGTTAAGCCTCTGCCTTTGGCTCAGGTCATGTTCTCAGGGTCCTGGGATCGAGTTCCGCATTGGGCTCTCTGCTCAGCAGGGAGTCTGCTTCCTGCCCCCCATGCCTGCCTCTCTGCCTACTTGTGATCTCTCTCTCTCTCTCTCTGTCAAAATAAACAAATAAAATCTTTTTAAAAAATTAAACCTTTGAAAATGAAATATTAAGTTGAATATTCAAAAAGTATTATAAAATGAAATAACAATAATGAATGATGATGTATCACTGCAATTGCACTAATAAAATAACAAATAATTAGGGCAAACCCAGAAGAAATTGGAAGAATCCTTGTCCTTGTTGGTTCGACATTATCTAAGTAAAGAGACTTGTCTGCCAGTTCTCAATGTCTATTTATATTGATTCATTTAAAATTGTCAATTGGCATATAGATACTTTCCATTTTAGAACACCCTCATACTTTATGAAACCCTAATTTCCAATGCATCAAAAAGAATTCCTATTATTATTTTATATGTTCTCAAAAGGTAAAATTGCTCTAAAAATGAAGGATTTTCTTTTAAGAGTGGGGGGAATTATGTGGTGTCTACATTGAAGCATGCTTCCTAACACCAAGTAAACAATGACTTTCTATAAACAGAAATGCTCAGACTCTAAAAAAGTATATTCCACCATTACAAATCATCTAATAGTACTCAATCCTTTGGGGGCTCTTGGGTGGCTCAGTGGGTTAAGGGTCTGCCTTTGGCTTGAGTTGTGGTCTCAGGGTCCTGGGATTAAGCCCCCTGCCCCATGTGGTTGGGCTCCCTGCTCAGCAGCGAGTCTGTTTCTCCCTCTGCCTCTCAGCCCACTTGTGCATGTGCACTTGTGCCATCCCTCCCTTTCAAATAAATAAAATCTTTTAAAAAAATAAAAGAACTGAATCCTTTATACATGTGAACTGTTTGAAATATGAATTCTAAAACCTAAACTTTCCTGGGGAAATGGCATCACAAATTTCTGGACCTTCAAAATTCAGATAGTAGACTTCTCACTTAAGGGCAAACCTAAAACATTACATACACACCCCTTTCCCTTAAAAGAAAAAGATTTAAGAAACACTAGGTGAAAACTAGAAACACTAAACAATAGATGATACATTTCACAATAGCATTGGATTGTATCTTGATTTAACTGAGCAAATAATATTGGCCCTCAATACCTAATATTAAGTATATAAACATGAGCATTTAATAGTTATTGTTATTTCAAAAATTCTCATCAGAATTCCTTTCTATTTCTTACCAAGAACTAAGTTGACAGCTACCTACAGTTACTATGGCTTTCTAATAAAAAAAAACTCCACTAGTGCTCACCTGCATCTAATTGCAATTATGTACAAGGCCCATCCCCATAACCAAATAATGGGAAGAAGAAATGAATATTACTACCTGTGGCTTCTTGACTCAGGGATCAGCTGAGAACATGCTTTGCCTTTATCAGGAAGAGATGCAACTCATTCTTCTAACCCTACAAATGACCCTTATATTAAACAGTACAAGACCCTGTTAGTGGGGACATAAATTAGTGTTTTAGAGACCATTATCTAGGGGCCATTAATGTTGTCTAGTGACTAGTTAAGAAATCGATGGGATTCTAATTATCCAATCTTCAAATCCATTTTTTTTTACCAAAAGTGAATCTTTTTTAGAATTGTCAAATTGCATTAAGATATATATCCAATAATAATTATTAACTACCTACTATGTAGAGGCACTTTATGTGAACACAAAGATTATTAGACTATTGTCCCTTCCCTCGAGAAATCGGTGTAGAGCAGGTTAAGATAACACATAACTACCAAAGGAAAAATGCTTTCTGTATCTTAGCTAACTTAACAGATAAGAAATAGATCTGGACAGCCCCAAGCAAATACCCCTTTAATGGCATCTACCACCAACGAAGCATTTTTTTTTGACCCAGAATTACATGATCTATTTTTTATTAAATTTCACTGAATACAGGATCATTTTGATGTTTATTACCCCATTGAATTCCCTGACTTTAGAAACATCTCTATGTAAATGGTGTGCTGGGAAATGTACTTTAGTCTCTATTCACTCTCTGAAGTAGTCATTCATGGTTCATTTGACCACTCTAGGGTTCAAGTTCTCTTATCTGAAAATGAGAATGCAAATTACTTTACAGATATAAAGCCTGGCATCAACGCTATTTTTAAAAACCTCATGATTCATTAAAACTCTTCATAGTCTCTGTACCCCAAACCTCTATTAGGTGCTTAAGTGCCACCAAAGCTTTATCAACAAGTACTCACGTACCACTCACAGGAAACACTCACATGGTGAAGGGCACATGTTTATGTAGTCAATGCCAAAGGTACAGAGCATTAAACAATTATGACATGAACACTTAAAACAGATCCCCATCGTTGGATTTAGTTAAGTACCACCAATTTGAATGTGCACTTAACATCTATGCACATATTTTACCTACAAAACTGACAGAATTTCTAAATGATATTAAAAAGCATACTTTTTCCAACCAAGATAAACTTTCACTGAGTGGTAACTAAATAGGAAATATATATATATATATATATATATATATATATATATATATATATATATATATATATATATATA